>NC_049171.1:329081-658162 GCF_009769625.2 Cygnus olor
CTCCTAACGCTCCTTGCGAGACAGTTCCCAGGCAGGTCTCCAGCCCCCTGCGTTTCTGCTCCCTTCTTGGAAACCCAGGGCACAGCGAGCTCACGGCCCCGGCCCCAGCAGCCCCAGCGTCCTTCCCCCGCGCCCGACACCGCTGCCCTCAGACCAGCCCTACCCGGGACCGTTTGCACACGCAGCTCCTCACCCTGGTGGGCTGAGGGCGCCGGGGACAGCAGAGCCCCAGGAGGCATCCCCGGGAGTGCCGGGGCCCCACGGCCTCCCTGTGACAGCCCCAGCAGCCTTTCTTTCAGAGAGCAGGGCCCAGCCCAAGCACTGCAGACTGCTGCACAGCAGCACCCCCAGAACCTCCCCAGGCCCCCATGCACCCACCCCACGCAGAGGGGCCAGGCACCGAGGGCGCACTGCCGCTGGGGCAGGGGCACGTCCAGCCCTGCCTGCAGGCGGCCAGGCTGGGCCCCAGCGGGGCCGGGCACCCTAACCCTAACCCCAAGGGAGCACTGAGGCCAGGCAGGGCACTGCAGCCCGGGGCTGGACGCCCCCGCTGCGCCCCTCCAAACCTGAGACCGGCCCCGGGCTGACCCCACAGCTCCCTCTGGGAGGCAGCCGCTGTCCTGCCCGGTGCTGGGGGCAGGCGGGAGGCGGCCGTGGCTGGCGGCCAGGCCAAGCGTGGGGCCTGGGGCCGCCTGGCTGCTGCCTCAGACTGCCGCCCCCGAGCGCCTTGGAGCACACCCAAGCCTAATGAGGCCACCCCGCTGGCGGCCCCGATGGGCCTCGCTGCTGGCAGCTGCAGGCTGCATGGCCACGGCGGGGCGCGGGGCCGCTCCGCAGGCGGGGACAGGCAGGTCACTGCCGTGGGCACGTGCTGCTGCTGCCGTGCCCGGGCTCTGCTGGCATCCTGGCCCCTGGCCTGGGCTGCAGGAGGCGAAGCGCTGCCTAACCCCGCAGCTCCCAGCGCTGCCGGATGCCCCAGCGCAACCGGCTGCCGGAAAACCTCCCCAGCGCGGCCCTGGCTCAGGGCTCCGCTACGCCGAGGGAGTGGCAGCAGGGTGAGGGAGGCTGCTTCGAGCAGCACGCACGGAGCAGCGGGCGCACAGCGGCTGGACGATGGCACGGCCGGCAGGGAGGGCTGCGCCCAGCTGGGGCAGGGGCACTGCTCGCTGGAGCTGCGAGGACAGCAGGGCGATGGGGCTCCAGGAGGCGCCTCTGGTGGCACAGGGGGGCCTGGGCCACCCGCAGATGGGGACCTGAGGACAGAGCCCTCCTTGGCCGCCGGCCCCACACCGAGCGCTGGGTGATCCCACCTGCGCTGAGCGGCCGCACGGCCCCGGAGCCAGCTCAGGGGCTGCCCCGTGCTGCAGCACGGCCGGCTCCACGGGGAAGGTGCGAGGGCTGAGCGGGGCCCGGAGCCAGCCCCGGGCAGCCCCCCCGGCTGCGCCTGGCCCCCCTCCAGGCCGCGGCGTGGACGCACACCTCAGCAGCACAGCAGGTGCCAGGCGATGAATTCCATCAAACAAGATAAAAATAACGAGGGAGCGGCGAGGCGGCCGGGCACTGCCCCAGCGCCTGGCAGCGGGGGGGGCCCCGACAGCCCCGGGGAGCGGCGAGGACGGACAGGGGGGGCGCGGGGCAGCGGGTGGGGCACTGGGGGGCTGCGGGGGCACCCCCAGGGGCACGGGGGGGTTGGGGGACTCGCGGGGGGGTTGGGGGGCTCACGGGGGGGTTGGGGGGGGATTCACGGGGGGGTTGGGGGGCTCACAGCTGCAGGTACGTGGACGCCGCACGGCTGGGGAGCGCCGCGCACAGCGGAGCAGCAGCGCGCAGGGACTCAGCTCCCGGGGGGGCTCCCGGCCCCGCACGGCCCCGCTCCCGGGGCTGCCCCGCGGGCCCGGCTCCATCCCCGGCCCCCCCCGCCCCGCTCCCGGTGCCGGCCCCGGTCCCCGCGGTCCCCCGGCAGCCTGGGGGGCGGTGCGGGGGGGGGGGGGGGGGGGGGGGGGGGGGCCCGGCCCCCCCGGCCCTTACCGGCGGTGAGCGCGGCCCCGGCCCAGCCCCGCGCCGCCAGGAGCCGCCCCCAGCGCCGCGCCGCCATGGCGGGCACGTGACCGCGCCGCACCCCTACCCCCCCCCGGACGATGGGCGGAGTCAGCGGCGGGGGCGGAGTCAGCGGCGGGGGCGGGGTTTATTGACGTCAGTAGCGGCCCAGCACGGTGGCCAGCAGCGCCATGCGCACGTACATCCCCTGCTCCGCCTGCCGGAAGTACGCGGCGCGCGGGTCCGAGTCCACCTCCACGCTGCGGAAGTGACGTCACCACCGGGAGCCGGACCGGGAGCCCGGCGGCGCCCCCAAAATCGTTCCCCCCCAGAGCCCCTCCCCCACCCCCCCAGATCCCGGCCCGCCCGAGCCCGCCCCAACACCACCGGCCCCCACCGGCCCCCACCGGCCCCCTCCCGGCCCCGGCCCCGAGAGCCCCCCGAGACCCCCCCGGGCCCGGCCCCTCATCCTCAGGACATCCCCGGGACGCCCCCGGGTCCGCCCCGGCCCCGGCCGCACCCCCAGCCCCTTGCCCCGAGCCCCCATGGCCTCAGCCCGACACCGCCCGGCCCCACCCCAACGCCCCCAGCCCCAAGACCCCCCGGCGCTCCCCGGCCCCAAGACCCCCCCGTTGCCCCCCGGCCGCACCTGATCTCGTTGACGCGCGGCAGCGGGTGCATCACCACCATCTTCTCCTTGGCCCTGGTCATGCTGTGCGGCGTCAGGACGAACTGCCCGAAGCACTGCGGGGGCAGCCCTCAGCACCAGCCCCGCGCCCAGGCACAGCCCCGGCCACCCCCGGCCCCACACTCACGGCCTCGTACTCCTCGGCGGACTCGAAGCGCTCCTTCTGGATGCGGGTCACGTAGAGCACGTCGGTGTCCGGCAGCGCCTCCTCGATGCTCCCGAACTCCTCCTGGGGGCAGCGCCGTCAGCGGGGCTGGGAGGGGGCGCACCCCCCGGCCCCACCGCACCCCGTTCCTCACCTGCTTGATGCCCTTGGAGGCCACAAAGGCAGTGATGTCGGCTGGCATACGGAGGCTGGGGGGCGTCACGTAGCGCAGGTTGACGCGGTACTGGGTGAGCAGGCGGGCCAGGGAGTGCACCGTGCGCCCGTGCTTCAGGTCGCCCACCATGGTGATCTGCGGGGAGCGGTCAGCACGACCCACGGCGCCGCAGGGCCCGTGCCCCCCCCGTCCCGCGGCGCCTCACCGTCATGCCGTTGACGGTGCCCAGCTCCTCGCGGATGGTGAAGATGTCCAGCAGCGCCTGCGTGGGGTGCTCCCCCACCCCGTCCCCGGCGTTGATCACGGGCTTGCGGCAGTGCTTGGCAGCCAGCTGGGGCACAGGCAAGGCTGAGGACCTGCCCCTGCACCCAGCGGGGAACACGGCACGGCCCTGCCCCACAGAGCAGGGCACAGCCCCGGCCATGGGGGCAGGACAGGGCCCCGCCGCCCCCCCAGGCCCGCTCACCTCGACAGCGCCCGGCTGGGGGTGCCGCAGCACCAGCACGTCGGCGTAGCAGCACATGGTCTGCACCGAGTCCGCCAGCGACTCGCCCTTCTGCACCGAGGACGTGGCCTCGGAGAAGGACACGACGGAGCCGCCCAGGCGGCACATGGCTGCCGCGAAGGAGCTGCTGGTCCGGGTGCTCGCCTCGTAGAACATGGACGCCATCACCTTGCCCTGCGGGGCCGCGGTGTCAGCACGGGGAGCGCGGCGGGGGGGGCGCGGGGCACCCACGGCCCTGCTCCCAGCTCACCTTGAGGATGTCCAGGCTCCGCTCCTTCTGCACCAGCATGCGCAGGGTGTGCGCCACGTTGAAGAGATGCGACATCTGCGAGGAGACGGGGCTCAGCGGGGGTGGGCAGGGCACACTCCGTGGCACCGAACCCCCCCCACGCCCATGCAGGTGCCCACGGCCCCGCAGCACCAGCACCCGCCCCCAGCCTGGGCACCTGCTCCTTGGAGAACTGCCGGACGGAGAGGATGTGCTGCCCAACGAGGGGGTGCAGCAGCGGGGAGGTCTGGAAGTGGGGAGCACCCTGGGGGGACGCCTGGCGCGGGAAGGGTCCCGGGGGGTACACGTGGCTGTCCTGGATCGCAGCTGCATCTGCGGCACCAGGAGCAAGCGGTCAGCCCACGCGGGCGGCCACGCTGCACCCTCCATAGCCCCCCACTGCCGGGTGTCCCCGACCCCCCCGCTTCCCCCCCAGCACTCACCTGCCTCCGCCGCCTTCCTGCCGGCCTTTTCTCGGGCGTCCTCAGCTGGGGCGGGAGAGGGGAACAGCAGCGTTAGAGGGCGGCGGGCTGTGGCAGCCCTGCCCTGCTCTGCGGGGATGCTTCCAGCACGGCGTGGTGCTCCTGGCACCCTCACTGCCGTCCTCAGCAGCACCGGGTGAAGGCGCCACGGGCCCAACACCAGGGTGGTGGCTGCCCTGAGACGTGAGGCCAAACCCCAGCGCTGCGCCCCACACGCGCCCCCCACGGACCCCAATCGGACGCAGCCCCAATCACACTGGCAAGCGTGGGGTCCCCGAGGTGCCGCGCGGGCTGGGGCCGGGGCAGGAGGGGAGCAGGCGGGCACCGCCGTGCCCCGTCCCAGGGACCCGGCCCCACCACGGGGCGAGAGACAGGGCCGTGCCGGGGCAGCACAGGCAGCCCGGGGCCGGCGCGGCACCTGGGGGAGGGGATGCACTCATCGGCTGCGGTTAGTGCCATTAGCGCGGCCGCGTCTCATTGTCTGAGTGAGTCCCCCCCCAACATTACCGGTGCCTCGGGCGCCCGGGCGGTGCGTGGCTCCCAGCCTCCGGAACGCTGAACGGGACACAAGGGCAGGCATCAGCGGGGCACCTGGCCGCGGCCCCGGCCCCAACACGGCGGCTCGCTCGCTGCCCCGCCGCCCCCCTGCCCGCCGCGCCGCTCCCCTCACCTGGCAGCCCGGGGTCGGAGGCGCGGTGGATGCGGGGCGGGAGGTGGAAGCGCCCCTCGCCCACGGGGCCGGCCCGGCGGGGGCTGGAGGCTCGGCCGCGCAGCGTCTCGCCTGCCCCTGCGTGCCTGGGCCGCTCGGGGGTCTGCGGGGAGAGGCCGAGCTGGAGCCGGGGCCGGGCAGGGCCTGCCCCTCCCAGCCTGCTGCGCACCGTACCTTCACGCTCTCCTTGGCGGGGGCCATGTGTGGCACGGGCACGGCTCCCATGGGCCATTTCCTCACGTCCTGCCCGTAGCCAGGGGGCACCAGCACCTGCAGCCACAGCGGGTGAGGGGCCGGTGCTCGGTGACCCCCCCAGGTGCAGGGGAGCAGCACCGAGGACCAGCGCGAGGGCCTCACCTGCCCGTCGATGTAGGCGACTTCCCCACGCAGCACCACCCTTCGCACCGTCCCCTTCACCTTCATGCCCTCGAAGGGCGTCCAGCGGGCCTTGGAGAAGGCCGTGCGTTTGGGGATGACCCACTCCTGCTCCAGGTCCACCTGCCGGGAGAACACATCAGAGGTGCTGGGGCCAGACCCGGGGCGGGCAGCGGGGCAGGGACCCACCTCCACGTAGGTGTCCTCCTGCGCCGGCAGCCCAAAGATCTTGCGGGGGTTCTCGTAGAGGCGCTGGACAATGTCCTCCACAGTGAGGCGCCCCTCGGACACGGCCGTCAGCAGCAGCGGCAGCATGGTCTCCAGGCCTGGGTAGCCGGGGGGTGGCTCCATCCCCTGCTTCTCCTCCAGCGTGTGCGGGGCTGCGAGACGGGGCCGGTCAGCGCGGGACGGGGCTGCGATGCCTGGCCCCATGAAGACCCACTGCCGCCCCCACCCCACGTCCCCGGTCCCTCAGGGCTAACCGTGGTCCGTGGCGAAGCAGTCGATGGTGTCCATGTTCTCCCAGAGCGCCTCCACGTCCTGCTGGGTGCCCAGCGCCGGCCGCACGGACCCGCAGCCCGCCCCGAGGCGCCCCAGGTCATCCCGGCACAGGAAGAGGTGGTGCGGGGCCACCTCGCACGTCACCGGGACCCCCTTCTGCTTGGCCGCCTTGATGAGGAGGATCTGGGGGAGCCACGGTGAGGGCAGCTCTGCGGCCCCCCCCGCCACGTGCCCCAGCACCGAGGGCTGCTCTGAGGGGACCCCGGGGCCCTCTGCTCACCTCCTCCCGGCGGGCCACGTGGCAGATGTGCACGGGGCGCTGGTGCAGCTGGGCCACCATCAGGACAGCGGCCACCGTCTGCCTCTCTGCGTGGGCCACGATGGGCAGGTGCCGCGGCCACTGCTCGAAGTGCTGGGGGAGATGGGGCTGGTGGGCACCAGGGGCCCTCGCCAGGCCCCCGCCAGCCCCCGCTGCAGCTGCTCACCTCCATCCACAGCGACACGTCATCTATCCGCAGGCTGGAGAAGGTGTCGTTCAGGTACAGCTTGAGCCCAGCAGCCGCCCCGGCCAGGGGTCCCAGCGAGCTGGCATTGTCCGAGGAAGCACCCAGGAAGAGGGCGAAGTCGCAGCGCGCCCCAGCCTCAGCCAGCTGCAGGCAGTGGGATGTAGCTGGTGCCGGGCAGGGGCTGCCCCCCCTCGCCAGCTCCAGCAGCGCACGACGAGGGGATGGCGGTGGGGGCCGCAGCAGCGCCATCTCCTTACCTTCTGCGCCAGGGCAAAGGAGGTGGCATCGGTGATGGCAGGGCTGGTGTTGGGCATGGCACACACCATAGTGACGCCCCCGGCCAAGGCAGCTGCTGTGCCCGAGGCAAAGTCCTCCTTGTGGGTGCCACCCGGCTCACGGAGGTGCACGTGGACATCGATCAGCCCTGGGGAGCGGGACAGCATCAGCAGCAGTGGCCCTGGGCAGGGGCCGGTGCGCAGGGACACGGCCGATGCAGGGGACGCCAGCAGCAGACAGGAACACCCCTGTCCCCAGGGCTGCCCCGGGTACTCCCCTGGCCCCGTGCTGCCCCCAGAGCCCCCAGCCCCACCTACCCGGCAGGCGGATGAGTTTCTGGGACGTCATGCAGTCCACGTGCATCTTGAGTGGGGGGGCGGCCCCAATCTGGCCCAGTGCCTGTGGGAGCAGCAGCTGCCAGGTTAGATGTGTCCTCCAGGGGTATGTGTGGACAAGGCTCAAAACAGGGCAAGGACAAGGGCACCTACCCGAGCCCCAGCCCAGAAGCCGCCCTCCCACCCGTAGCAGAGCCCACGTACGTCGCCAACCCTGCAGGACCCCTGGCACCCCCCTGCCTCACCCGTCCCCAGCTCGTGCCCGGTCCCACCTCCACAAAGAGCTTGGTGCACTTGATGTCGATGATCAGTGGCACCGAGTAGTCGACGGCCAGGCGCCGGGTGCGGTACCCCTTGGTGACAAAGGAGGAAAGACGCCGCCCCCCCCGAGTTGCGCATGGAGAGGTTGATGACCATCTCAAAGTGGTTCTCGGCCAGGTAGTCCAGGATGCTGCGCTGGGTCTCACGGGCGCCGGCCTCGCTGCCGTCTGCCTCCTCGAAGTGCCAGTCCACCGCCATCACCTGCCCGCAGCACCCGGTCACAGCCCTGCGCCGCCCCCAGCCCCCCCTGCCGGGCCCCGAGCCCCCACCTTGATGCCGTGCTCAGTGTAGAAGTCGGCCGTGCCAAGGCTGGCGTACAGGTTGTAGCCGAGGCTCTCCAGGGTCCGCACCGTGGGCAGCAGCTCGCTCTTGTTCTGCAGCACCACCGCAGCTGGTCAGGGCACCGGGGGGGGGACCAGGCCCCGCCAGCCCCAGCCCCGCAGCCCCAGCCCCAGGCCCCGCCAGCCCCAGCCCCACACACCTTGTAGCTGCCGATGGTCAGCAGGATGTTCTTCTTGGGGATCTTGAAGCCGGTGCTGAGCATGGCCTTCAGGTAGGCCTCGCAGCGGTTCTCCCCGAAGCAGGCCACCTCGCCCGTGCTTGTCATCTCCACGCCCAGCACCACATCCGCACCCGCCAGGCGTGAGAAGGAGAACTGGGGCACCTGGGGGCAGCAGGGCTCAGGGACCACCCGCACGCGGCCCCCAGCCCCAGCCCCGGTCCCCACTCACCTTGACGCCAACGATGCCCGTGCCTGTCATGAGCCCCACAGGCTCCACGTCCTCGCCCATGATCACCTGGCTGGCCAGAGCCACCAGGTCCACCCCCAGGGTCTTGGAGACGAAGGGAAAGGAGCGGGACACGCGCACGTTGCACTCGATCACCTTCAACTGGTCGTCCTGCGGAGAGGGGACAGGTGCGAGGGGCATCCTGGGGCCGCAGGGGTCCTCGCGGCACCCCTCCCCGGCACGGCCTCGTCCTCCCCGTTGGAGGTACCTTGGCAATGAGCTGCAGGTTGAAGGGCCCGGTGACCTGCAGCTCCTGCCCGATGGCATGGACGATTGCCTTGATGCGCTCCAGCGTCTTGGGGGTGATGTCCTGAGGGGGCGTCACCAGAGTGGCATCGCCTGAATGCACCCCGGCATTCTCCACGTGCTCCGAGATGGCGATGGCCACCACCACACCGTCACAGGCCACCGCGTCCACGTCAATCTCCTGCGAGCAGGCACACGGTCACCGCCCAGCAAGGCACCAAGGAAGGACTGAGCTCTGGAGGCGCAGCAGCCATCCCCAGGCTGCAGGAGCCCTGGCCAACCTTGGCCTCCTGGATGAACTTGGAGATGACAACGGGCTGCTCCTTGGACACGGCCACCGCGTTGCTCAGGAACTTCTCCAGGTCGCTGTCCGAGTAGGCCACGTTCATGGCCGCGCCACTCAGCACGTAGGAGGGCCGCACGACGCAGGGGTAGCCCACCTTGCCGCAGAAGTGCTTGGCCGACTGCGGGAGAGGCAGGCACCCTCAGCGGGCATGCCCAGGGCCTGTCCCCTCGGGCAGCCCGTCACCCCCACCGCCCCCACCTCCATGTCAGAGAGCTCCTTCCAGAGGGGCTGGCTGATGCCGATGGTGTCGAGCAGGCGGGAGAACTTGAAGCGGTTCTCGGCTGAGTCAATGGCCTCTGGGGAGGTGCCCAGGATGCGGCACTGCTGCCGGTGCAGGGCCATGGCGATGTTGTTGGGCAGCTGCCCCCCCATAGACAGGATCACGCCCTCGGGGTTCTCCAGCTCGTAGATGTCCATCACCACCTGCACGTGGGGCAGGGGGCTGGCTGGGAAGGGGCCGCGGTGGCCCCCATCCCCACTGGCCCCGCAGAGGGCAGGGCCCGGGACACCCCCACCCCAGCCCCACAGCGGGCAGGGCCCCAGCCTGCTCACCTCAAAGGAGATCTCGTCAAAGTAGAGGCGGTCACACATGTCGTAGTCAGTGCTCACTGTCTCAGGGTTGTAGTTCACCATGATCGTCTTGAAACCCATCTGCCGGGGTAGACAGACGAGGTGAAGCCGAGGGCACCCCCAGCCCCATCCTCTGACCACGTTTCCCACCACCTGCCCAGAGACGCCCACACCACCAGGCCCGTGGGGCGCTGGGGCCCAGCCAACCTTGCGGAGCTCCTGGATGCAGCCCACGGCACACCAGTCGAACTCGACGCTGCTGCCGATGCGGTAGACGCCGGAGCCGATGACCATGACGTGGGGCTCGCGGAAGGCCAGGTCGTGCTCGGTGCCATTGTAGGTCAGGTACAGGTAGTTGGTTTGGGCTGGCCACTCGGCCGCCACGGTATCGATCTGCTTCACCACCGGCAGGATCTTCAGGTCGTGCCGCATCTTCCGTACGGCCAGCTCGGTGCTGCAAGGGGCAGGGTGAGAGCCAGGCTGCAGACTGGCACCAGCAGCAGAGCCGGGGGCTGCCCCCTGAGCACCTCACCTGAGCACCGCCAAGGCCACCTGCTTGTCGGAGAAGCCCAGCTGCTTGGCGCGCTGGAGCACAGCGGGTGGCATGGTGCTCTGCTCCTCACGGTACGCCTCCAGCAGCACCGCGTGGTCTGTGATGTTCTTCATCTTGTGCAGGAACCAGCGGTCGATCTTGGTCAGCTCGTAGAGGCGCTCAATGGAGTAGCCAGCCCGCAGCGCAGCGGCCAGCACAAAGATCCGCTTGTCTGTGGGCGTCTCCAGCTCCTGGCAGGATTCAGGGGTGAGTGGGGCTGGGGGGGCCTGGCCGGCAGCGCAGCCCCCCCGACTGACCCACCAGCCTTTCCGCCCCGTTGACCCCAGCACTCACCACATCCGAGGCTGGTTTCACAGTGTGGTCAAAGCCCACGCAGTTCTCGTCCACCATCCTCAGCGCCTTCTGGAAAGCCTCCTCAAAGTTCCTGCCGATGGCCATCACCTCCCCTGCGGAGGGAGCTGTGAGCAGCCTGGACCCACACGCGCCGCCCCGCGCTGCCGGCCCCGCCGTGCTCACCCACGCTCTTCATGGAGCTGCCGATCTTGGTGCTGACGCGCAGGAATTTGCTGAGATCCCAGCGCGGGATCTTCACCACGCAGTAGTCCAGGCTGGGCTCGAAGTTGGCAGTGGTGGAGTTTGTGACGGAGTTTCTGGGGATGGGAGGGGAGGGGATGGTGTCAGGGGCCTGCAGGCAGCGCCCTCAGGACATCCGAGGTCTGCACCCGGCCCCCAGCAGCGACGCTGTTACCTGAGGACAGGCAGGGGGATGCCCAGGGCCAGCTTGGCAGCCACGTAAGCCAGGGGGTAGCCGGTGGCCTTGCTGGCCAGGGCAGAGCTGCGGGAGAGCCGGGCGTTCACCTCGATGATGTAGTACTGCAAGGAGCAGGCAGGGGGGCTGAGTGCGGGATGGGCCCCTCGCAGTCCCCCCATCCGCAGCTCAGCTGGGATGGGAGACCACGGAGCTCAGACGGGAGGGCAGCGACTGCCACGGGGCAGAGACCGCCCAAGGACCACACAGCACCAGGAGAAGACCGGTGCGGAGCCAGGCAAGTGGCCGACACGGTGGGGCCCAAGGGCAGCAAGGTGAGGCTCAGCCCCGTGGCACGGCGTGGGCAGGACCCCAAGCCGGGCTCCCCCAGGGCCGTCCCGGCGGACTCGGGGACGAGGCATGCAGGGGGGCTGTGCTCACCTGCTCCGACTCGGGGTTCAGGGCAAACTGGATGTTGCACTCGCCCACGATGCCCAGGTGCTGCACCACCTTCACAGCCGTGCGCCGCAGCATGAAGTACTCGGTGTCGTTGAGGGTCTGACTGGGCGCCACCACGATGGACTCGCCCGTGTGGATCCCCAGGGGATCCAGGTTCTCCATGTTGCACACCTGGCAGCAGGGGGTCAATGCGGGTGGCCCCAACAGCCCCATTTGTGCTCCCACCCCACTGCTCTGCTGAGCCCCAGAACGGTCCCACCTGACCCCCATCCCCCGGGGACCATGGGGGGCTCCCTGCACAGCCAGGACTTGAACACCAGCCCCTGCGACACCGCAGTGCACCAGAGCACAGCAGGGCACCCGTCGTGCTGGGCAGCAGCCGTGCCGACATCAGGAAAGGGGCCGGGAGCCCCCCAGGGCCGGGGCGCAGCAGGGAGCCCATTCCTACACGCCCTGCAGCACCCACCCCTCCACAACCCCCCCGGGGGCAGGGGGCTCCCCGGCCCTGTCTCATACCGTGACGCAGTTGTTGTAGGCGTCCCGCACCACCTCATACTCGATCTCCTTCCAGCCCTTCAGGGACTTGTCCACCAGGACCTGGGAGGTGTGGGTGAAGGCCTGGCTCACCAGTGCCACCAGCTCCTCCCGGCTGCTGGCGAAGCCGGAGCCCAGGCCCCCGAGGGCATACGCGGAGCGCACCAGCACCGGGTACCCGAGCCGCTCGGCCGCTGCCTGTGCCTGGGGAGGGCAGCGAGATCAACGCCGGGGGTCAGCACCCTGCCCGGGGCTGACCCCCATCCTGCCCCCCCGGCTCCATCCTTTCCCGTGACCGCCCGCACCGCACCCCCAGACCTGCTCCAGGGAGGCAGCAGCCTCGCTGGGCGCCACGTGCTCCCCGATCTCCTCCATCTTTTCTACGAAGACTTTGCGATCCTCCGTCATCTCGATGGAGGCGACGGGGGTGCCCAGCACCCGCACGCGGTACCGCTCCAGCACCCCAGCCTTGGTGAGCTCCACGCCGCAGTTGAGGGCCGTCTGCCCCCCGAAAGTCAGCAGCACCCCATCGGGGCGCTCATTCCGGATCACCTGGGGGGTGCAGTGCCCATTCAGTGGGGCTGCACCCTCCAGCTCCGTTGCCCTGATGCCCGCCCCCCCAGGCGGCGCTCCACCACCCAGAGACCCCCAGGCACCCCCCGGCAGACCCCCGGCTCCCCGTCCCCATGCCCACCAGCCCCGCAATGCTCACCTGGGTGACGTATTCGGGGGTGATGGGCAGGAAGTACACCTTGTCTGCCAGCCCCTTGGAGGTCTGCACCGTGGCGATGTTGGGGTTGATCAGCACCGTTTGGATGTTCTCCTCCTTCAGGGCTTTGATGGCCTGGGGGAGCGGCAGGCTCAGAGCTCACGGCCTGGGCCCGCCGCCCCATGCCTACCCTGTCCCCGGGGCACTCACCTGCGA
This sequence comes from Cygnus olor, assembly GCF_009769625.2. NCBI lineage: Eukaryota > Metazoa > Chordata > Aves > Anseriformes > Anatidae > Cygnus > Cygnus olor. The sequence continues at coordinate 341,574 of NC_049171.1, forward strand.
CCCCGAGTAGTCAAACTCGCCCGCCTGCCCGATGGAGAGGCCACCGGAGCCCAGGATCAGCACCTTGCGGGGCCGGGCCGGCTCCTGCCCCGCGGCCGGCGCCTCGCTGTAAGCCAGCCAGTCCTGCAGGCGCTGCCGCACTGCAGGGGACAGGACAGGGGGTGCCGTGAGCCCAGCGACGCTGCACCCCCAAGGCACGGCCCCAGCCCCACAGCCCCGCTCACCACAGTCACGGCCCGCAGCCCCTCTGCCCCTGGCCCCAGCCTCAGACCCCACAAGCAGCCCCACAGACCCCACACACGGCCCCAGCCCTAGCATCCACCTCTGCCCCACAGCCCCCAGCACAGCACCCCTTGTGCAGCACGGCCCCAGGCGCGGGGGGCTCGGCGGCACCCTCGTGCCCCACGCCCACCTGTTTTGGCACTGCCATCCCCCCGCTGCAGGTCCTGTGCTGCCTCCACGAAGACATCAAAGAGTCCCTCCAGGTCTGTGGGGCCGGCGCGGTGCTCAGGGTGGAACTGGACACTGCAGGGGGGAGGTCAGGCACCTGCACCCCAGCCCCACACAGGGGCCATCCCCCGCTCCCACCCCGCGCCCACCTGAAGAAGGGCTTGTGCTCGTGCACGAGGCCCTCGTTGGAGCGGTCGTTGGCGTTGGTGAAGAGCGGGGCCCAGCCGGGCGGCAGGCTGCCTGCCTCCACTGCGAAGCCGTGGTTCTGCGCCGTGATGAAGCAGCGCTGCGTGTCCTCGTGCAGGCAGGGCTGGTTGTGCCCACGGTTCCCATACCTGGAGCGGGGACACGGGGTGTCAGGCACCCCCAGGCAGCCAGGACCCTGCGCCGGCTGCCTGCCCACCCCCAAACCCCTCTCACTTCATCTTGTAGGTGCGGGCGCCAATGGCCAAGGCGATCAGCTGGTGCCCCAGGCAGACCCCGAAGATGGGCTTGGGCTGGGGGGCCCCCAGCACGCTGCGCAGGCTGGCCACTGTCTGCTGGCAGAGCTGCGGGTCCCCGGGGCCGTTGCTGATGAAGAGCCCATCGAAATCTGTACCCAGACAGAAGCAGAGTCACAGAGGGGACACCAACCCCTGTGGGTCACAGAGGGATCGCCCCAAGCCCTACCCAGCAGCCCAACAGAGATGCAGCTCAAGTGCACAACCTCACCAACTCCCAGAGGGTTGCGCAGAGGTATCCTGAACCCACAGACCACCACCCCACTCACAATCATGATGTCCCAGCCCGACACCCCACCATGTCTCCTGCAGGATCCCATTGCAGCCCCCCCCAAAAATCCACTGTCCCCCATGACCTCAGGGTATGGTGATGCTGAGGTGCCCAAACTCCCTGTCACGGGGCAGGATGTGGTTCCCCAAGGCCCCTGGCACTAGCCAAGGAGACAACCCCTGCTCCAGATCCCACCCTCCCCTTTGCAGGGCCCTGGGAGCCCCTGGCCAGGCCCACCCCACCTGCAGTGTCCAGGGGATGGTCCCAGGGAACCACGGTGACGGCCGCCCCCCGCTCACACAGGCACCGGACCTGGTTGTACTTGAGGCCGCAGTCGACTGCGGTGATCCGCAGGGATCCGCCCGGGTTGAACACGCGGGGTGTCTGCAGGGAAGGTGAGTGCGGGGACCAGACGATCGCCCCAGGCCCCCTCCAGCCTGGGGCTGGCCCTCTGCTGCAAGGAGCCCTGCAGCCCTAGCTCAGCACCAGGCACCCGGATCCCCCCGACCATTCACACCTGTGCCCCTGGCCATACCTTCAGTGACACCTCCTGCACGAGATGCCGCTTGTTGGGGTCCTCAAAGGGGAGGCTCTTCTCGAGGGTCTCATCTGGCACCAGCTTCCCCAGCAGCGTCCCCTTCTCACGGATCTTCTTTGTTAGGGCCCGAGTATCCACCCCTGCAGAAGGGCCATGAGACACGGCTGTGCGGCCCCATCCCACCCCAGGCAGGACCCCATTCTCCAGCATCTTCACCACCCCAACCCTGGGTGGAGCCCTGGGGAGCAAATCCCAATGCAGAGACAGGTCTGGTCCCAAACTCACTGCCCCAGCACCCTAGGTGCACCCCAGCTCCACCCCTACCCCTGCACCCGACCCTGCAGCCCCCAGCCCCACCTGCCAGACCAGGGATGTTCTGCTCCTTGAGCCACTGGTCGAGGGAGCGGGACGCGCTCCAGTGGCTAGGGGTCTCCGAGCACTCGCCCACCACCAAGGCAGCCACATGGATCTTGCTGGACTCGAACCACTGCAGGAGCAGAGTGTGAGCATGGCCGGGATCACGGCCATCAACCCATGAGAGCTCCCCTGCACCCCGTGGGTGCCCAGCCTGGCCATCTCATGGGGCACCGTGGGACAGCTACAGCCCAGGGCTGTGGGAGCCCTAAGGGATAGGGCCCCCCAGCCCCAGCCACGTGGCCAGAACACCCTGGCAGGGCTGGCATCATCCCTGTCTCGCCCCACACCCAGACCAGTAAGGTCAAAGCTTGGTGTGGCAAGTGCTGCTGGACCACAGCCCCGGGCCTGGAGGCCAACACAGCCGTGGGACCCCTCAGCACAGGGCAGATGTGCTGTGGGACAGCACCACCACCCCCAGCCCCAAACAAGCCAGCGCATCCCACCCTGCAGCATGGGGGCTCTGGACCCCGGGAGCAGAGCCTAACAGAGCCACAGCAGGGACGGACCCACGCGTCCCCAGCACGGCAAGAACTGCCAGCAGTGTGAGTGAGGCTGGGGACGCCTGACCCAGCAGCACAGGAGGGGGCCCAGGGGCAGCGCAGCGGGGCCTGAGGTGGACACGGAGCTGCTGCAGCGAGGCCTGGACTCTGTCCTGGGGGCAGGGGCGGCCGAGTGGCTGGGAGGGGCCCGGGGGCCTTGAGCTGCTCTGCCCCCCGGCTCCAGGGGCAGAGACCCCCGCCCCGCACCCGGAGTCACCCCAAGAAGCGGCACCCAGCCCCGCAGCGCCTCGGTCCCGGAGCACAGGGGTGCTGCAGCTCCCGGTCCCGCTCCCTGCCCGGCGCTGGGTGCCCACAGCATCGCGGAACAACCTCCGCCCGCCACGTGCCGCCGCGCCCTAACGCGTGCCCGCGGGCGGCGAAGTTTGGCAGCGGCGCTGGAAGCGCCCCGGGAGGCGGCCGTGCCCTCACCCGGCTCAGCCCGAAGGGGTCGGCCTCGTCGCGGGGCACGCCGTAGTTGCCGACGAGCGGGTAGGTTAGCACCAGGATCTGGGCCCGGTACGAGGGGTCGGTCAGCGCCTCGGGGTAGCCCACCACGCCGGTCTGGAACACTGCGGGGACAGCAGAGCCCGAGCCGTGGCGGCGGGTCCCGGCCGGTCCCGGCCCCCCCGCGGCACCGCGCCGCGCCCCCACGCGTGCCCCCACGTCCCGCGAGCCCCGGCCCGGCCCCGGCGCCCCTCGGCCGGGGCCGCCGCCGCCGGGGGAGGCGGGAGCAGTGCGGGACGGGACGGGACGGCCCCGGGCGCCCACCGGCCCCGCTCCCGGGCTGGGCAGCCCCCGCCGGGAGGGGAGCGGAGCGCGGCCCCGGCCCGGCCGCACTCACCGACTTCCCCGGCGGCGGCGGCGCCGGCCCCGAAGGCGCGGCCGCGCAGCACCGACCCGTCCTGCAGCACCAGGCAGCCCATGGCGGCTCCACGTGCGCTCCGGCGGCCGCGGCGGCACCGAGCCAGGCGCGTGCAGCGCGGCGGCGGCGGCGGCGCGGAGGATCCGGGGCGGGGCCGGGGCGGGACGGGCCGGGGCGGGACGGCCCCCGGCGGCGGGGCGGTGCCGCTGCACCTGGAGCACCTGGCGGCCGGGGGCGCCCGCGGGGCACGGGGGGCGCAGGGGGCCCGGGGGGCGCAGGGGGCCCGGGGCCTGCGCGGAAACGCGGGTCTGGAAGGAGGGGAGGCGGCTGCGCGCGGCGCCTCCCCCGGCAGGGACCGCCCGCCTTGGGCCGCGCCGCCGGGAGGGAGCGGTCACGAGTGGGGAAGCGGCGCGGGGCCCGCCGGGGGGAGGCGGACACGGCCCCGGGACCGCGGGCGGAAAACGGAGCGAGGCCTCCGAAGGCAGGGACCAGCACTCTGTGCGGGAAGGGAGGCGGAAACAACACAACACATAAAACAGCACAGGAACCCCCGTAAATACAACACTCAGCTTCAAAGAAACCAGACAATAGCCAGAAAAACATTCAGAGAACACTGCTCTGTCTTTGGCACCGCACAACCAGGGGAGAGCGCGAACGCAGTCCCCCACTACCACAAATTATGCAGTCGAGTTTCCCGCATTTGGGGAAATCGCAGGGGTCAGCACACCCGGAGTGCAGGGGATGAGCCTCGCCCTGGGAAAACCACCTGCCTGATCATGGTGTCTCCCCTGCCAGGTAAGTATGACGCCCGCTCCCCGCCGCCGCGCCCCCACGCGCGCGCACGCACACCCAGCACACGGACGCGCGCCCCGAAACGCCCGCCCCGGGCCCGCCGGACCCGCCCCGCCCCGCCCCGCCCCGCGCGGCGCCCGCGCCCCGCGCCCGCCACGCGCCCACGCGGGGCCACGCGCGGCGCCGTGCGGTGTGGGGCTTGTCCCGTGATGCCGCGCGGCTCCGATCTGCATGGGCACGCCCCCTTATCTACATGGACACGCCCCTTTATCTGCCTGGACACGCCCCCGAGCACGCAGGCCTCGCCCGTCGGGCTCCGGCTCCCCACGGCCCTGCCCGCGCCGCCCGCCCGCCCCTGCCCGGACTCGCCGCTACCGGAGCGGGGCAGAGCGAGCGCTGCCGCGGGGCTGCCGAGCCGGGGCCCGCACCGAGCCGAGGACGTGCCGTGCGGAGCGGGAGCTCTGTCGGGGGATCGCGGCTGGCCGAGCCCCTGTGCACGACCCTGCTAGAGTGAAAACAAGGTTGAGATAGAGATACTTTAACAGGGAAAGAAAAAAGAATACTAATTATAGTAATAATACAAATAAGTGAAGGACAAAAGAACTGCTCACCACCAGCTGCCTGATGCCCAGCTTACAGAGCTGGCAGCTCTTCAAGGATGTTTTCCTTAGAGCACAAGAACTCCCCATCCCCGGGGAAAAAGCAGGCAGGGAGAGCAGACACCTGGGATGGCTGAGCAGCAACCTGCTGGGCAGACTGAGGCGCGAGAAGGAAATGCACAGGCAGGGGAAGCAGAGACACGTGGCCAGGGATGAGTACAGGGAAGCTGTCCAGATGTGCAGGGATGGGATCAGGAAAGTCAAGGCACGGATGGAACTGAGCTTGGCAAGGGACACAAAAAAAAAAAAAAAAAAAAAAAACAAGAGGGGATTCTCTAGGTACATTGGCCAGCAAAGAAAGGCCAAGGAGAGTGTACCCCCTGCTGATAAATGGCAGAGAACCGGTAACGAGAGACATGGAGAAGGCTGAGGTACTCAACAACTTCTTTGCCTCAGCCTTCACCGCCAGTCAGGCCTCACACGTCTCTGTTTCCCTGAACCTGAAGATGAGGGCTGGGGGAGCCGAGTCCCTCCCGCTGTAAGCAAAGAGCAGGTTGGAGACCACCTGATGAAGCTGAACGAGTACAAGTCTGTGGGGCCCGATGCCATGCCTCCCAGGGTCCCCAGGGAACTGGCTGATGGAGTTGCCGAGCCTCTCTCTAGCCCATTTGAAAAGTCCTGGCAGTCAGGTGAAGTCCCTGGTGACTGGAAAAAGGAAACATCACTCCCACTTTTAAAAAAGGGTTGAAAGGAAGACCTGGGGAACTAGAGACCGGTGAGCCTCACCTCTGTGCCTGGGAAGATCATGGAACAGATCCTCCTGGAAGCAATGTTAATGCACATGCAAGACAAGGAGGTGATGTGGGACAGCCACCACGGCTTCACCAAGGGCAAATTGTGCCTGACCGATCTGGCGGCCCTCTGTGATGGAGCGACTGCATCAACTGACAAGGGAAGACCAATGGATGTCATCTACCTGGACTTCTGTAAGGCCTTTGACACGGTCCCACACGACATCCTGATCTCCAAATTGGAGAGAGATGGGTTTGAAGGGTGGACCATTCAGTGGATAAGGAATTGGCTTGAAGGCTGCACCCAGAGAGTGGTGGCCAACGGCTCCATGTCCAGGTGGAGGCCGGTGATGACTGGTGTCCCTCAGGGGTCTGTCCCGGGACCAGTACGGGGGTTGGAACTAGTTGATCTTAAGGTCCGTTTCACCCCGAGCCATTCTATAATTCTGTGACTCATTGGCAGTCCCCGGCCAGCTCCCCGATTTATTGTTCAGCAGGACGCCCTCTGGGACGGGACATCCCTTTGGGGTCCCTGGGCTTCCCTGGCCGTGTCCCCTCCCTGCTCCTTGTGCACCGCGGGCTCCTCGCTGGGAGGGCTGCATGAGGAAAGTCCGGGCTCTGCGCAAGCGCCGCTCTGCAACGGCCGGCACGTCGGGGTGCTACCGGCAGGGTTTTCCTCCTAAACCCCGAGCACGGCTCCACACCAGCCGCCGGGAAGGAAATTAACTCTGCCCCAGCCGAAGCCGGGACAGCCCCGCGCGGCGCCGCCCCTCGCTGCCGCTCCGCATTGCCCCGCTCTGCAGCAGCGCCGGGACAAGAGCAGGGCGGCCGAGGGCGCGCAGCCCCCGACCCGCGGCAGCCTCCCCGCGGCGAGGCCGTCGCTGCCCCGCGGGCGGTCCCTGCGTGCGGCCCGCTCCTCCCGGCCGGGCTGGCCCCGTGCCGCTGGGCTGTGGGAGCCGCGGGCCGGGCACCTGGGGACGGGCCCCGCCGGGCGCCGCAAGCCCCAGCGCCGGGCTCCGGCGGGACCCGGGAGCGCGGGCGCGGGGGCGGGGCCGCGGGGAGCCGGGCGGGGCGGGGCCTGGAGGCACGGGGGCGTGTTCACGTAAATAGGGGGCGGCCCATGCAGATAAGGGGGCGTGCCCATGCAGATCGGAGCCGCGCGGCATCACGGGACAAGCCCCACACCGCACGGCGCCGCGCGTGGCCCCGCGTGGGCGCGTGGCGGGGGCCGGGCGCGGGCGCCGCGCGGGGCGGGGCGGGGCGGGGCGGGTCCGGCGGGCCCGGGGCGGGCGTTTCGGGGCGCGCGTCCGTGTGCTGGGTGTGCGTGCGCGCGCGTGGGGGCGCGGCGGGGGGGAGCGGGCGTCATACTTACCTGGCAGGGGAGACACCATGATCAGGCAGGTGGTTTTCCCAGGGCGAGGCTCATCCCCTGCACTCCGGGTGTGCTGACCCCTGCGATTTCCCCAAATGCGGGAAACTCGACTGCATAATTTGTGGTAGTGGGGGACTGCGTTCGCGCTCTCCCCTGGTTGTGCGGTGCCAAAGCCAGAGCTGTGCCGGGGCCGTCGGGCTCTCGGGGTCGGTCCGCTCGCGGCTCGGAGCCAGCCTCAGGCCGTCGCGAGGAGCCAGCCGTGGGCGGATGGGGCCTGCACGAGGCTGCAGCCCGTGGAGAGGAGCCCCCGGCGGGCCGGAGCTGCAGCCCGTGGAGAGGAGCCCCCGCAGGAGCAGGGGCCTGGAGGGAGCTGCCGCCCGCGGCGGACCCGCGCTGGAGCGGTTTGCTCCTGCGGGATGGACCCCGTGGGACGGAGCCGCGTGGGAGCGGTTCTCGAGGAGCTGCTGCCTGTGGGCGGCCCCCGCAGGCTCAGCTCGGGAAGGACGGCATCCCGTGGGAGGGACCCCGCGGGGAGCAGGGACAGAGAGGGACCGAGAAGGAGCGGCGGGGACGAAGCGTCGGGGACTGACCGCAGCCCCCCTTGCCCTGCGCTGCTTGAGGGGAAGGTGTCTTTATTTTTTGTTGTTGTTTCTCACAGCTCCACCTTAGTAATAGGTAATAACTTTTATTAATCTCCCTACGCTGAGTCTGTTTTACCCGTGATAACTGCTGAGTGATCTCCCCATCCTTACCTCACCTCCTGAGACCTTTGCATCGTATTTTCTCCGCTTTGAGGAGGGGGAGCGAGAGAGCGGCTGAGGTCGAGCTCGGCTGCCCAGCTGGGTAAAACCACATGTAAAACGCAGCAGAGTAAAACCACGCTTCCTCTGCTGCTCCTGCCCTGCGGGGCCCAGCAGGGTCCACGGCTGCCTCCCGCCCCAGTTTGTGATGCCCCAGCAGAGGAACACCCAGGATCCTTCTGGGATCCAGGATTAATCAAGCCGCCACTCACGGGAACTATAAGATAAGTGAAATTCTATGTGAGAGAGCAAGTAGAATGTACCCAGCTCCACCCGGGGGAAGGTGAAGAAAAAGTGGAGAGCTTGTGGGTGAGAATTAAGGGGCGGCAGGCTGGTATGGGTGACCCTGCTGTGGGGGTGTACTGCAGCTCACCAGATCAGGAGGAGGTCGGCGAGGCCTTCTACAAGCAACTGAAAGTAGCCTCACGATCCTGGATGATGGTTCTCACGGGGGACTTTAATTATCCCGACATCTGTTGGGTAAGCAACTCGGCCAGGCACGCGCAGTCCAAACGGTTCCTAGAACGCATTGAAGATAATTTTCTGACGCAGGTGGTGGAGGAGCCAACGAGGTGGGGGGGGTTCTGGACCTTGTTCTTACCAACAGGGATGGGCTTGTTAGGGATGTGAAGGCTGGGGCTAGCTTGGGATGCAGTGACCATGAGGTGGTGGAGTTGAAGGTCTGGAGTGGAAGAAGTAAGGGAAAAGGTAGGATTGCTAACCTGGACTTTTGGAGCGCCAACTTTGACCTCTTCTAGGACCTACTTGGGGGTATCTCATGGGCTAGATCCCTAGAAGGTATGGGTGCTTGTGAGAGCTGGGCAACATTTAAGCAGTACTTCTTCCAAGCTCAGGATCGGTGCCTCCTGAAGAGTAGGAAATCAGGGAAGGGGGGCAGGAAACCTGCGTGGATGAGCAAGGAGCTCACCAACAAGATCAAAAGGAAGAGGAAAGTCTATGAAATGTGGAAAAAGGGCCTGTCCTCTTGGGAGGAGTATAGGAGTGTTGTGAGGGCCTGCGGGGACACGATGAAGAAGGCTAAAGCCCACCTGGAGATGAAGCTGGCAAAGGAGATAAAAAAAAAAAAAATTTCTTATTATCCTTTAAGTATGTAAACAGTAAAAGGAAGACTAGGGATAATGTGGGTCCCCTGCTGAATGAGGGGGGTGTCCTGGTAACGGGGGACGCTGAGAAGGCGGAGATACTGAATGCCCTCTTTGCTTCGGTCTTTTCTTCAAAGATTCCCCCCCCGGTACCCCTGGACACTGGAGGGAGTAGAAGGAGTCTGGGAAGTGGAGATCTCCCCCCTGATTGATGAGGGAGTGGTTCGGGAGCGTCTCAGTGGGCTCAGTGCACTCAAGTCCATGGGTCCTGAAGGGATGCATCCACATGTGCTGAGGGAGTTAGCAGAGGTGATCGCCGAACCGCTCTCTATCATCTTTGAAAGGTCCTGGAGAACAGGAGGGGTGCCTGAGGACTGGAGGATAGCCAATGTCACTCCGGTCTTCAAGAAGGGCAAGAAGAAGGATCCGGGCAACTACAGGCCAGTCAGTCTCACCTCCGCCCCTGGAAAGGTGTTGGAACAGCTTGTTCTGGATGCCATCTCCAAGCAATTGGAAGAGAAGACGGTTATGAGGGGTAGTCAACGTGGATTCACCAAGGGGAAATTGTGTTCGACCAACCTTGTAGCCTTCTATGATGGCATCGCCAGCTGGGTAGATGGGGGGAGAGCAGTGGATGTCATCTACCTTGACTTCGCTCACGCGCCGATCGTTGCCCTCTGTGCACGGCTGGCTGCCTTCCGGGCCGTGCGAGCGAGCGGCGCCTCTGCCGGTTCAGCGGCACCTGGCGGAGCGGGACCCTGACCCCCGCGGCTGCGGCCCGTCACGGGCAGGCTCCGGGCAGCCCACGCGGGGCACGAGCCGAACCGCGGCCGGGAGCGACCCCCGGGCGCTGCCAGGGCCCCCCGAGAACCACAAACGCCCCCGGCACAGCTCTGTCTTTGGCACCGCACAACCAGGGGAGAGCGCGAACGCAGTCCCCCACTACCACAAATTATGCAGTCGAGTTTCCCGCATTTGGGGAAATCGCAGGGGTCAGCACACCCGGAGTGCAGGGGATGAGCCTCGCCCTGGGAAAACCACCTGCCTGATCATGGTGTCTCCCCTGCCAGGTAAGTATGACGCCCGCTCCCCCCCCGCCGCGCCCCCACGCGCGCGCACGCACACCCAGCACACGGACGCGCGCCCCGAAACGCCCGCCCCGGGCCCGCCGGACCCGCCCCGCCCCGCCCCGCCCCGCGCGGCGCCCGCGCCCGGCCCCCGCCACGCGCCCACGCGGGGCCACGCGCGGCGCCGTGCGGTGTGGGGCTTGTCCCGTGATGCCGCGCGGCTCCGATCTGCATGGGCACGCCCCCTTATCTGAATGGACACGCCCCCATCTCCCTGGCGCCCCGCCCCGCCCCGGAGAGGCACAGCGGCTCCGTTTCAGGGGCGCTCTCTCCGTGGCCCCGCCCCCCAGCAGCAGCCCGATTTGCATAGACACGCCCCCCGTCCCGTCCGCCCCCGCCCCGGTGGCCCCGCCCGTCCCGGTAGAGCCGCGGGCCCGGCCCCGCTGCCAGCCCCGGCGGAGCCCCATGCGGCCGCCCCGGTGTTGAGGGGTACGCAGCTGGGGCACCGGGCAGCCGCTGCTGCGGGGGGCACCGCAAGGCCCCCCCCGCCACGTCCCCACGCTGCCGCAGGAAGGAGCCCCCGGACGCGGTGCCGCACGCTTTATTCGGCCCTGCCGGGTGAGCGGGGCGCTGTGCGCAGGGGGTGTCCCCGTCACGGGGCCTTGGCTTTCCGGCGCTGGGTGCCCCACAGCAGGAGGGACAGGGCGGCCGTCACGGCCCCCAGGATGCTGCAGAAGGGCAGGACGGGGAACGCGCCCTGCAAGGCGACACGCGGGTAAGCGGCTCTGCCCGCCCCGCAGGGCCGTCCTGCGGGGGGGTCCCGTCCCTCGGCCCCCCGGGGCACCCACCTCGCGCAGGCACTTGTAGCCATGGAAGGGGCTGGCGCAAAGGCACTGGGAGAAGCCGGGGCCATCCGGGGCACAGGCAGCGTTCTCGGGGCACAGCCAGGCTGGGGGAGCACAGCGGGGGGTGACGGGGCCAAGCCAGGGCTGCTCCTCGCACGGCCCCACCACACTGAGGGGACAGCAAGGCGCAGCCGAGCAAGGGGAGGGGGGGGAGCCCCAGCAGGTGGGTGCTGGTTGTCCCCCGCCCCACCGTGTGCAGTGCCCCAAGGTGGGGACACGAGGACGCAAGGTGGCCAAGGAGGCCCGCCCCTGTAACCCACGTACCAAGCTCCCCGGAGCTGTTGCAGGGGTTCCTCTGGCCGTGGCAGAGCCGGCTGCTCCCGTGCTCTGTCACCTCCTCCCAGGCGCTGTTCCCGCCTGGGCACTCCAGCTCCACTGGCACCGCGCTGGGAAAGAGAGCTCAGCACCAGGCACCGCGCCCAGCCCCCCCGTACCCCCGTACTCACAGGCTCTGCAGGTTCGTGAAGCCCAGGAAGGAGCTGTTGGGGGGGGCTGCCAGGGGGTTCTCCGTCAGGTCCCTGCAAACACACCGGGGGCTGCTTACCCCGCCCGCGGGGCAGGTGCAGGCTGCGGGTCCCGCCTGCAGACAGGACGGGCACCCCGAAGTGGTGTCACTGGGGACGGCGGGGATGGGGACCAGAGCGTGCACGGCCCAGCCCCGTCCCGTGGGCTGCCCCCGGAGCCCTGTCCCTGCCCCGCCAGGACTCACAGGACAACGACAGCCGCGGCCTCAGCAAACGCAGCGGGCAGGCTGCGCAGGGAGCAGTTGCTCAGGTCCAACCTGGGGCAGAGGGAGGGACGTGAGACACCCGCGCGCCCCGCGCCCTGCTGCAGCCCCCCGCCCCCCGCCGCCCCCGGCCATACCCGAGCAGGCGCCGCGGGGGTCCCCGAGCCACGCAGCAGCGTCCCCGCGGCTCCACGCCCGCCCTGGAGGCGCAGTACCGGGCCACGAGGGATCCGTTCCGCAGCGGCCCCGGGCAGCTCCCGCACACCTGAGGGGGAAACGGTCACGGGGGGCGCGGGCACGGCCGGCACCAGGCCGGTACCGGTACCGGTACCCGCCCCCCGCCCCGCTCACCGCCCCGCCGCCGGCGGCCCCGGGCAGCAGCAGCAGCAGCAGCAGCAGCAGGAGGGCGCCCGCGGCCCAGCTCCGGGCCCGCCGCTCGGCTCCGGCTCCGGTCCCGCCCGGCCGGGGTCGGCCCTGCCCCGGGGCAGCGCCCAGCGGGGCGGAACGGCCGCGGGGGGGGGCCCGGCGGCTCCGCCATGGACCGCGGCCGGGGCGCACCGGGGCGCGGCGACCTGCGCTCGGCGGTGAGGCCGCGCCCCCGGCGGGGCCGGGCGGAAAGAGCGCGGTGAGGGCAAAGCCTCGCGGCGTCATCAGGGCGCGCCGCCGCCGCGGGTGCACGTGGGCAGAGCGGTGCCGCGCCGGGCGCTGCCGGCCCCGGTGAGTGCCCGAGCGGCGCGGCCCGGGGCTGCCGGCACCGCACCGGCACCGCCGCGCCCCGTGGGCAGGGGCCGGTGCGCGGGGCAGGGGCCGGTGCGGGGCGCAGGGGCCGGTGCGGGGCCAGCGCAGCGCCAGCGGTTCTGGGGAGCGGGGGCTCGGGTAGGGGTCACCGCGGACACCGGGTCCGGGGAGCGGGGCTGCGGTGCGGGGACACCGGGAGTGGGGGCGGCGGGGCCTCGGCTGGGGACGGGGAGGGAACGCAGGGGACGGGGGGAGCACGACCTGAGGCTGGGGGCGCTGGGGGCGCGGGGGCCGCGGAGCGGGGCCCCCAGCCGGGGGCACGGGCCCGGGAGCAGCGGCTGGGGCTGGGGGCACGGGGAGCAGGCGGCAGGGCGCGGGGCCGGGGGCACGGGGACACCGCGTGGCTGCGGGGGGCGGACCCCCGAGGACGGGCGCAGCGCCCCGGGGGGGCCGCCGGGGCCTTGGGCCGGGGCCGGTGGCGGCACGGCCCCGGGGGGGCTGCGGCGGGGCGGGGCAGCGCGGCCTTGGGCGGGGGGCGCCGGCCCCGTGTTGTGTCTGCGCGGCGCGGAGCGGTGACCTTGGACCCTGCCCGCGGAGCTGCGCCGTGCAGGCTGGGGCGGCGGCGGGCGGTGCTGCCCCCTCGCCTCCTTCCCGGCGCGGTCCCGAGCCAGCGCCGCCGGCCCCGGCCCCCAGAGGGCAGGCCCGGGCGCGGGGCAGGGCCGAGGCTGGTCCCGATCCCGGTCCTGATCCTGCCAAGCGCGCCCGGGGCGTTCCCGCGCGGATCGGGCGCCGGTGCCCCCCCGCGGTGTCCTCGCGCGCCCCGCCGGGGCTCTGCGCCCCGCCCGTCCCGGCCGGGAGCCGCCCTGCCCCGCGCCCCGCTCAGGTGCACGAGGTGCCCGGGGCCGTCCTGCGCCCCCGCCCCCGCGGGGCGTCTGCGCTGTCCGTCCGTCTGCCCGCTGTCGGGGCCTGCCCGTCCCGTCCCGTCCCGGCCGGGGACCGGCTGCGCGGGTCCTGCCGGCTGCGGGGGCGCGGGGGGGCGTTGGCGGCCGCGTCGGGTCCGCAGCGCGGGGCCGGGGCGGGGCCGGTTCCGCCGGGCTCGGCGGGGCTCTGCGCGCCGCGGGGGCCGGCGCCGGGCGGGTCGGGCGTTGCTGCCGTGCCCTCGGCGCTGCTTGGCCCGGGCCGTGTTTGCCTTGGCCGGGGGACGACCTCCCGGGGCAGGTGGGGGAAGCGGGGGGGAGCGCGGCGGCGCCGCGTGCCGGAGGGAGGGGGAGGGCTGAGGGGATGTCCTGGTGCCGCGCTCCCGCAGGTCCTTGAGGCGGGCTGAGATTAGGAGCGAAGGTCCCCGCGGAGCCTCCGGTGCGGCCGTCTGACACCGCCGTCCTCCGTCCGGGGCGGCCACCGGGGCTCGGCACGCCCATGAGGTGGGGCAGGCGCAGCGGGGGCGTGCGGCCGGGGGGCAGCGGGGCAGCGGCAGGAGCTCGCCATGGAGTTCACGGCGATCGACTACACCATCTTCACGCTGCTGCTGGTGCTGTCCTTGGCCATCGGGCTCTTCTACGCGCTGAGCGGGGGCCGGCAGCGCACGGTGCAGGAGTTCCTCCTGGCGAACCGCAGCATGGGCTTCCTGCCCGTCGCCCTCTCCCTGCTGGCCACCTTCCAGTCGGCAGTGGCCATCCTGGGTGTGCCCGCCGAGATCTACCGGTTCGGCACCGAGTACTGGTTCCTCGGCTGCTCCTACTTTCTGGGGCTGCTCATCCCGGCACACGTCTTCATCCCCGTCTTCTACCGCCTGCAGATCACCAGCACCTACGAGGTGAGCAGGGTGCCGTGGGATGGAGGGGCGCGGGGGTGCCCCTCCTGCTCGCAGACCCCACGTCGGGACGGGGACGCTCCCCTGACCCTGTCTCCCCCCTGCCCCCAGTACCTGGAGCTGCGCTTCAACAAGACCGTGCGTGTCTTTGGCACCGTCACCTTCATCTTCCAGATGGTGAGTGGGCGGCCGGCACTGCCTGGCAGTCCTGGGGGGTCCTGGATGTGGGGGCATGGGGAGGGGGCGCAGGTGGGCTGCAGCGCTGCTGTCCCCGCAGGTCATCTACATGGGGGTGGTGCTCTATGCGCCTGCGCTGGCCCTCAATGCAGGTAAGGGAGCCGGGGGCTGCGAGGGCGCTGCGGGACAGACCCCAGCCTGGGGTCCTGCTGGGTCCCACGGGCACACCGGGGGCCGCTGTCCTCGTTGTTCGTTAACGGCCTCCGTTGCTTCCAGTGACGGGCTTTGACCTCTGGAGCGCGGTGCTCACCATAGGGCTGGTCTGCACGCTGTACACCACGCTGGTGAGTCGCTGCCGCCGCACCTCTCGTGCCCTGGCCACGGGGCTGCCCTGCGTCCCCCCCGGGCCGCGGTGACGGGCGCCGTGCCTCCGCAGGGCGGGCTGAAGGCTGTCATCTGGACGGACGTCTTCCAGACGCTGGTGATGTTCGCGGGGCAGCTGGCCGTCATCGTGGTGGGCGCCCAGCGCGTGGGCGGCATGGCCCGCGTCTGGCGCCTGGCGGAGCAGGAGGGCAAGATCTCGGGCATCGAGTGAGTGCCGTGCCCCGGGCCGAGCCCCGGTGTGGGGGTGCAGGGGGCGGCTGCCCCCCCGTGACCACATTCCCCTCCCCGCAGCCTCAACCCTGACCCCTACGTGCGACACACGTTCTGGACGCTGGCCTTCGGGGGCGTCTTCATGATGCTGTCGCTGTACGGCGTGAACCAGGCGCAGGTGCAGCGGTACCTGAGCTCCCGCAACGAGAGGCAGGCCGTGCTGTGAGTGGGGTGGGGGCGTGGGGGGGCCCCCCGCTGCCAGCCTCTGACGTCTCCGTGGCACCCGCAGCTCCTGCTACGCCGTCTTCCCCTGCCAGCAGATCGTGCTCTGCCTCAGCTGCCTCACCGGCCTCGTCATGTTCGTCTACGACCGTGAGCACCCGCTGGTGACCGGCCCCATCTCCTCTGACCAGGTGGATGCCCGTGCCCCCCCTTCCCCCCCAGCCCACCGTGCGCCCCCCAGCACCGCGCTCACCCCGTGCCGGTCCCCAGCTGGTGCTGTACTTTGTGATGGACGTGCTGAAGGACCTGCCAGGGCTGCCCGGCCTCTTCGTCGCCTGCCTGTTCAGCGGCTCCCTGAGGTGGGTGCCGTGACCAAGGGGTGCCGGGGGGGCACGTGGCCGAGCCCCCCTCCCGCTCCCTCTCCTCCCCAGCACCATCTCCTCCGCCTTCAACTCGCTGGCGACGGTGACGATGGAGGACCTGGTGCGGCCGCACTGCCCTGGGCTGTCGGAGTCACGGGCCACGCTGTTCTCCAAGCTGCTGGGTGAGCGGGGCCCGGGAGGGGGGCACCGGGGGGGGCGGGCTGCAGTGCTGTGACACCCCCACCTGTCACCCAGCTCTCGGCTACGGGCTGCTGTGCCTGGGGATGGCCTACGTTTCCTCCATGCTGGGCCCCGTGCTGCAGGTAGGGGACGGGGACGAGGGGTGCCCTGCTGCCCCCCCCGGTGGGGGTGGCCCCCCAGTCCCCGCAGCCCCACAGCGGTGCCGTGTCCCTGCAGGCAGCCATCAGCATCTTCGGCATGGTGGGGGGGCCACTGCTGGGGCTCTTCTGCCTGGGCATGTTCTTCCCCTGCGCCAACCCCGCGGTGAGTCCTGCAGTGCTGCCACCCCCCAGGCATGGCTCCCCCTCCCCGTGGGGTGCCGGCTGCGGGGCTCAGTGCTGCGACCCCCCCTCCCCATGCAGGGTGCCATCGTGGGGCTGCTGGCGGGGCTGGCCATGGCCTTCTGGGTGGGCATCGGCAGCCTGGTGTCCAGCATGGGGGCTGCCGGGGGGGCCCCCGCAGCCAACAGCACCGCCCACCCCCCTGACGGCAACGTCACCGCCGCCCTCGCCACCACCCTGCTCACCCCCACGGCGGCCCCACGCAGGTGAGCGGGATGGGGCGGGTGGGGGCGGCAGGAGGAGGGTCAGCCTTGGGGGGGGCTGCTCCACGTCCCCCTCACCCGCTCTCCCCCCAGCCCCACGGGCCTGCAGAAGTTCTACAGCCTGTCGTACATGTGGTACAGCGCCCACAACTCCACCACCGTCATCGTGGTGGGGCTCCTGGTCAGCCTGCTCACCGGTGAGCGGGGGGGCGTGGGGGGGCCGGGTGCTGCCCCCCCGGTCCCCGCTGACCCCTGCGCTGCCCTCAGGCCCCACGCGGGGCTCGGCCGTGGACCCCCGCACCATCTACCCGGTGCTGCCGCGCCTGCTGTGCTGCCTGCCCCCCAAGTACCGGCAGTGGCTGGGCTGCGGGGTGCCCTTCCCCGCCCAGGTGAGGACCCCCGGCCCCTTGGCGGGGGGGTGGGTGCCCGCGGTCCTGCTGCCCCCCGCCCTGTCTCCGCAGGACGCCGCCCGCCCGGAGCTGACCACGACGGAGAAGGTGGCGCGGGTGCCCAACGGCGTGGCCGCCGGCTGCGTGCCGCGGGACGAGGAGGAACAGGGCTACGTGCGCGCGGCCGGGCCCCCCGCCTACGCCCTGCAGGAGACCTCCTTCTGACCCCCCCCCGGCACCGGGCCCGGTGTGGCCGCGCGGTGCCAGCTCCCGGTGCGGGGCTGGGTCCCTGCAGGCGGCGCGGTGCCAGCCCCGTGCCCCCAGCCGGTACCGGAGGACGCTGCGGGGCCGCCGCCCCCGGGGGCTCCGGGAGCGGCGCGGGGCAGGCGGGAGCGGCGCCCG
The DNA here is from genome assembly GCF_009769625.2 of Cygnus olor. Classification (NCBI taxonomy): domain Eukaryota; kingdom Metazoa; phylum Chordata; class Aves; order Anseriformes; family Anatidae; genus Cygnus; species Cygnus olor. Next base: position 358,785 of record NC_049171.1, read on the forward strand.
TGCCCCCTCCCCGTGCCGCGGCCCGGCCCCGTGCCTTACCGCCCTGCTCCGCGGGCCGCGGCTCTGCCTTCCCCCCCTCCCCCCAATAAAACCGTTGTGGAGCACGGCGCTCGGCGTGCCCGGCCCCTCCGCACCGCGCACGGGGGCTCGCGGCTCCCTGCCCCCAGCGCGACCGGGCACCGGGGGCGGGCACCGGGGGTGCGGCGGAGAACGGGGTCCGGCGGGGGGCGGGCGATGCCGGGCAGGGCGGCGGGGCCGGGGCTCAGCGGGGAGCGCGGCTCCGAGCCCCCGCGGCCGGCAGCGTTGCGGGGGGCCCGTCCCGGTCCCGCCCGGTGCCCCCCGGTGCGCGGCGCTCCCGCCCTGCGCATGCGTGGCCGCGGGCAGGACGGCGGGGGCGAGGCGCAATCGCAGGGGGCGGGGCGTGCGGGCGGGGGGCGGGGCCTGGTGACGCAGCGGCGCGGGAGCGCGGACGTGGGCGCGCAGCCATGTCGCCGCGGCGGGCGGCCGAGCTGTACCGCGCGCCCTTCCCGCTGTACACCGTGCGCCTGCACCCGCGCCGCCCCATCGCCATCACCGCCGGCGGCGGCGGCGCCGCCAAGACCGGCATCCGCAATGGCGTGGTGCGGGGCCGGGCCGGGCTGGGCGGGCGGGGGGTCTGGGGCCTGCGGGCGGGGGGCGGGGAGACGGGGTGGGGGGACCGGGGGACCGGGGTGGGGGGACCGGGGGACCGAGGCCGGGATCGGGCTGCCGGGATCGGGGTACCGAGGTCCCGGGCCGGCATGGGGGTACCACGGTAACAGGGCTGCGGAGCCGGGATGGGGGAACTGGGATCGGGGTACCGGAGCCGGGATGGGGGTACTGGGATCGGGGTACCGGGGGACCGGGATGGGGGTACCAGGGCTGCGAGGCCAGGATGGGGGTCCCGGGGTACCTGGGTCCCGGGGCTGGTATGGGGGTACCGGGATGGAGGTCCCGGGGTTCCAGTCCGGGGTGGGGGTACCACGGTAATGGGGCTGCGAGGCTGGGATGGGGGTACCTGGGTACCGGGATACCGAGGCTGGGATGGGAGTCCCGGGACCGGGATGGGGGCACCGGGATACCTGGGTACCGGGCCAGGATGGGGGTCCTGGGGCCGCGGGGCAGCCCGGCTGAGCGTGGGGCGGTGCAGGGGCACCGGGTGGGCCGCCCCCCCCGGCCCCCTGCCGGGGCCCAGCCCTGAGGCCACGCTCGCCCCGCCCGCAGCACTTCCTGCAGCTGGAGCAGGTCGGGGGGCAGCTCAGCGCCTCGCTGCTGCACTCGCACGACACCGAGACCCGCGCCACCATGACCATGGCGCTGGCGGACGACTTCATCGCGGCGGGGCAGGACGCCGACTGCCACATCCTGCGCTTCAGCCTGCAGCCGCCCCCGGGGCGCGGCACGGCCGGACGGGAAGGTGAGAGCCTGCATCCCCCGGGGCAGGGGCGGCGTGGGGACAGCGCGGGGCCGGGAGCTCCGGGCTGCCCCGCGGGGCTGCGTCGGGGTCAGCGTTGCCTTCCCTGCTGCAGCCAGCGGGGAGAAGGGGCCACGGAAGCGGAAGGGCCCCAGCCCGGCAGCGCAGGGCGACACGCAGAACCAGACGAGCGAGGTGACCGTGGAGAGCGTGCGCAGCGTCCGCACGGATTTCAGCCCCGACGCCCTGCAGAAGGCCGTGCGCTTCAACGCTGACTGCTCCCTGCTCGTCACCGGTGGAGCCGATGGCTTCCTCCGCCTCTGGGAGGTGGGCACGGGGTGCGGGAGCCAGGGCCAGGCGCTGCCGTGCCGTCACACTGTGTGGCTGGCAGGGAAGACTTCACCCACGGGCCGCGGCTCCGACACGTGCTCTTTTCTCACAGTTCCCCAGCATGAAGAAGACGCTGGAGTTCAAAGCCCACGACGGGGAGATCGAGGATATCGCGCTGGGCCCTGACAACAAGGTGGGCGGTGGCTGGGAGGCGGCAGGCGGCAGCAGCCTGCCCTGGCCCCGCTGCTGGAGTCGTCCTCGCACCCCCTCTGCGCAGGTGGTGACGGCGGGACGGGACTTCCAGTGCTGCGTGTGGCAGCGGGACCAGCTGGTGACGGGGCTGTGCTGGAACGAGAACCTGCCTGGTATCCCTGACAAGGCGTACCGCTACCAGGCCTGCCGGTGAGGGCCCCGACACGTGCTGACGGGGGCTAGGTCCAGGTCTGGGGAGGGGATGGTCCTGGACCCCCAAAGCGCTCCAGTCCTGCCACTGGGGTCAGCGGTGGCGATGCCGAACGTAGGGACGGCCCCGACGCTCCCCTTGCAGCTGCGAGGAGCAGCAGTGCCGGCACCGGGTCAGCCTGTGCTCTCCTGCGGCAGGTTCGGGGCGGTGGAGGACAACGCCGGGGCGCTGCGGCTCTACACGGTGCAGGTGCCCCACAAGCGGGAGCGCCGCCCCCCGCCCTGCTACCTGACCAAGTGGGACGGGAGGAGCTTCCTGCCGCTGCTCACGCGGCCCTGCGGCAGCGAGGTGGTGTCCTGCCTCTCCGTCAGGTACGGCGCGGGGCTGGGTGCGGGCACGGGGCCGTGCTGGCCCCCGCTCACCGTCCCCCTGCCTCTGCAGCGACTCGGGCACGTTCCTGGGGCTGGGCACCGTCACGGGCTCTGTGGCCATCCACATCGCCTTCTCGCTGCAGGTGAGCAGGGGCACGGGGAGGGGTGCGGGGGCTGCCCTGCCCCTAGGGCTGAGGTGACCGGGCCGCCCTCCCTGCTGCCCTCGCAGAGGCTCTACTACGTGAAGGAGGCGCACGGCATCGTCGTCACCGATGTCGCCTTCGTGCCCGAGAGCCAGCGTGGGCGGGAGCTGCTGGCAGGAAACGAGGCCGCCCTGCTCAGCGTGGCTGTCGACAGCCGCTGCAAGCTGCACCTGCTCCCCGGGCGACGTAGGTGGCACGGCTCCTGCACCCCTGTGTCCGCAGCGGGGCCGCGGCAGCCCCTCCTGCATGCACAAGAGGCAGCAGGACCCCGGGTGCCGTCCTCAGGCCCTGCTCTCCTCCGCAGGCTCCCTCCCCGTCTGGCTGCTGCTGCTGCTCTGTGCCGGGCTCATCGTGGCCACCATCCGCTGCTGCAGCTTGCCTTCCCCGGCTTCCTCTAGGCCCCGGGGCCAGGACTGAGCCCTCGCGGCACCCCCCGGACTGCGGAGCAGATGAGGGACCTGGACCAGGACCCAGCCGCGCTGCTGGCGCTGGGCACCGGCCGGGGGGGAGCGTGCTGGGCTGCAGCGCGGCGCAGGGCCGGCCCCGGGGCGCAGCGTGCCGCCGGCTGGGCTGGGTCCAGCCCTCTGCCCCACTGCCGCCATTAAACCCGGAGCGTGAAGGCAGCGCCGGCCCCGTCTGTGTTGGGGCAGTGGGGGGTGGGGGGGGCTCAGGCAGCTCAGCCCTCCCCGTGCTCGTGCTCCGTTCACCCTGCCTGGCTCACGGCCACGCTGCTGCAGCGCGAGTGGGTTTATTGGGGGTGTCAGGCGCCGTCCTGCTCCGCAGCCCCATCCCCACCCTCCTCTAGCTGCTGGAGCTCCTTGCCGTGCTCGAAGACGGCGGTGATGAACTGGGTGAAGACGTGGTCCATGTAGGTGCCGTGGCGGGGGAAGAGGCCCTCCAGGAAGCCGATGTGGCCGCCGTGGGCCGTGACCAGCAGCGCCACGTGGGGCAGGCGCCAGGCGGCCTCCACCGGGATGGCTGCGAGGTGCCAGCGGGCGGGGGTCAGCCGCTGCCACCCCCAACGGGGCCAGCTCCAGCCCCCCGGCCCCGCTCACCGTGCAGGGGGGAGAAGGGGTCGTCGGAGGCGTTGAGGCAGAGCAGGGGCACGCGGATGCGGTGCAGCCGGCGCGCGGGGCTGGCGGCCCGGTAGTACTCGCTGCAGCTGCTGTAGCCGAAGGCAGGCGCCGTGTAGCGCTCGTCGAACTCCCGGATGGTGCGAGCCTGCAGCGGGGGGACATCAGGCACTCAGCCCCAGGCACAGAGTACAGACTGCTCTCTGAGAGCAGCCCTGCACAGAAGGACTTCGGGGTTCTGGAGGACAAAAAGCTCAACACGAGCCAGCAGCACACTTGCAGCCCAGAAGGCCAACTGCGTCCTGGGCTGCACCAACAGAGGAGTGGCCAGAGGGTGAGGGAGGTGACTGTCCCCCTCTGCTCTGCCCTTGTGAGCCCCCACTTGGAGTGCTGCGTCCAGGTCTGGGGCTCCCAGCACAAGAAGGATGTTGATCTTTTAGAACAGGTCCAGAGGAGGGCCACAAAGATGATCAAGGGGCTGAAGCACCTGTCCTAGGAAGAAAGGCTGAGAGAGCTGGGGATGTTCAGCCTGAGGAAGAGGAGGTTCCAGGGAGACCTCACTGCAGCTTTTTGGTACTTAAAGGGTGCTTATAAAAAGATGGAAAGCAACTTTTTGCTCGGTCAGATAATGACAGGACAAGGGGAATGGTTTTAAACTAAAAGAGGGAGATCTAGATGAGAGGTTAGGAGGAAATTCTTCAGAGGGTGGTGAGGCACTGGAACAGGCTGCCCAGAGAAGCTGTGGATGCCCCTTCCCTGGAGGCGTTCAAGGCCAGGTTGGACGAGGCCCTGAGCAACCTGATCTAGCGGGTGGCATCCAGCCCATGGCAGGGGGTTGGAACTGGGGGGGCTCTGAGGTCCCTTCCACCCCAAGCCATTCCGTGACCAGGTGGCACTTGGGCCCAGGGGGTGGGCTCCACCTGCAGGATGTGCTCCATGTCCACCTTGTCCCCGATCACCGCCCGGTGCCTGTAATGAGCCTGGGTCAGTGCCGGGTGGTGCCGCTGGCGCCCCCCGGTCCTGGCGTGTAGCCCCCTGCCCCCCACCTGCGGATGAGCTGGCAGAGGCTGGCGGCCAGGCGGCGGTTGAAGAGCAGGGCGTTGAGCGGCTGCTCCAGCGACACTGTCGACTCCAGGGGGTCCCAGCAGGGGGACACGGCCATGGCCGCCACCAGCCCCGCTGCCCGGCCCTTCCGTGCCAGGTAGTTCAGGAGCTGCATCCTGTGCCAGCACCGGGGTCAGGGGGGGCCGCGGCCACCGTCATCCCCGGGGCGTCTGCCCCGTCCCGTACCCCGCCCAGGGAGACGCCGGCAGCCAGCAGCGGGGCGTGCGGGTACCGGCCCCTGATGTGGGCGGACGGCCGTCTCCAGGTCCTCCGTGTTGCTGGCGCAGAAGGTCCGGGGGGTCTGGGCGGGGGGGGCACAGCCGGGTTTTGGCCCTGCAGCGCCCCTGCCCCGCGGGCGGGGGCTTGGGGAGGGTCTCACCAGCAGCTCCTCGCCCCGGCAGCCCCGGTTGTTGAGCACGACGGCCCTGGGGGAGAGCGGCCGTCAGGGGGGGCAGCGGGGCGGTGGGGCGGCTCCCCCTCCCCCGGCACTCACCTGTACCCGGCGCGGGCGGCCCCGTGCACCATGTGCAGCACGTAGCTGGCCTGGCTGCTGCCCGCCAGCCCCGGCAGCAGCAGCACGGTGGGGCGGGCGGCGGGCAGGGCGCGGCCGTCGGCCCAGTCGAGGACGAGCTGCCCGCCGTCGGGCGTGCGGACGGACTCGCTGCGGGGCGGCGGCGTCAGGCCCGGCCCGGCCCGGCCCGGTACGGCCCGGCCCGGCCCCGCCGCGGGCTCACCTGCGGTAGCGGACGGTCGGGCAGGACTGCAGCAGGGCGCGGAGCACGGTCTGCAGGCGGCCCTCGGGGCACCAGGCCGTGGGGCGGAACGGGGCCCGCACCGCCGGGCAGCGCCGCCGCAGGAAGGCGACGAGCCGCGGGCCGCCGGCCAGCACGGGGCGCTGCGGGGAGAGCCGGGGGTTGTCAGGGGGGTCCCCGCCCCCGCCGCCCCCCGCCCGGCCCCGCGCCCACCTTCGGCGCCCCCGCCCAGCAGAGGCCGAGCAGCGCCGCGGCGGCGGCCGCCAGCAGCAGCGGGGGGGGGGGCGGCGGCACCGGGCGGCTCCTCCGCCGACATCGCGGCCCGCCGGGAACCGCGGCCCCGCCCGCTCGGCCCCGCCCGCGCCGACCACGCCCACCACCGGCGCCCCGCCCGCCGCGACTGAGGCCCCGCCCCGACACGGCCCCGCCCTCTGGCCCCGCCCCTGCTCGCCTTGGCCCCGCCCCGAGCCGGGCGCGCGTGGCTCCGGCGGGCATCTTTGTGCCGGGCACACGCGAGGGTACCGGTTAACCCCCGCGCTGCCGGCGCGGGAGGGACCCTGCGGGGCGGCGACGTGGCCCCGGGGCGGGGCGGGCTCCTCGAGCGGCCCCGGGAGGAGAGCCCGGGGCTGGGGGAGCGGGCGCGGGGCGCCGGGGTGCGGGCGTGGTGCTGCGGGCGTGCGGGGAGGCTGCGGGGAGCGGGGGCAGCGGGGCGGGCGCGGGGCGCGGGGCGCGCACAGGGTGCGCGACGCTTGCGGGGTGCGCATGGGGCGCGCAGCGTGAGCTCCGTGCCCGCAGCCTGCGCGTGCAGCGCCGGTGCCACCGTCCCGCTTCGTCCCGGGGCCCGGCGGGTGCCACGCGCCGCTGCCGCCCCCCGCCCCGCTCCGCGTGGCAGCGCCCCGCGTGGGCCCGCCCCCGCCCGCCCCCCACGGCCGCTGTGCCCCGGGCGCACGATGGGGACCCCGCGGGCGGCCCCGCTGCTGCCGCTGCTGCTGCTGCTGCTCCCCGCCGCCTGCGCGGCCCCGAGGGACGGGGGGCACAGGTACGGGGGGGGAGGCTGGAGGGGGGGCACGGGGGGGGTCGTGGTGCAGGCGGGGGCACAGAGTGCCGTGGGTGCGGATGAGATGCGAAGGTGCAGACGGGGTGCGGGGGGTGGATGTGGGTGGCGCAGGGGTGCAGGGGGCACAGGGAGGGGAGCAGCTCGGGGCTGCGGTGGCCGGGGGGGGGGGGGGCCGCGGTGTGGGTGCGTGGGGCGCTGCTGGGAGCCTGGTGGGGGCAGAAGGGCCCCGCTGCCGCCCCCACCCAGCGGCACAGGTGACCTAGTGACAGACCGCCCCCCCCCCCCCATTTCCCGCCCCAGGTCAGAGGCTCCCCCAGCCACGAGGCCCGATCCTGGTCCTGACCCGCTGAGCCCGGAGCCTCCTGCGCTGCAGTGAGTGCCTGGGGTGGGGGGGGGAGGCTGCTGCCCAGGGCGGCACGGGGGGGACACCCAGCCGGGGGGAGCTGCGGGGCACAGGCACTGCCTGGCCAGCTGTGGGGCAGGGGAGGTCCTGGGGCAGGGAGCAGTGCACGCACCCCCAGCCCCAATGCCCCCAGGCTGCTGCAGAGCGCGGTGAGGAGCCTGGGGCAGCCGGAGCAGGACGCAGAGGACATGACACGGGAGCAGGGTAAGGACAAACAGTGTACGTGGGGCTGGGGTGCCTCAGGGGGCTGCGACAACATGTCCCAGCCCCACGGAGCCTGGCCCCATGGCGCTCTGCACCCCACAGCCCTGCTGTACCTCTTTGCGCTGCATGACCATGACCGGAGTGGGCGCCTGGACGGGCTGGAGCTGCTGCAGCTGCTGGGAGCGGTGCTGGCACAGGGGGGCACGGGGCAGCCCAGCCCTGAGGCGGTAGGTCCAGGGGGGCCTTGCACCCTGTGGGGAGCTGGGGGAGTGGGACAGGCTCTCACCCTGTCCCCATCCCCACAGCTGGCTGTGCTGGTGGACCGTGCCCTGGAGAGGCAGGACCGCAGCAGGGACGGGCTGCTGGACCCCCCCGAGCTGCTGCTGCCTGGCTGGGAACGGGGACCCCCAGGGGAGCCGCTGGTGGGAGCGGAGGTTGGCCAGGAGGGGATGATGGGAGGACACATGGAGGGGCCCGGGGGAAGAGTGGAGACACCCACGGTGGATGAGATGCCTGGAGTGGATGCAGGGGCAAGCAGCCCAGAGCCTGGCCCAGCAGAGGGGCAGGGGCTGCCAGACGACGCTGCCCACCCAGAGGGGCAGGGAGACCCTGGGGCTGGAGCCCCCCAGGGTGAAGTGAACGAAGCCCCCAAGGATGAAGTCCCCAGGGCAGAGGCAGCCCCCGCTTGGGAGGACCCTGGAGAGATGTAGGTGGTAGGGGGCTCCGGGCAGGGCTGTGACCCCGGCGCTGTCGTGGTTCTCTGCCCCCTGCTGGCCCCAGCGATGCTGCCCTGCAGGCTGTGGGGTGCGGTGCCCCAGCTGAGCAATGGTTTGGATGCCTGCTTGGGGCAGAGGGGCTTGGGGTCCCCCACACGCCTAGGGCAGGGCCAGCTGCAGCAGGGCCCGGGGGCCAGGACACACGCATTTTCCCCTGTAACGTGGCGGGACGAGGAATACAGGAGCTGCCACTCACGCTGTGGTCACTGCGGTGGTGCTGGTGGTGTGGGGGCATGGGGCTCCTCAGGGCCTGGCACCAGAGACAGCGGTGGGGCACCCACGAACTTTATTGGGAGCAGGGTGAGGGGGGCCAGGCTGCGGGGTGGGGGGCAGTGGCAGCCGCACGTGCGGCTCAGACGATGCCGTCGTAGCCCTGGATCCCGCACTTCTTGCCCGCGATGCGGCAGCCGAAGTTGAGCGCGTCCTGCAGGCTCTGCCCTGGGGACGGGGGGGAGTGAGGGGACGGGGAGCGCGGGGGATGCCCGAGGGCAGGGGGGATGCTGGGGGACGCAGGGGCATGCTGGGGGTGCGGGGGGATGCTGGGGGCATGGGGGGCTGCTGGGGGATATGGCCCCCCGGCTCTGCGGGGCTGTGCCCACCTCCCGAGAGCGCGAAGATGACGGCAGCGTTGAAGGTGTCCCCAGCCCCCAGCGTGTCCACCAGGGTCTCTGGGGGGCAGGCGTCCGCATGCACCAGCTCCCCGCCGGGCTCCATGGCGTCGGCCCCCTCCTCGGCCCAGGCGCAGATCAGCGTGGCCCTGCGGGGAGGGGGCGCCGGGGTGGGACCCCCCCCCGACCAGACCCGGCCCCTACCCCACACCCCCTCCTGTCCCCGTGCCCCACCGCCTGCCTGTGCCCCCTGCCCCGTCCCGCACCCCACCCGCAGCCTGCCCCCCGCTCCCCCTGCCCCACACCGACCTGTGCCCCCCCAGCCCGCCACCCCGGCCCGGCCCGGCCCCTTACCCTGGCTGCACGCGGCTGCGCAGCCCCCGCAGCGCCTCTGGTGCCGACCGGTACCCGAAGTGCTTGGCCAGGTCCTTGCTGATGAACACCTGCGGGGGGGTCAGCGCCCGGCCCCCGGGCACGGCCCTCCCCGGCACGGCCCCTCCGTGCCCCGGAGGCGCCCCCCGACCCCCGCGGGGCAGCGCCAAGCCCCGCCCCCAGCCCCAAGCCCCGCCCCTATGCTGACCCCACCCCCGAGCCACACCCCAACCGCTGACCCCGCCCTCCAGCCCCACCCCAGATCCCTGGCCCCGCCCCCTCCCGTAGCCACGCCCCCAGCCCCAGCGGACCAATCGCGCCTCGCGGGGGCGGGGCGGGCCGTACCACGTCGCCGTGCGCCAGCAGGGGGAGCAGCTCCTCCCGCGGCTTCTCCACCTCCACCGAGGTGCGGATGCGCTGCGCCGGCGGCAGAGCCCGGTTGTGCTCCTCCACGCGCTGGATCATGCGCAGCTGCTCCGACGCGTTGCGGGCCTGCGGGCGGCACCGGCCACGTGACTGCGCCGGCCCCGCCCCCTGGGTCCGGCCCCGCCCCCTCCTCCTCGCCCCGCCCCCTGCGCCCGGGCCCCGCCCCCGGGCCCCGCCCCGCCGCACCTCCCAGTGGATCCAGTGGTACCGATCCAGGTCGACGCGTGCGAAGTCGCGGGCCGTCACGTCGGGCAGGTTCCTGTGGGGCCGGCCGTCAGGCGGGGCCGGGTGCGGCGGGCCCCCCGCGGACAAAGGGCAGCCCCGCGCCTCGACTCTGCCCCGGGCAGAGGTCCCCCTCCGCGGGGCGGGCGGGTGAATGATTAACGGCGCCGCCGTGCCCCGGGGGTGACCTCGAGGGCAGCGCGGGGCCGCCAGCCCTTCGCCCGTGGCGGGGCCGTGCCGCCGTCCTGCCGCGCGGGACGCAGCTGGGCGCGATGCCGCCGCCAATCACGGCGGCAGCGGGGGGGTGATTGGGGGGCTGCAGAGCCCGGGGACGATTGGCAGCGATTGTGTGTGCGGAATCACGGGGAATCACCCGGTCAGGCTGCCCTGGCGGCTGTGCGGGGGCGCGACACCCTTACGTGTCGTAGAGCACAATGGTCCGGGAGCCGCTGGCGGCGTTGACGACGCAGCAGGCGCATGGCACGTCCCCGCGGGGCTGCCAGGCCACGTGCGTCACGTCCACACCCCGGCGCTGGAAGTCCGCCACGATGAAACTTGGGGGACAGAGAGCAGGGTCAGGGCGGCCACGCACCCGCTGGCGTGCAGGATGGTGCGGGTGCCCCCGGCTGGCGCTGGTGATGACGACGGAGGTGGGCATGAGGCCGCCGGGCCGCAGCACCGCGTGGCGCACGTCCACGCCGCGGCGCCGCAGGTCTGCCAGGACGAAGCTGCCGGGGCGAGACACGGGGGCCGCTGCAGCGTCACGGCGGCCCCGGGACCCCCCCGGGCCGCGGGGAGCCCCGACCCCGTCCCCGCACCCACTTACTCGGCAGCGTGCCCGGGGGCCAGCGAGCCCATGAAGGCGCAGGGGGCTCCCAGCAGCGCCAGCACCGTGCACGAGTTGGAGGCGTTCCCGCCCCGCTGCCACCGCTGCGACAGGCACCTGCAACGGCACGGCTCGGCTCGGGACCGCTCGGCTCGGCTCGGGCACGGCACGGCTCGGGCACGGCTCTGCCACGGCCCGTCCCGGCTCGGCACGGTCGGCGCGGTCCCCGCGGTACCTGGTGTCGGTGTCCTCGGCGGGGTATGCCTCCACCACGCTGATGATGTCCAGGCACACCAGCCCCACGCACAGGATCCGCTTCTCCGCCGCGGGGCCGGGCCCGGGGTCCCGCAGCGCCGCCGCGCCCGCTGCCATGCTGGGCGCCGCCGGGCTCTGCGCGCTGCGCCGCGCTCCGGGACCGCCCCGGCACCGCCCCGCCCCCCGCCCCGCCCCCCCGCCCCGCCCCCCGCCCCGCTCCGCCAATCAGGGCCCGCCGCCGAGCCACGCCCCTCTCCCCGCCGCCAATCAGAGCCCGCAACCCCGCCCAGTCCTCCCGAGAGGGGCGTGGTCCGCAGGAGGGCGGGACCGCTCGGGCCACGCCCCTGTGGCCACGCCCCCAAGGGTGCCCTTGCGCGCGAGTGGCCCGTGCCAGGAGCGCGCGGGAGGGCCCCTCCCCCCCCCCCCCCAAGCGGGTGCGCGGGCACGCGCCACTCGTGTGCCCGGCGGGCACACCTCGTGCACGTGCACACCTCGCACGGGCAGTGCCCGCGTGCACAACTGCCCCCGGCACCTGCACGGCCCCGCGGGGCGCGGGGGGCACGGGGTGGGTGCATCGTGGGTGCGGGGTGGGCGCACTGTGGGTGCAAGCTGGGTGCATGCTGGTGCAGGGTGGCGCAGGGTGGGCGCAGGTGAGGTGCAGGCTGGGTAAATCGTGGGTGCAAGCCGGGTGCATGGTGGGTGCAGGCCAGGTGCACGTTGGGTGCGTGTCAGGTGCAGGGTGGGTGCATCGTGGGTGCAGGGTGCGTGCAGGTCAGGTGCAGGTTGTTGCAGGCCTGGCGCATGGTGGCGCAGGCCGGGTGCAGGGTGCGTGCGTGACGGGTGCCTGGTGGGTGCGGGCCGGGTGCGGGCCTGGTGCTGCGTGCTGGGCGCAGCTCAGCACGTGCCTCGGGGGAGCGCCGTGGGCAGGTTAATGTGTCACGGGGCTGGGTGCAGCGGCCTCGCGGGTAGGGGCAGGCGCAGGAGGGTGCGTGGCACAGGTAGGGGCCGTGCGCGTGGCGGGGCACTGGGCCAGCCCCAGTCAGTGGCCACATCCCGGGGCCGAGTGTGCGTGTGGGGGCAGTGACCATGTGTGGTGGGGGGGGGGTGTGGAGGGGGGGTGCTGAGCCCTGTCCCGGCCCCGGCCCGGCGGTGCAACCTTTGCTCGGGCAGGGCGTGCCGGGCGCAGCACCGTGCTGCTGCAGGGCCTGGCCGGGTGCACGGGCTGCGGGTGGGGGTCCGGGCACGGTGGGGAGCGCTGTGGGCACCGGTGGTGCCAGGCGTCCCCAGCCACATCACGCCCAGATGTACCCAGGTGTGCTGAGCCGTGCGGTGTGCGGCCCTGCCCCGTGCCGCGGGAACCTCTCCCTTCTCCCCGTGGTGCTGGTGCAGCAGGCACACGAGGTAGCACCGGGCAGCCCCCTGCCAACGCTGTGTCCCCCCCCCAGGCACGGCAGCGGTGCGGGATGGAGCGGCAGCTGCGGGAGCTGCGGCTGCAGGAGGAGCGCGACTTCCTGCAGTGCGTGGCGCGGGGCTCGAGCGATGCCAGGGCGCTGCCGGACGCGGAGCCACCCCCGGGCTGGCCGCACCGTCGGGGCACCGCCATCGTTCCTGAGCCCCTCGCCAGCGATGCCCTGCTCCAGCTGCCCGGTAGCCCCCCGTCACAGAGGTACCTCAGGAGGGGCAGAGGGGGTGCACGAGGGCCGGGGCTGCCCCACTGCTGTCCCCACGTCCCTCTGTCCCCAGGGACCTCAGCCTGATCGCGGAGGCCATGGGACGCAGCGACTTCCTGCGGCGCCTGGGCGAGGGCTGCCCCGAGGCGCTGGCCCAGAGCTTCGTCCCCGTTCAGCACGGCCCCGGGGACACGGTGCTGGCCGAGGGCGACGAGGGCACCGCCATGTACATCGTGGCAGGTGGGAGCGGGCACGGGGCGCGGGCTGGGGTGTGCACATGCCCGCGGGGGTGTGCATGTGTGGGGGCACGCATTTGGGCGTGCTACACCTGCCCTGTGCATGCACGCGTGGGGCTGCGTTGCCCCTTAGCGGTCGCACATACTCCTGCACACCAGCTGCAAGTGCACCCACTGCTGGGGCTGTGACACACACGTGTGTAGGGTGCATGTGCGAGGCCACCTGCGTGCATGTACACATGCTCACACGTGTGTTCGTGCACGCGCGAGGCCGCCTGCTCCGTGCTGCCTCCCTGCAGAGGGGCAGCTGAGCGTGACGCAGCGGGGCCGGCAGCTCCGCACGCTGGGGCCGGGTGATGTCTTCGGGGAGCTGGCCATCCTGTACCACTGCAAGCGCACCGCCACCGTGCAGGGTAAGGGCCGAGCCCCCCCGGCTCTGTCCCCCCCCCCCGCTCCCAGCCCCCACTGACACCCGTTGTGCCCCAGCGCTCAGCCCTGTGCGCCTCTGGGCCATCGACCGGCAGCGGTACCGCGCCATCACCACCAGCAGCGCCAAGCAGCGGCGGGCCAAGATCCTGGACTCCCTGCGAACGTGAGTGGGGCCCCTGCCCCCTGCCCCTCCGTGGTACCCCCGGCCCCGCAGCCAGCCCTGAGCCTCGAGGCGCCGTCCCCTCTCATCACCCCTGGCCACAGAGCCACTGCACAGCCCTGGCCTTGTCACTGTCATCAGGCCCATCCCCACCCTGTCTGATCCCCATCCCACCCCATCCCACCCCATCCCATCCCACCCCACCCCACCCCACCCCACCCCACCCCACCCCATCCCACCCCATCCCACCCCATCCCATCCCACCCCACCCCACCCCACCCCATCCCATCCCACCCCATCCCACCCCATCCCACCCATCCCATCCCATCCCACCCCATCCCATCCCCATCCCATCCCACCCCACCCCCACCCCACCCCATCCCACCCCATCCCATCCCACCCCATCCACCCATCCCATCCCACCCATCCCATCCCACCCCATCCCACCCCATCCCATCCCACCCCATCCCATCCCATCCCATCCCACCCCATCCCACCCATCCCATCCCATCCCATCCCACCCCATCCCATCCCACCCATCCCATCCCATCCCATCCCACCCCATCCCACCCCATCCATCCCATCCCATCCCACCCCATCCCATCCCATCCCATCCCATCCCACCCCACCCCACCCCACCCCATCCCATCCCACCCCATCCCACCCCATCCCATCCCATCCCATCCCACCCCATCCCACCCCATCCCATCCCATCCCCATCCCATCCCACCCATCCCATCCCATCCCATCCCACCCCATCCCACCCCATCCCATCCCACCCCATCCCATCCCATCCCATCCCACCCCATCCCACCCCATCCCATCCCACCCCATCCCACCCCATCCCACCCCATCCCACCCCACCCCATCCCACCCCATCCCATCCCACCCCACCCCATCCCCCATCCCATCCCATCCCATCCCACCCATCCCACCCCATCCCATCCCATCCCATCCCATCCATCTCCATTCCCACCCATCTCCATTCCCACCCGCAGCCCAGTCCCAGTCCACATCCCCATCCTCATCCCCAACCTTGTCACCGTCCCTGCTCCTGTCATCATCCTCACACAACCTCAGCGCCAGCCCCAGCCCTGTCCTGCCTGTGGCTGCGCTGGGCTCCGGCGCTCAGGGAGGATGCAGGGCTCAGGGCACAGGATGCAGGATGCAGGGTGCAGGGTGAAGGGTGAAGGGTGCCGGGCTCAGGGTGCAGGCAGGGCTGCAGCGGCCCCGGGCCCAGCCACCTCTCGCCGCAGGGTGCACTGGCTGCAGGACCTGTCCAACAGCCACCTCTCCAAGCTGCTCGACGCCATGGAGGAGGTGCGTGCATGGGGGGGGGGGGGGCTGCGGGACGGTGTCCTCTGCCCAGCGCAGCCCCGAGCGCCCCATCCATGCCCACAGTGCTCCTTCGCACCCGGCCACGTCATCATCCGCGAGGGGGACAAGGGGGAGAGCTTCTACATCATCCTGAAGGGCCAGGTGGGTGCAGCGCCGCGGGGCAGGGCCATGTCCCCCGCCCCGCTCAGCCCGGCCCCGCGTCCCCTCACAGGTGCGGGTGAGCCGGCGGGTGGACGGGCAGGAGAAGCTGCTGCGCGTGCTGGGCGCCGGCGAGCACTTCGGGGAGCTCTCGCTGCTGGAGTAGGTGCCCTGGGGCCGCAGGCAGCTCGTCTGCACTCCGTGCGTGTGCCCGCACGCCTGCTCTTGTGCGCGTGGAGCTCTCGCACCTGCTCCTCTGCACACACCCCTCGCCTCCTCCGTGACCACCGGTCTCTCCGTGCAGGAACATCCGCCGGACAGCGACGTGCCAGGCGCAGGGACATGTCACCTGCATCACGGTGGCCAAGGAGTGGGTGTCCCCGTGTCCTGCAGCCCATCCCCGTCGGGGCACGGCCGGGACCTGCCTGCCCCACTGACACCCCGCTCTGCCCACAGAGACTTCCTGGAGATCATCCCCTTCTGCCCCAGGCACGACTCAGACGCGTGAGTATCCGTGGCCCTGCGGGGTCCCCACGTGGGTGCTGGCTGGGTGGGTGCTGGGCACCCGGCAGGGACGGCAGCGGTGACGTGGCGCCAGCAGCGGGTCCTGGACTCTGCCCCGGGAGCACTGCCAGGCCCAGGCACCGTCCTGCTCCTGCCGAGCCCCACGGCACGGCCCTGGCGCGTGCTCACCATGGCCCCATGTGTGGCCCCATGTGAGGTGTCCAGAATCCCAGCCCCCCGCTTCCCCCCCCCCCGGCTGGCTGAGGCTGGGGGCACCCCTGGGTGTCCCTGTCCCATGCCCCCCACAGCAGGGTCGCCCCAGCAGGGTGCCCAGCCCCATGTCCAGGCAGCTTTGGGTGATCTCCAAGGGGGGGGTGTCCCCCCATGGACCTCCCACAGCCCCTTCCTGGCCTCACGCACGGCCCCGGGTCCCTGTGGGGTCCTGCCGCGCCGTGCCCATCCCAGACAGGCTGTGGGGCTCCTGGGCCGCGGGCTGAGCCGGGGCTGCTTCTCCTTGCAGAAACGCGGCTGCGACAGAGGTGCCGGCCCCTGCGGACCCCAGGCGGTCAGTGTGGGACGGGGATGGGGTGGGCACGGGGATGGGGGTGCAGGTGGGGACGGGGACAGGGGTAGGCATGGGATTGGGACAGGGGCAGGCGGCCGCTGGTGCTGGTGCTGCAGGGCTGTGGTTCCCCCCCCCACAGGGGCTGGGGGTCCCCGAGCCTGCGGCAGCCGTCCCCAGCGGTGCGGCTGGAGGACCTGGTGGCCGTGCGCTACGAGGAGGGGCAGAAGCAGGGGCAGCGCGTCGTCCTGGGCACCGGCGGCTTCGGCAGGGTCGAGCTGGTGAGAGCCACGCCTGGCCTGCGGGCACCCCCTGCTGACCCCGTCCCCGTCCCGGTGCCCACGGCCAACCCTGCCCGCAGGTGCGGTGCCGCGAGCAGCTCTTCGCGCTGAAGCGGATCCGCAAGGACTGGGTGGTGCGGACGCAGCAGCAGGAGCACGTGCGCACGGAGCGGCGGGTGCTGGCCCAGAGCCACTGCCCCTTTGTCGTGGGGTGAGCGGGGCCGGCAGCGCGGGGCTGGGCTCAGCGCCACGCCGAGGCACCACTGACGCTTGCCGCCCGCAGGTTTTTTGGCACCTTCCGGGACAGGCAGCACGTCTACCTGCTGCTGGAGTTCTGCCAGGGCGGCGAGCTGTGGACCAAGCTGCGCGAGGTGTACGGGGCCGGGGGGCACGGGCTTGGGGCGGGCAGGGGTGTGCCGTGCTGTGTCGTGATGTGCTGTGCCGTGCCGTGCCGCACTATGCCGTGCTGTCCCTTGCTGTCTCGTGCGGTGCCGTGCTGTGCCATACTGTGCCGTGCCACGCCATGCCGTGCTGTGTCGTGCCGCGCCGCACCGCACTGTGCCGAGCACGGAACCCTGCCCTGCAGGCGCTACTTTGAGGAGCCGCTGGCCGTGTTCTGCTCCGCCTGCGTGGTGGAGGGCCTGGAGTACCTGCACAGCCACGGCATCGTCTACCGCGACCTGAAGCCCGAGAACCTCATGCTGGACAAGCAGGGCTACGTCAAGCTGGTACCGGGGCGGGCTGGGGGTGCTGGCACAGTGCTGGTGCCGTGGGGGGGCAGTGGGGGGGGGCAGCAGCGAGGGCGCCGCGGGTCCCTGCGGGCGTGGGGCCGGCTGAGAGCTCCTGCACCGCAGGTGGACTTCGGCTTCGCCAAGGAGCTGGAGCGCGGGGAGAAGACCTACTCCTTCTGCGGGACGCCCGAGTACCTGGCGCCTGAGATGCTGCGCCACGAGGGCCACGACTTCGCGGTCGACTTCTGGATGCTGGGCATCCTCATCTTCGAGATGCTGGTGGGGAGGTGAGCGTGCCCTGGGGCCGAGCCCACCCGCCCCCGCGGCCAGGCCTGACGCCCCCGTGCCCCACAGGGCCCCCTTCCACAGTGCTGACCCCCAGAAGATCTACAGCCGCATCCTGGACGGCATCTTCTCCTTCCCTGCTTTCCTCAGCGAGGCCGCCTGCTCCCTCATTGCCAAGCTCTGCAGGTCTGTGCGGGGGGGGGGGGGGGGGGGGGGGGCTGGGGGGACAGCCCTGTGGGTGGGGGTGCCCTGGGGAGCCCCATCCTGTGCCCCCTGCCCCATCCCCGGCCCTTTTGCAGGCGCCGTCCGGGGCAGCGCCTGGGGAACACGGCCACCGGCATCCGTGGCATCAAGAAGCACAGGTGAGGGGGGTGTGTGGGGGTGTGTGGGGGGGGAAATGCTGCCGCCCGGCCCCTCCTGCAGCACCCCCCCCCCAGGTGGTTTGGGACCCTCAAGTGGAAGAAGCTCGCCCTGCAGCAGCTGGAGGCGCCCACCCTGTGGCTCATCAAGCAGGTGCGGCCGGGCCTTGGGGTGGGGGGCGTGGGGCAAGGGGCAGGAGGGTCCAGCACTGACCCCCGCACCCCCAGGGCCCTCCCTACACCAACTTCAAGCGGTTCTCGGTCGACCGGACGCCGGCAATGGACGAGCTCTCGGGGTGGGATGAGGATTTCTGATGGCAGCCGGACCCCCGGCCTGGGCACCCCCCACCCCCCAGCTGCGACACTGCCAGGCCCAGGGCAGTGCCCAGGGGCTGCCCCCGGCCCACGGGGGGCAATAAAGCGCGTGGGGGGCAGGAAGGAGGCGGGAGCCACGGGTACAAAACCCGGTGTCGCATCTTTATTGTGGGGGGGGCGCGGGGCGGTGTGGGGGGGCCAGGGCAGGTGGTGAGGGACGCGTGGTGGTGTGGGAGCGAGGGTGGGGGGTGCTGATAAATAACGGGACAGGGGGGGTGGGTGGGGCCCCGCGTGGGTGCAGGGGGACGTGGGGGGGGTCCAGGAGCCATGGGGCGGTGAGGGGTGGGTGTGAGGGAGGGCGACTAGGGGCCCTCGGCGTCGTAGAGCAGGGCACCGCTGAAGACGGTGAGGGGCTCGTCGGGCGCGTGGGCCAGGCGCCCCGCCACCAGGTCGACGCAGAGCGTCTCGCCCGCCTCCAGCGGCAGGATGAGGCTGAAGACGCCCAGCGAGCCGGGGCTGGGCTGGTGCTCGGCCACGGGCTGGTTCTCCAGCCCCTCGGGCTGGTACCCGGCCGAGTCCAGGCGCGCGATGCCCTGGTTGGAGCGCGACAGCACCGCCTCCAGCTTCTCGCCCTTGTGCCCCGTCAGCACCACGCTCACCAGGTACCGGCCGCTCACCGGCGCCGTGAAGGTGCCTGCAGCAGCGGTGTCAGTGCAGGGCAGCCCCCGGGCCCCATGGTGCCCCCAGCACGAGCTCAGCCCCCCCCACTCCCCACAGCCATCATCGTGTCCCCGAGCCACCCCGCTGTACCCCACACTCACACTGCAGCCCCTGGGTTGCCTGATTTCACCCCAAAGCCATTGCTGCGCCCCTGAGGACACCCCCACCCTTCATTGCACCCCAGGCCCGTGTTCCACCCATGCCCATGCAGCCCCCACCCACTCCACAGCCCCCCCCCCCCCCATCCCGATACACAGCCAGGCGTGGGGCCAGCACTCACCCGTCTCGGGGTCGTAGGCGCCGCCGTCGTTGAGCAGGACCTGGTCGAAGGGGACAGTGCCCGGCTCCGCACGCTGCGTGCTCAGGGCGGCCGAGAAGGCGATGTGGGGCACGGAGCCCGGCTCCCCCACGGCACCTGGGGGTGGTGTCAGGACGGTGCCCCCATGGCACCCCCAGACCCCTGCACTCCCGCCCCCCGGCTGCACCCATGCCCCACGTCCCCAGCCCCTCCACCTCCATCACCCAACTCCCCCTGCCCCAGCGGCTGCTGCAGCCCCCCCACCCCACGACACCCATCCCGCAGCCTCCTAACCCCAGCCCCTCACACCCCACCCCCCCCCAGCCCTACCTCTCTCTCCTTGCAGACCTACAAGGGAAGGAACAGACGGCACTGTAGGGTGGGCAGGCGGCACGAGCCTGGCCACACCAGCACCAGGCAGGCAAGGCCCCACTGCCGGAGGCTGCCGGGACACAGGGGATGCTCCTTACCTGGGGGGCCCACAGGGCCTTGTTCTCCGTCCTTGCCAGGAGGCCCAGAGGGGCCAGGGGGGCCCATCTTCCCCATGGGGCCCGCAGGTCCGGGGGGCCCAGGGGGGCCTGAGGGAAGGGGGGCGGGTTAGAGCCCTGTCCCCTCACCCCACAGCCCAACGTCCCCATGACTTGAGGCCCCATGTCCCCACGCACCAAGCCTCATGCTCCTGTAACTTGGGTCCCCATGTCCCCCCGCATCCCAGCCCCATAGCCTGCAGCCTGGGGTCCTGTGCCCCCTCACCCCCATACCCCACAGCCCCAGTGCTCAAAGCCCTGGGACCCGGCATCGCCACACCCTCACGCCTCATGGCACTGTGATTGTCCCCGCGCTCCGTCTTCAGACCCTGTCCCTGCAGCCCATTGCCCCTTGTTCCCCCATCCCCACCTCCTGCACCCCCCTTCCTCTGTACACCCATGCCCCATCCCCACATGCCCTTTTGCCCCTTCCCGTGTCCCCTTCTCCCCCCAGCGGTGCCCTATTCTCCCAAACCCCATGCCCTCTTTTCCCCATCCCCATGCCCCCTTCTCCCCATCCCCGTGCCCCCTCTCCCCGTCCCTGCTCGCGCGGTCGCCGCGCACCGGTCAGGTCCCTGCTCGTGAGGTTGAGCATCTCGGCGCGGTGCTGCTGGAAGCTGGCGTTGAGGGCGCCCAGGCGGTTCGGGAGCTGCATCGCCTTCTCCAGCAGGGCGCTGTGGGTGCGGGCTGTGCCGTTCAGCTCCCGCAGGGCGTTCCACAGCCCCGCCACGTGCCGGCCCAGCCCCTCGCGGACGCCACGCAGCCCTCCCGACACAACCTCCAGCTGCTCGCAGACGCCCTCCAGCTTGGCCACTCTGGGCTCCAGGCCGGCCGGGCAGCCCCCGGGGCCCGCGCGCACCAGGTCCCGCACCAGCCCCTCCAGCCGCTCCTCGCTCTCGGCTGCGCGCTCGGCGACCTCCGCCTGCACTCGGTCGAGCTCCGCGGCCAGGCGGTCCTTCACAGCGCCCAGCTCGCGCAGGCCGGCGTCGTGCTGGTCCACGGCATCCTGCAGCTCCTGCACCGTGGTGTTGAGCAAGCCGAAGAAGAGCAGCGCCTCCGACAGCTCGCCCTGCAGCGTCTGCAGCTCCCAGGGCGTCGTGCCTCCGAAGACGCTGAACCCCTCCAACGGCTCCTCCGCCTCGGGCGCCGTGGGGTCGGGTGCAGGCGGGCTGCAGGCGTCGGTGCAGGCGCCCACCTCCTCCCGCAGCCGCTCCAGCTCCTCCCGCAGCGGGGAGCAGGGCTGGGCGCAGGCACCGGTGGTGCTCAGCCCCCGCAGCTCGGTCTCCAGCTGCCCCAGCCGGGCGCCCGTCCGGTTGCGGAGCTGCTCCAGGTCCCTGCGGGTGTCCTCCAGCGTCTGCCCACCGGGGCTCCCCCCTGCCTCCAGCTGCCCCAGCCGCCCCGCCAGCCGCCCCAGCGTCTCGCCCTGCTCCCCCACCAGCTCCCGCAGCGCCTGCAGCGAGCTGCCCGGCCCGGCCCCGCTGGCCCCCAGCTGCCGAAGGCCGGAGCTGAGGGTGCGGAGCTGCGCCTCGTTGTCCTCCACGCGCCGCTCCAGCTGGCTGAGCGCGGAGCCCTCCCGGCCGTCAGCAGCGGGCTCCGGGCAGGGCCGCCCGCAGCGCGCCAGCACCCCCTCCAGCTCAGCCAGGCGGGCGCCGCGCTGCGCCCCGCTCTCCGCCAGCCCCTCCAGTGCCCGGCTCAGGTTGGCCATGTGGCCCCGCAGCCCCTCGGTGTCAGGGGGCCCGGGGCCAGCCCGCGTAGCGTTCAGCCGCCCCTCCAGCTCTGACAGCCGCCGGGCCAGCACCGGCCCCGGCCCCGGCCCAAGCACCGTGCCGCGCGACCCCTCCAGCCCGTCCAGCCGCCGCTCCAGCTCGGCCACGCGCCGGCGCAGCTCGTCGGGCGGCGTGGCGGGGGCCAGGCGGGTGCTCAGGCTGCTGACGTGCCGCTGCACAGTCTCCACCGCCTCCCGGTTGCGCTGGTCCACCGAGCTCACCAGCTTCTCCAGCGCCCTCATGCGCTCCCGGTCCTCCGCCTGCTGCCGCCGCAGCCCCTCGGTGCCAGCCAGGCAGGCGCTGCAGGAATCCTGCACCCGCTGCTCCAGCTCGCGCAGCAGCGCGGCCCCCGCCAGGCCCCCCTCCGGGGCCGGGCTCCCCCCGAAGCCATCCCGCTCCCGCTCCAGCTCCTGGCTGCGGATGCGGTCGTCCAGGCGCTCCAGGTGCTGCTGGATGTGGCTGAGCGTCTCCCGCACGTCGGGCGGCGCGGCGTCGGCGGGTGGGTGCTTGCCGTTTGGGCTGCCCTCGGCCACCTTACGCAGGTCCTGCAGCAGCTTCTCCTGGCCCGCCTGCACCGAGGCCTGCAGCTCCTCCAGCTGCTTGCTCAGCCGCCGCACCTTCTCCTCCAGCTGCTGCACCTTCTCCGCCTCCCCACCGCCAGCGGGCTCCGGGCTCCGCGGGGCAGTGCTGCCCCGGCCCCCCCCGGCGCTGCCTTCCCCCCCCAGGCCGCTGAGCGGGTTGCCAAAGCCAGAGAGCGTGGGGCGGCCGGGCCGGGGCCGCGGGCGGGTGGTGGTGAGGGGTGGCCCCGGCGCCGGCCCCTCGGAGCAGTCCTCACCCGAGTAGCCCTGGCAGCACCGCCACTCCAGGTCCGACACCGTCTTGTGGGCCACCTTGTAGCGGGGCCGCAGGAAGCTGCGGTACCTGCGGGCAGAGGGGACGCTGCTGACAGGGGGGGTCCTGGCCCCTGCTGCCCCTCCTCCCCCCACAGCCTCCACGTCGGTCCCTGCCCACGGAGGCGCTGCAGGAAGAGGCTCGGGGCTGGGAGGAAAACCAAACACAGGCTGCGGGCTGGCCCAGGCGGCGCGACCGCACCAGGCTCTTGCACAACCGGGCTGGCCGTGGCCACGCTCGTTGCCCTCCAGGGGGGCGGCCCCTGCACATCCTGCCTGCCCCCCCGGACTAGGCTGGCACCCAGCACCACGGCACCCGGTGCTCTGCTCTGTGGCTGCCCGAGTGCAGGACACGGGCCCTGGGCAGAGCCCCTGGCCCCCAAACCATCCCCCAGGCGGCGTGGGGGGTCCCTGGCCCTGATGCTGAGGGGCAGTTGGCCGGGGGGGGGGCACAGCGGCGCCACTGGAAAAGCCGGGTCGGGGCAGGTCAGGCATTGGCCACGAGCCGACGAGACCGCGCTCTTGCAAAAAAGTAAACACATCCCGGGGCGGATAAACAGCCGCACCGCTGGGGGCCCCGGGCGCTGCCCCCCGGCTCCTGGTCCCACGCCCCCGCCCTGCCCGGCCCCACTCACGTCAGGACGCGGGGGCACTGCAGCTGCCCCCAGGCGCAGGGCTGGTAGTCGGGCTTGACGAAGCTCTCGACGCCGTCCTCCACCACGCAGCTCACGCTGCGCGTCACCACGTAGGCGCACCAGTTCCTGCGGAGAAGGCGTCAGGGCCCCGCACGGCACGCACCGGAGCCCCCGGCACACCCCGGGTGTCCCCCCACATGCACCAGGCACCTCCGCGGCATCCCCCCCCCGCAGGTGCCCGCGCTGCCGGCCCCACCAGTAGCAGCCGTCACAGCCCAGTGCTGTGGGGTTAATGGGCCGGATCCTGCCCCGCCGCAGCCCCTTCACCTCTGCCCAACCCCACAGCCCCGAGCGCCGGGGCCCTTTGTGGAGCCGCGGAAGGGGCCGGTGGCACCGCGGGGAGCGACCGCAGCCCTCACGGGGCCACCCGCACCCAGTGAGCCCTGTGGGGACGGGGACCCTGCTCGTGGGTGCAAGGGGTGGCCAGGTGAGCGTGTGGGTGCTGCGAGGCCCTGCACGCTGCAGGGACGGGGGCGCTCTGGCCCCATGCTGCTGCCTTGCGGAGCCGGGCTGGGCCGTGCCCCTCAGCCGCCCCCCGGCTGTCACTCATGTGCCCCCCCAGCCTGGAGTTCACGAGCAGGGGACGAAGCGTCAGGCCAGACCTGACGGCGAGACCCTGCCCGGGGGGCACGCCTGCCCCATCCCGACCAGGCTGTGGGGCGGGGCCCCACGGGGGCTGCAGCCCCCAGAACACGCTGCGGGGCCCCTCGGCTCCGTACGGGGTGTGGTGCCCGGGCTGCGGGGCGGGACCCCGGCCCCCCAGCCCACCCCAGGGAGCGGGACCCCGGCCCGGCCCCACGCAGCGCGGACGCCCCAGCCCAGCCTTATATGGTCCGAGCCCAGAGCAGCCCCACACGGCGCGGCCCCCCCCAGGGCAGCCCCCCACGGCGCGGACCCTCGGCAGCCCCGGCCCCGCTGCGGGCTCCCCGTGCCGTGCGGTGCCGTGCCGTGCCGTGCGGTGCCGTGCCGTGCCGTGCCGTGCCGTGCCGTGCCGTGGAGCTGAGCAGTGCGGGGGCCCCGCAGTGCCGCGGCCGGTTCCCGTCAGCCCGGCTGGTTCCCCTCAGGCCCCGGCTGGATTCCAGCTCCTCCCCGGGGGCCGCCGGGAATTCCTGCGCCGACGGCCCCCCCTCTTCCCCCTTCCCTTCCCTTCTCTTCCCTTCCCGGCCCCCCCGCTCCCCCGCCCCCCCGTGCCCAATCATCCCTGGCTGATGGTGCCCGCGGGGCCCAGGCCCCCGCTGCCCACCCTGGGGCTGCATCGGGGCACATCCACGTCCTGGGGACAGGCTGGGAGCCCTCCCAAAACCGCAGGGCACGGGGACGGGTCCCCGTGCCACCCCGTCCATGGGGACTGCCTGCCGTGACCCTCGAAGCAGAGGGACCGGCCCCGAAGCGCACAGATGGGTTCTACATCCCCCAAGCCATGGGCACAGGGCGCTGTGCACCCCAGCCCCTGGGGACACCCTGCTATGTCCCCAAAACCGCGGGTGAGAGCCCAGCCAAGTCCGTGCTCTGTGGGGCCGCGGGATACCCGGCCCATGCGCGCCCTTCCCAGGCAGCCCCACACCAGCAGCCGGGTCCCGCGTGGAGCAGGGTCCCACCAGCCCCTGCCCCAGGGTGCTGGGGCTGCCGTGGGGCTGCCGTGGGGCTGCCGTGGGGCTGGGGGGACACATTCCGGTGCAGCTCCACCCCAGGCGGCCACGCTGATGTGGCTGAGGCGAGAGGGCGACCCCCAGCTCCGGTGTGGGGCCGGCCCCGCAGCCCCAGCCCCGACCCGGGGGCAGGCACGAGCTGACCCCCCGCCGCCCGCCGCCGCCCCCGCCGCAGGGCACGGCACGGGCAGGGGCTGTCGGGGCCCCTCACCCGCCCCCGCTGCCTGCTCCGCCCCCCCGGCACGGGAACCCCGCGGCGGGGCGCGAGGCGCGGGTGCGCGCCCGGGACCCCCGGCACCGGCACCCGGAGCGCGCGGCCGGGCCCCCGCCCGCCCCCGCCCCCGCTCCCCGCGCCCGTCGGGCCGCGGCCCCCGCCCCGCGCCCCCCGCGTGCCCCCAGGGCCCGTATCCCCGCGCGTGCCCGCGGGACGGGGCCGCCCCGCCGCGCCCCGGCAGCATCCTTCCGCACGGCTCCCGCCGCCCCGTCGCGCCCCCGGCCGGGCTCCCGGCGCTGGACGTGCGGCCGTCCTGCCGCTCCCGGGGGCCCCGCGGGGCTGCGGGGCGCCGGCCGTGCCCCGGGGGCTCCCCCCCGCCCGCCCGGCGGTCCCGGCTCCTACCTGTGCCGGCTGGCGGCCCGGGCACCGGCTGTGGGCCGCGGCGGGGCCCTGCGGGGCCGTGGCCTGCGCCGGGCTGAGCGGGGCGGCCCCCCGGTGTAGAGGCTGTACCTGGGGGGGAAGTTGGCGGCCAGGGCCTGGGCGGCCAGGAGGCACGGCCAGAGCCAGGGGGCCATGCTGGGCGGGCGGGCGGCGCGGGGCGGCGGGCACGGCCCGGCTCAGGAGCGCATGGCGCGTCCCGTCGCGGCTCCGTCCCTCCCGGCTCTGCGGCGCGGCTCGGCACGGCGCGGCTCTGCCCTCCCCTCGGCCGGCCCCTCGCCGCCAGAGCCGCCCCGGCGCTGCCGCCCGACGGGGTCCCCGGGGCCCCCCGCTTCCCGCCCGCCTCGGCCTCGGCCTCCGCCGGGCACCGCCGCGCGCCGCCGGCCCCCGCGCCTGCCCCCCGCCCCCCGCCGCCGCCCGCACATCTGCTTCTCGTTAGGCTGGGACACCAGCGGGGACGGGGAAGGGGGGACGGGGAGAGCCGGAGAGGCCGGGCAGGGGGCCAGGGCTGCAGGCGGCCGGCGCGGCCGGGGCTCCCGCACCGCCCCGCACCGCCCCGCCGGCCCCTCGCAGCCGCGCTGCCCGCGCGGGGTCTGTCCCCGCTGCCCACGGGGGACGCGGCGGGTTGCGCGGGGCCTGGCCGGGGGCTCCCCGGGGCTGCCGCACGGCCCCGGCCCGGCCGCTGCCCGCGGGGGCTCCCCCGCAGCCCCGGGACGCGGCCCCCACGCGGCCGGCGCGCCGCGGCCCCGCGCCCTGCCCGGTGCCACGTCCCCGGGGCAGCGCCCGGCCCCACGCAGGCGCCCGGTGCCCCCCCGCGGGGCTCCCCACGGGCACGGCCCCGCGGGGACGGCGGGCACCCGGCGGGGGCGCTGCCGTGACGGCCCCGCTGAGGTCACGGCCCCGGCCCCCGGCCCGCGCCGACACCGCGGCTTCCCCGGCCGGGCGGTGACGTCACGGCCCCGGCCCCTGCCTCCCGGTGACGTCACGGCTTGGCCCCCGGCCCCGGGTGACGTCACGGCCTGGCGCGGCGAGCGGCGGCCGTGGCGGGGGGGGGGCACGGCGGGAGGCGAGGCGCGAGAGGGGGCGGGAGGGGAGGGGAGAGCGGGACGGGGGCTGCCAGCACCGGCTGTCGGGGGGCGGCCGGGCCGGGCCTGCCCCTGCCCCTGCCCCTGCCCCCTCCCTGTGCCCCCTGCCCCCTACCCCCTACCCCTGCCCCCTCCCTGTGCCCCCTGCCCCCTACCCCCTACCCCCTGCCCCTGCCCCTGCCCCCTCCCTGTGCCCCCTGCCCCCCCCCTGCCCCTGCCTGCCCCCTCCCTGTGCCCCCTGCCCCCTACCCCCTATCCCCTGCCCCTGCCCCCTCCCTGTGCCCCCCTACCCCCCTATCCCCCTGCCCCTGCCCCCTCCCTGTGCCCCCTACCCCTACCCCCCTGCCCCTGCCCCCCTCCCTGTGCCCCCTGCCCCTACCCCCCCTACCCCCTGCCCCTGCCCCTGCCCCCTCCCTGTGCCCCCTGCCCCCTACCCCCTATCCCCTGCCCCTGCCCCCTCCCTGTGCCCCCTACCCCCTACCCCCTGCCCCTGCCCCCTCCCTGTGCCCCCTGCCCCCTACCCCCTGCCCCTGCCCCCCTCCCTGTGCCCCTGCCCCCTACCCCCTATCCCCTGCCCCTGCCCCTGCCCCTCCCTGTGCCCCCTGCCCCCTACCCCCCTGCCCCTGCCCCCTCCCTGTGCCCCCTACCCCCTACCCCCTGCCCCTGCCCCCTCCCTGTGCCCCCTGCCCCTGCCCCCTCCCTGTGCCCCCTACCCCCTACCCCCTGCCCCCTGCCCCTGCCCCTGCCTCCCCCCTCGAGGAGCCGACGCCGCGCTGCCCGAGCCGGGCCGTGACGTCACCCGGGGGGGGGCCGTGGCCGGGCCGTGACGTCACCGCGGGCCGTGACGTCACGGCCGCAGCCACCTCCCCTCTGGGCCCCGCCCCCCGCCGTCCCACAGTGCCCCGCGGCCGGAAGTGGTGCGCGGCGCGGCGGAGACGTGGCCTGCGGCGGGAGCGGGCGGCGGCGCGTGAGCGGCGGGGGGGGAGGGGGCGGGGGGGATCCCGCGGCCCCGGGGGGACCGGAGCGGGGAGCGGGGAGCGGGGAGCGGGGGGCCCGGACCGGGCTGGGGGCGGGGCCGCGGTGCCGGTGCCGTTCCCGGTGCCGAGCCGCCCGCCCCCGGTGCAGGATGATCACGGACGTGCAGCTCGCCATCTTCGCCAACATGCTGGGCGTGTCGCTGTTCCTGCTGGTCGTGCTGTACCACTACGTGGCCGTCAACAACCCCAAGCGCCACGACTGAGCCCGGTGAGCGCCCGCACCGCGCCGCACCCGGACACGGACCGGGACCCGGACCCCGCCCCCCGCCTGGCCCCGGCCCGGCCCCGAGCCCGGCACCGCGGGAGGGGGGGGGGGGGGGGACGGGACCGCGGAGCCCCCCGGCGCCGCCCCCGGCACCGCGTCCACCAGCCCGGGCTGGCCCAGCCCCGTCCCGCCTGGCCGCGGGCACCTCCGCAGCCCCGCCGGGCAGGAAGGCCTGCCCCTGCCCCCGCCCCCGTCCCTGTCCCCATCTCTGTCCCCTCCCCGCTCTTGTCCAGTCCCCCATCTCCATCCTGTCCCTGTCCCTTTCCCTATCCCTGTCCCCATCCCTGTCCCTGTCCCCATCCTCATCCCTGTCCCCTTGTCCCCACCCCTGTCCCTGTCCCCACCCCCATCCCTGTCCCCATCCCTGTCCCCATCCCTGTCCCCGTCCCCACCCCCATCCCGTCCCCATCCCGTCCCCATCCCCGTCCCCACCCCTGTCCCACCCCCGTCCCTGTCCCCTATCCGGCCCCCCGTCCCCTCTTCCTCATCCCCGCCCCGTCCCCACTCACTCTCTCTTCCCGCAGGACCGCGCTGAGCTGAGCTGAGCTGAGCTGACCGACGCGCGCCATGCCGGCCGTGGAGGCGCCCCGTGCCCACCCGCCGTGCCGCGTGGCACCGCGCACCGTGCTTGGTCCCGACGGGCGTTAACAGGAACACGATACGAGACAAAACCGTGTTATGTAAAAATACCTCCCGCCGGCGAGCGGGGCGGCTCCCAGCACCGGGCACGGCGCCGAGCGCGCCGGCGGCTGCTGCGGCTCCTCCGCGCCGGCGGTCCCGGGCTGGGCGCGGGCGCGCGGCCGTGGCGGGTGCGGGGCCGGCGCTGGCGGCCGCGGTCAGGCCTCGGCGCAGAAGGAGAGGAGCCGCCGGCAGGAGCGGAGCGAGGGGCAGCCGGAGGCCGGGCTGGGCGGGCGCTACAAGGCAGGAGAGCGGGTGGGGAGGGGCCGGGGGCCGAGCCCCCCGCCTGCGCGGCAGCCCCCCGCCGTGCCCGGGGCCGTACCTGGGGGCGCAGGCCCTCGCCCGGCAGCCGCTCCACGCTCCGCGCCCCCGCGACGGGGGCCGGGGCCGCCTGGCAGGGCCCTGCGGGGACAGAGAGCGGGGTGAGGGGCGGGGGCTGGGTGGGCGAGGGTCCCGCCCGCGCCACGGGTACGGGCCCTACCTGCGGGGGGCTGCGCGGCGCAGGGCCCGCCCCGGCCGTGCCTCTGGGCCGGGAGGGCTGCGGTGCTCCCGGGGCAGAGCGCGGGCGGGCTCCGGGCGGTCGCCGCCCCCTTCCTCCGCACCGGGATCCTGCTGGGGCGGGCGGGGAGCGCCCCCGGGCTGCGGAGAACCGCGCGGGGCTCCTGAGGGCGCGGCGGGCGGCGCCGGGCCCCCGCGGCACCGGCCCCGCCTTCCCCCGGCGGCGCGGCCGGGGCTCCTGCGGGCTCGGCACCGGCACCTACCCGGGCCGCTCCGGGGCTCCCCTGGCGTTCAGCTTCTTCGGGAGCGCCTGCGCGGGGAGAGGAGAGGACAGGAGGGCGTCGGGGTGCTGGGGCTGGGCTGCGCGGGGGCACCGACCCCTCCCGGCACGGCCAGGCCGCGGTGGCCGCGCCGTTCCCCAGCCGCGTGCCCCTCGGTCCCCGGTGCCGCCCGGGCCGGGCCCTCGCCCGCGCTGGCGCCCGGGGGTTACCTGCAGCGGCGCGCTGCCGTGCGCGGCCGCCCTTTCCCCGCCGCCGCCGCGCTGCGCCTCCCGCGGTCCGTGGCTGCTGCCCGTCACCGTCCCTGCCCGGGCGCCCGCCGGCGAGGACCCTGCGAGGGAAAGGAGGCGGCTCGGTGAGCGGCTGGCACCCGCGGCCCGCTCCCCCTCTGCCGCACCAGGGGCCCCGGCGCAGGGTGCAGCCGGCGGGGGCTGTGCGGGAGCGGCCCCCGGGCCCGGCCGCTGCGCGGGGCCGCAGGAGGTGGCGCGCAGGGACGAAGGCTGTGCCTGCGTCCTGCCCGGTGCCCGGGGCGCGCCGCCGTCCCCGAGGCTTTCCCGCGGCCCCGCGGCGGGGCCGGAGCCCCCCCGTCCCCGCGGCCCGCCCCCTTACCCCTCGCCCGGCAGGAGCCCCCACGCCCAGCCTCGGCACCTCCGCGCCCGGGGGCCTGCTCTCGGCGCGCACCGCGGCCTCCGGGGAAGCGCGAACGGCCCTCGGGAGGCGCGGGGAACGGGAGCGGCCCCGGCCCCTCGCGGCACAGCTCCTCGTGCAGGCCCGCGCCTCGGCAGCCCCCGGCAGAGCGGGACGGGCAGTCCCGGTCCGCTGCCCGGCAGCCGCCGGAGGCGACGGCGCCTTCCTCCGCGCGCCTCGGCCGGGCGTGCTGGGCGCGGGCCGACCTGCCGGGCACCGTCCGCAGCCCGCCCGGGCCGCGCCGGGGCTCCGTGCGGCGCGGGGCCGGGCGGCGCCGACCCCGTCACGCGGCTGCGGCCGAGCTGCTGGCTCCGTGCCGCCGGCTGCTTTCCGGGAGCCGAGCCGGGCTGGCGAGCCGCCCTCGCGCCCGGCGCACCCGCGGGGTGGGAGCGCGGGAGGCGCGGGCCCGGGGCTGGCGTGCAGCGGGAGCTGCCCGAGCAGCCGCAGGAATGCCGGCGGGGGGAAGGCGACGGGCGGCAACCGGCAGGGCGTGGGGACGGCGCCGCTAATGGGAAGCGGGGCGCTGGAGCGAGAAGAAAGCGGCGCGGACGCGGCCCCGGGGCCGCAAGGACAGGGCTGCGGCCGCAGACAAAGCCCTTGGCCCGCGCTAGATGTCAGCGGCCGTGACGGAGGAGAGTTGCTAATGAGAGCGAGCGCGTGGCAGCGGCTGTGAGCGCGCAGCGGCGGCAGCAGAGCGCGGAGCCCCGGGCGGCGGCGTGGGGAGCCCGCTCCGAACCGGGTGCCCGCGAGCTGCCGCGCTTGCCTCGTTCCCCCTCCTGGCCCCGAGGGCGACAGGTTCTGAGGCAAGCGGCTGAAGATACGGCGATGGAGGGCAGGGTGAGGGAAGGCCCTGGCGTGCAGCGTGCCATGCCCGAGCTAATCCTGTGGGTGCAACAAAACCCAACCCAACGCGACGGGTACGCGGCCGGCAGAGGTGGCAGGAGCAGCGGGCGAGCGCGGGGAGCACGGGGAGCACAGGGAGCACGAGCACGAGCGCGAGCACGAGCACGCCGTCTGCGAGATACCAGGAGAGCTGAGGGCTGCAGGAAGCAGCTGCACGCGCAGCCCCAGGAGATAAGGGCTGGGCCGGCCTTGGACTCCCCGGCCGAGCTGTTGGGAACCTGGGAAGAGGAAACGGGGCTTGCCCAGGGCACGGCGTGCGGCAGCTGAGGGCACGCAGAAAATCGGGGCAAGCTCTGAGCAAGCAGACCCCGCGGCAGGCAGGAGCCTGCAGGGTGAGCCACTGGCTCCGTGACGCCGAGGGAGTTTGGGGAGCACGGAAACCCCTCCTGCGGGGGGGCTGGGGCGCGCAGCGCCAGAGCTCGGACGTGAGCTCGGAGGAAGCAGCTGGGGAAGGGACGAGCCTGGTGCCGGTTGGGGCCGGCGGGGCGGGACGTCCTCCGTGTCCCCTGCGTGCTGACCCCGCATCCCGCGCAGGGTGCCAGCGTCTGTCCCCTTCCGCACAGCAGCAGTGTGCAGGAAGGGGCAGGAGGGGACGTGCCGGGGCAGCCTCCTGGCCTGTGCTGCCGCAGCACGCCGCAGCACACCGCAGCACACCGCAGCACACCGCAGCACGCCGCAGCACGCCACAGCACGCCACAGCACGCCACAGCACACCGCAGCACGCCACAGCACACTGCAGCACGCCGCAGCACGCCACAGCACACCGCAGCACACCGCAGCACACCGCAGCACGCCGCAGCACGCCACAGCACGCCACAGCACACCGCAGCACGCCACAGCACGCCACAGCACACCGCAGCACGCCACAGCACACCGCAGCACGCCACAGCACACCGCAGCACACCGCAGCATGCCACCACCTGGCTGGATCCATGCGTCCCAGTTTCCGTTTCCCGGCTGCCTGGGGAAGGAAGAGCGGGTGAGAGCATCCCGGTCCCGCCGGGGGACAGGGGCAGGGCGGCGGTGCGGAGGGCAGGCGGCGAGGGGCTGGCACGGCACGGCCGCGGGGCCGCACGTCACCAGGCCGAGCTGCCCGGCAATGCCGCACGAACACCGAAGCCGTGCCGGCGCAACCGCGAGCAGCACCGTGTTAACGGGCGCCCGGGTGCCACCGAGACGCAGCGGGCACGCGCCAGGTCGAGCTGCCACCGGGGTCCCTGTCCCACGAGCGGCGCAGCCGGGGCCCCACCGGCTTCCCCTGCCATTGCGCCGGCGTTCGCAGCCCGCGCTGCCGGCTGCAGCGGCCCGGCTTCCCTCGCTGGCTCCGGGTGGACAGAGCGTGCCCGGCAGAAGGAACAGACGCTACAACGTGCCCAGGGGAACATGAACCTTTTATTTCCTCCCCGCCACGTTCTGGCAGCAGGGGAGAAACGGTCGCTACAGAGCGCTGGGAAGCACACACACAGGGAGGACGAAGCAACGCGCGCCACGCGGGCAGAGCACAAGGAGCACAGCGACGGGCAGAGCGGCGCCGCATGGGTACGCCGCCTCCACACCACACAGCCACAGTCACGCCGCAGTCACACCGGCCGCCCCTCTGCCCCGCGGCACGGAGGACGCCCGCTCACGCCGGGGCCTTTGGGAGCACGGTGCCCACCGGGGCCGGGAGCCCTGCGGCAGCCCGGGGCTCGCTGCCAGGCCCCCGTCCGCCACACGCCGCAGCCTCGGCCAGCAGCTCGGGGCACGGCAGCTTCGCCCGCCGCCACCCCGCACCCTGCCACGGCCCTGCCCACGGCGAGGGGCACTGCGGTCACGCTGTTTTGCCACCCCAGAGCGCGGTGCAGCCGATGCGGGGCTGCATCTGTGCCTCCGAGCCGTGCGGGTGGCTCAGTGCCACCAGCCGGCCCCTGGGGCGGGAGTCGCCACTCGCTCGGCCCCCAGCGAGCCGCCACAGCTCGGCCCCGCGGCGCCCACAACAGAGTTGCGCCGTGACAGAGCCACGTGCCACAACCGGCTGCGCCTCAGCAGGTGCCTGGGAAGGAGGAAGGCACTTTGGTGTGTCACCCCACGGGCCTAGGGAGCAATTTCGGTGGTGGAGGCTGCAGGTTTTCCGCGCCGGCCTCTCCAGAAACCACTGCGCTCTGCCCCTCGCACGGCGATCCGGTTAGCCCGGCGCTGCCAGCACTGCCGGCACAGAGGGGACCGTCGCGCCGGGCAGCCCGCGGCGAGCGCAGTCCCTCTGATCTGCTGCGGCAGAAGCAGGGGCTGCAGAGCGGGCGGGGGGGAGCTCGGCCGGGCCCCGCAGCCCCCGCAGCAGCACGGCCGACGACGTCAGGGGTCTCGCTGTGCCGCGTCTGTCCCGACCCAGGTGCGGCCGCTCCGCTGGGGCCGGAGCGCTGAGCTGCGCCCTGCGTCCAGGGCCCTTCCGAGGGGACGGGGCGGCCGGTCACACGCACTTCTTCCACTCAAAACCACTTTTGTTACGTCAAAGCAAACGGTTACGCCGGCACCGAGCTCTCCTCAGGGCTGCGGCTTCGCACAGCAGCTCGACAGGCACTGGACCACGTGCGCGAGAGGCCCCCAGCCCAGCTTACCTCTGACCGGCGCCGGGGCTCTCGCGCCGCCCGTCTGCGGGCTCTGGCCGTCCGCGGCTGGGGCGCAGGGCCGGCTGCAGCCGAAGGAGAAGCTGGGCGAGGCTTTGATCTGGGGCGAGTCCTGCTGGCTGCTGCCGCTCCCGCTGGTGCCGTTGCTGAAGCTGCGCGCGCGGGACAGGGCGTTATCCGAGGCCGAGGTCGGGAGCCCTCTGCGAGGGGAGAAGCGGCAGCCTCAGCCCCCGGCCAGCGACGGCACAGGCACCGAGCGGGGGCCGATCCTGCTGCTTTGGATGCCCCATCTGGGGGCGCTGAGGGCAGCGACAGAGCCCCTGTCCCCGAGCGGAGCCGAGCGCTGCACGGCACGTTGCAGCCTCGGGGCAGCAGCATCCCATTGCGGTCCCAAGTCCCTCACCCCGACCCCAAATCTGCCTGCACCGCTGCCCGGCCCGGCTGGGGAGAGGGCAGAGGAGCAGCAGAAGAGGGGCCGGCCCTCTGCGGGCGGGCGATCGCTGCCCAGGTTACCGGGCTGGTGAACCCCAGACAGATCCACAGCTCACCCGCCGCAGGCCACCCGCCGCGTGCCCCCCCGCCCACCGAGGGCACCGCCCTCTCTGCGGGTCACACAACTCCCCGGGGGCCAGCACCGGCCCCTGCCAA
The DNA here is from genome assembly GCF_009769625.2 of Cygnus olor. Classification (NCBI taxonomy): domain Eukaryota; kingdom Metazoa; phylum Chordata; class Aves; order Anseriformes; family Anatidae; genus Cygnus; species Cygnus olor. The sequence goes on from NC_049171.1 coordinate 392,489, forward strand.
GCGGGGAAGCCAGCGAGCCGCGGGGTGACTCGCTCTGCGCACACCCACCTGGCCCGACCGGGTCTCCCCGGGGCCCCCGACCGCGAGCGCTGCCGGGCCCTTACGTGGTGCTCCCGGGAGGGCTGCGGGCGCCCCTCCTCCGCGCGCAGCCGGCGGCGCCCCTCGTGCCGCGCACGTGCTTCAGCATCCAGGCCCGCAGGTTGCTGAGGCAGCTGTGCTCCGACAGGACGATGCGGGGCCACGGGTTGCACTCTGCCATGTCCAGCGCTGCCACGGCCAGGGCTCTGCCGACCTGCCGGGGCGAGAGGCGGCCCGTGAGAAGCAGCCACAGAGCCGAGCCCCAAACCCCAACGCTCGTTTCAGACCCCCGCAGGCTCCCCGCCAGGACGAGCGTTCCCGCAGGGACTCCGGTCCTCGGTGCGTGCGTGGGGCAGGGCGGGCGCCCATGGCCACGGGGACCTGCTGCCCACCACTGCCGCTCCCGGCGGGGCGGAGCGGCCGCAGCCAGCAGGGCGGGCGGGCGGTGCAGGGTCTGCACCTTCCTCACGGAGGCAGAAAAGCACACGGGGAGGGAGCGGGGACCTCCTTGGCGGTGCAGCCGCAGGTGGGCAGGACCGCGCCGCGCCGGGCTCGCCGTTACCTGCTCAAAGAGCTCCACAGTGTACTTGGAGGGGAAGGCGGGGGGCGGCGGGGGGCTGGCGCGCCCGTTGTCGTGGCAGGCCACCGGGATGCTGTTCACCGAGCGCCCCGTGTTGTAGTTGCACTCCAGCGTGTAGCTGTGGAGCAGAGGGGAGCCCGCCTCAGCCCACGCCTGCCCGAGCGCAGCCGCGCTGCCGGAGCCTCCCAGCAGAGTCGCTGCCGGCCGAGCACGCAGCGCACCCCCGGGCACCGAGCCCCTGCACCGAGGCTGCCGAGCGGGGCTCCTGGTGCACACGCTGCCATTTCTCGTCCGCGGAGGCGGGAGCAAATAAAGAAAAGCAGCCGGCCGTCGGGGGGGAGGCAGCGGCACGCCGAGGACGGCGGGTGCCTGGCGTGCAGCACGCGGCCAGGGCAGCGGGCTGAAATCGAAGGCAGAGAAAGGACCCGTGAGGGGGCCGGGGCGGGCAGCGATCTCTGAGCACAGAGCCCAGGGAGTGAAGGCGCCGGCTGCTGCCCGACGCCGCAGCCGCCAGGGACAGCCCAAGCGCTGCCTTGCCGGGGTCAAGCAACCGCCGGGAGATTCTCTTCGGCTGTCCTGGGGTTTGCAGCCACTGCTGGTGAGCTGACCCTAAGGGCAGGCCAGCGGGGCTCAGCGGGCAGCGCGTCACCCCCCGGAGCCGGGCCCTGCACTGGGCTGGCTTTGAGCGGGCCGTGGGGAGGCTGAGGGGCACAGGAGCAGAGCTGAGGCCATCGCCCGGTCCCTGGGGCTGAGCCACGGCTGTCCTGAGGGTCTGTGCCCGTGGAGCGCTGCCGGCGGCGCTGAGCGAGGTGCTGAGGGCACGAGGCTGGTGGCAAAGAGGGGTGGGAGAGGGGAGGGCCGCACAGGCTGCGCACGGAGCCAGGGCGCCTGCAGAAACACGCGGGGCGAGGCGGCGTCTGGGCGGTTCGCAAACGGGCACCAGGAGCGGGGGTAACGAGCACGGGGAACCGGGAAGCCTCGCGGGGAAAGCCCAGAACAACTGCAAAGCTGGAGCCTCGTGGGAAGGGCGGCGGGACAGCGCTGAGCAGCCTGCCTGCGGGACGGGAGGCCTGCCACGGGCTGCTGCTGGCAGAATCACAGAATGGAAGGGGTGGGAAGGGAGCCCGAGAGACCATCGGGTCCAACCCCCCTGCCGAAGCAGTTCCCTAGAGCAGGCTGCCCAGGCGGGCGTCCAGACGGGCCCTGAATATCTGCAGAGAAGGAGACCCCACGGCCTCCCTGGGCAGCCTGTCCCAGTGCTCCGTCACCCTCACCGGGAAGAAGTTTCGCATGGTGGTGCGGAACTGCCTGGGCTCCATTTTGTGGCCATTGCCCCTTGTCCTGTCCCCACAGACCACTGAAAAGAGGCTGGCCGAATCCCTCTGCCTCCCACACCTCAGGTATTTATACACATTGATGAGATCCCCTCTCAGCCTTCTCTTCTCCAGGCTGAACAGCCCCAGGTCTCGCAGCCTTTCCTCGCAGGGGAGATGCTCCAGGCCCCGTATCACCTTTGTGGCCCTCCGCTGGACTCTTTCCAGGAGTTCCCTGTGTTTTTTGTACCGGGAAGGCTCGCCCGAATCAGGCTCTGGGTGGTCGAGGCACCGCGACGATCTCCGGGACCCGCAGGGCGACCCGCAGCCCTGCCGGCTTGCCCAGGGCTACCAGGCTGGCTGCACACAGCCTGGCAGGCGGAGCCGCGGCGGTGCCAGCCCTGCCCACTGATGACAACAAAGAACTGCCCGGCCCTGAGCACGCACAGCCTGGGAGGAGGGGTGCAGGAGAGCAGATCCATTCCGAGAGCAGCCCCCCCAGACACAGGGTGCAAAGGTGGCCGGAGGTGGGGGAAGGACACGGAGCTGCTGGCTAAACTCGGGGGCAGAGGAAGCGCACGAGAGGTGTCGGAAGGGATCGGCAGAGGGGGCTTGGGAAGCCCAAGCCCGCCTGGAGAGGAGGCTGGTGAGGGACGTGAAGGGCAAGCGGGTCCTGCAGGGACGGGGCGAGGCCCCAGGGCAGGAGGATGTCCCCACAGCAGGCAGCGCGGGGCACCACGGGTTCCACTGGCAGGCCGCAGGTGTGAGCGCGGCCCCACGAGGCTGCGGCTGGCGACCCCCAGTGGGTCCTGGCGGCCGGGGGAGGCTCTGGGGACCGCGAGGAATCGAGCGTCCTCTGTGACGTGGTGGGGAAGGGAGTCCTGGGCACCGCCTCCAACCTACGCAGGACGAGGAGCTCAGCAGCAGCTGGCACGGACGGATGGGCGAAGGAGAGCCCGAGCCCGGCAGGCCGGGGCACCCCCGGGTGTCAGGACCAGCTCCGTGGATGAGCGGGGTGCGCAGCTTGGGGCTGTGACGGCCTCGCAGCCGAGGGACAGGCCACGTGTGGAGACATCTGTCCGGAGACATCCCCAGCGGGGCCCCCGGCCCGATCTGGGGCTTCGTTTACTGTGCTTCGAGCGGTGACCACGCTGCCGCCCTCGTCCTGCCTTCCGCAAGGCACAGGCCGGCCGCAGGACGGGTCTCCTTTTGTGCGGCAGGATGCTTCTTGGTTTGCTACGCTTCAGAGAGCGAGCAAGGCAAATGCAAGTCCTGGGCTTCAGCAAACGCCCCTGCGGCAGTTCTTCCTCCCCCGCTCCTCGGGGCCAGCTTAGAAAACACGCAGTGACTGGGCTCTCCCCTTCCTTCACAGCTTTTCCAGTTGCTGCCTCATCGCGTTCTTTAGCTGAAGCTTTGACTTCTCTCCACTCTCAGCGGTTGCAGGGTGTGGACAAAGACGGCGCCTCCCGAGATAGATAATTAATGCCTGCAGAGGCTCTGCCTTACTCTGCACCTGCCGCATGGTGCTGTGGGTGCAAGAAGCGTACCCGTACTTTGTGCTCCGAAGTGATGAGAAAGAAGAAATCACGAACGCCCACTGAACGCTGCCACTCTCCGCAGCAGGTCACGGGCTCCTCCAGACTTCGGGAGGGTGCTGGGGAGTGCCTGCCGGGCACAGGGGTGCGCAGCTGGACGGGCCTCCGGGGGGACGCGCAGCTGGGTCGCTCCGGGGAGGGACTGGCTAGCTGCGGTGGGGAGGGAGGCTCCCTGCCCACACTCGGACACAGCGGGAGAGCAGCTGGGCCCGCGGGGAGCTCGCGACGGAGAGATGCTGAACGAGCCACGGGGCGCGGGGAATCTCTGCCTGGAGATGGGTGCAGGGCGGAAAGCCACCCCAAAGGGAGGAGAATCCAGCGGGGATCCCCTCAGAAACCTCCATGTCCTGCGGAGCCGCAGACACGGGTGCCACATCCCCTCAGGCACCCCCGGGTCACCGCTGGAAGGGGCCGGGGGATCCCTGACGGGCAGAGAAAGGCAAACGTTGGATCTGCCTCCAGAAAAGGCCAGGACAACCGGCACCTCGCCCTGCGGGAGGGTGGGCGAGCCCTCCTGCAGCGCGCTTCTGGGTGCTCAGACCCGAGCAGCTGCTGGGGGCTGTCAGCAGCATCCCCCGCACAAGGCGATCCGCAACAGCAGCGCGGTTACTGCGGCAGGGTTAGTTTCGGCTGGATCTGCGTGCTGCCCGGGCTCTCCCTGCGGCCGCACAGCTGCTGGATCAGCCACAGCCACAGCGAGAGCTGAGGAAAGGGGGAGGAGGAGGGACGAGAACAGAAGCGCGGCCCCTGCTGTCCCAGCGCAGCCCAAGCCAGCGGCGAAGCTGCTCTCCGAAAGCAGCTGCTCAGAGGGCAGCAACGCGGGGGCTGCCAGGGGAAGTCCGGGGCCGCAGGAGGCCCGGAGCTGCTTCCACACCTCCTCCACCCACAGATTCCTGGGGAATCTGCCGAGGAAGCGCCGCACGCCTGCCTCCGTGGTGTCGGCCCTCGGCGTCTGCTACGGGCGCCTGCCGGGGACAGGGGCACGACGGGCTCGGTCTGCTCCGGCCATCTCTGTGCTCCCAGCAACCACAACACAAACAGTCCAAAAATATCACATTGAGGCTGAAAAGAGGCACTTGGCTGCCACGGATGAAAAGAATGTCCTCAGCTTGCATACCACAGCAGTCTCGCGTGCGAGAGCCGGGGAAGGTGAGCCCTTTGCAACCAAGCAAGTTTCGATGACAGCTAAACACACGTACGCACGTCGGGGAAAGGCACCTCCGGAAAGCGGCGAACGAGCAGCACCACCACAGCCAGGGCGAGAAGCCAGGGCGGCTCCGGGAGGGACACGAAGGAAGGGGAGGCGCGAGAGGGAAAGGGGAGAGGCTGCGGGCAGGACAAAGCCCACGGGTCGGGAGGGCGGCAGCGCCTCGCAGGCCACCCCCAGCTTCCTCCTGCGTGGCGCTGAGCTCGCGCTCCTCTCGGCCGGCGCAGCCCCCGGCAGCTGAGCAGGGCGCAGCTGGCGCCGCACAAGCAGTGCAGCCCTCCCCGACGCCCAGCCCCCGGTGGGGCCGGCTCCTCCCGGCACAGACGGTAACCGAGCGCGCGGCAGCGCAGCTTTGCCTACCTGTGGATGATGCCCAAGGCCTTGTAGATGGCCACTCGCCCGCTGCCCTCCTTCGACTGCCCGTCCCGCTTGTCTTTGGCGTACATGTTCTTCTCGGAGAAGTTACAGCCCGTGAAGTCAAAGTGAGGTGAGTTCAAGGAGATGAGTTTAGGGAACAGCATGCTCTCTACCTGCGGCGCAGAGGACAAGAGGTGATGTTGGGGGAGCCCCGGGCTGCTCCCCCCTTACGGGCCGAGGGGCAGCTCCCGTCCTCCCCACGCCAGGGCCCTGCGCCAGGCTGGCAGCGGGGAGCAAACCCCGGCGTGCCCCGGAGGCAGGGAGGGCGGCCGGGGGGGAGGGAAGGCGAGGGGGTCCCGGGTCCCCGTCCGGCCCTCACCTGATCGTTTTCGTCGCTGAAGCTGTTGCCGTACATGAAGCAGCCGCGCTTGGAGGCGTGCCCGTGGAGGTCGACGTAGTAGGCCAGCCCGCTGTGCTGGGGCAGGATGGTTTCGGGGAGAGGCGGCGGCCTCCTGGCTTCCTCCTCAGGGTGCTCCGCGGAGCAGCTGCCAGGGAGGATCAGCTCCAGCGCGGCGGGCGGGGGCTCCCGAGGCGGGCTGCGGCGCGTGCCGGCGCTCCAGGCGCTGGGCGAGTTGCGGAGGTTATTGGCTTTCTCCAGCTCCGACAGGGCTGCCTCGGGGGACGGGGCGCTGCCGCGGACGGAATGGTTGGAAGAGTTGGTGCTGAGCAAGCTGGTGCTGAGCGGGGAGACGTACGTCCTCCAGTCGGGGGAGCCCGGCAGGACGCGGCTGTGCACGTGGTGGTAGAGGAGGACGGCTTTGGCCCCGTACACGGCAGGGTGCAGCTCGGCATCGGGGTTCAGATACTGGCGGTTCAGGTTTACCCCGCGGGAGTCGGTTCTGCGCAGAGCAGAGGGAACGCCAGGCTCCGTTAGTTTTGCACCGAACCAAGGAGCCGTGACAGGGGAGAGGAGCCCGCACGGCCCCCGGCGATGCCGCAGCCACATCCGGGCCGCGTCCCCGCCTGCTGCCAGCCGCGGGGCCGGGCCGCCCGCTGCACTCACCGGTAGTGGCCTCGCGCCACCCCGTCCGGGTTGAGCATGGGAATGAGTTTGAAGACAAACATCCGCCGCAGCATCTGGGCGCGGGGGTCCTCCTCGCGCAGGATGAAGTCCAGGAAGCCGTTGAAGACAAAGCTGGAGGGCGTCTCCCCGGGGTGCACCCGGCTGCTCAGGAAGAACACCTGGGGAAGCAGAGGGGGCTGAGGCCAAGGCTCCCTGCCGGCGCTCGGCTGAGGGGCCAGGCAGCAGGCAGAGCCCGGGCTCTGCAGGGCACGCAGCTCCGCACCACGCGCTGCAACCCAACAGCTTTCGGTGGCTTCTGCGCCCAGTGCCTCTGCCCAGTCCTGCCGGGAACGAGGTGGGTTACCCCTGCCTGGGACCGGAGGGGCAGAACCCCACGGCCCCCGCCAAGGGAAACCAGAACGCGTGCGGCAGAGAAGCGGAGCGCTGGCAGAGCTCCAGGGAGAAGCCCTGAACTGTCCCGCAAGCAGGGAACGAGCTAATCGCAAAGAGAGCACAAAACACGTCCTGACGAGCCCTTCCCTGGAGGCAGCTTCCCATCGAGGGCTGCGGCTGCGTGAGCGCAGAGTGAGCTCCCCGTCCCGCCCCGCCCTCGCAGGCAGGCCTCGTGCCTAGCCGGGGCTGATGCTCCAGCACAGGGAGCGCTCCCTGTGGCTTAACAGGGCGGCAGTAGTACCAGGAGCACAAAACGGAACTCCTGCAATGGGAGGCGCTCCGTTTGGTCCGCAGGAACGCTCGTGTGGTGCTGCCAGCAGAGAGATCGCAGGGCTAAATGACGGGAACGCGCTGGGGACTCCTGGAGGTGCCCCGCGCCCGTGCCTCCGCGCGGGATCTCAGGCTCTACCTGCTCCCCGCACTCCTGCCCGCAGGACGTGACGCCCCCCCGAGGGGAGGAGCACGGCAGCACCGGGTGCCAGCACCCCAACCACCGGCACAGCCGCCCTGCCCGAGCCCCGCGCGGCCGCTCACCCTCTTCCCCGCAAAGCGGCGCGGCCGCGGCGTGGCAGTGTCCGGGAAGAGCTTGTCCAGCCGGGGCTCCCGCTTCTCCTGCATGCCGTGGCAGGAGGTGACCGTCAGCAGGTCAACGCGCAGCTTGTCCAGGGAGTGGCACAGCAGCTCCCGGTGGTAGTAGACGGAGTCCGGGGGGCTGCGGGGAGAGGAGACGCTCGGGGAGCCCTCGGGCAGGGGGAGGCTCCCGGCCCCACAGCCGCAGCCCCTCCGGAGCCGTGCCCCTCGGGGAGCCGCCCGCCGAGCTCCTCGCCGCCCGCCAGGACAAGGAGCCGCCGCCAGGACCCGGTGTCACCCGTGCCCTGGGGTCGCGCCGCCGTGATGCCCCCGGCTGGGGGAGCGCCCCTGCGGTCGGACCCGCCGCAGACGCAGCTCGGGCCGGCAGCACAGGAGTTGTGTGGGGAGGCAGAAGGGGCCCGGGCAGCCTCGAGGGCCCTGCGTGGGGTCACTCTGTGCCCCCGGGCCCTGGGGGGGGGCAGACAAACAGCCGGAGCAGTGCGGTGTGCGCCGGGACCGACAGGAAGGAGCCCGCAGGACACCCAGCGCGATGGAACCGCGCGGCGCAGACACTGCTCCCTGCCCCCTCTCCGTGCTCACGGCTCCGCCGAGAGCCGCAGCAGCTCAGGGGCCTCGCGCCCATCGACGAGCGGGACTCAGGCTGCGGAGTCACCACCAAACCCTTGCTGAGGGACCGCCAGGCTGTGAAATTCTGGCGGTTCTCCATCACGTGTCAGGTGAGAACGAGCACCTCCTAAGAAGCCCTCGCTCACCGTGCTCCTTACAGCCCGGGCCCTGAGCCTCGGGGACCGGGAGGGGCCGCAAGGCAGAGCCGCCCGCAGGCACCCGAAGCCACCTCCGTCCTCCCCCCACCGGGGTTTTGTGCTCAGCCCCGGCTTGCGAGGGGAAATTCTCGAGCTCAGGGGAACTTCCCGGCGCCCAAAGAGCCGGGTGCTGAGGCCGGCTCCTGGCAGCGCGATCCCCCTTCTAGCAGGGGTTGTAAAGGCAGGGAGCAGTGGAACCGAGATGCCCCGACAGAGAAAGGAAGCCAGGTCGTGGCCACAGAGCGCTCGGGCCTCTGCGAGCCCCCTCTCCCCGCACCAAGGAAGCGCTTCTGCTGCAGCCCCTCTGACACAACCCGAGCTCAGCCACGCCGAGGGGACCCAGCCCCAAGCCGCCAGGCTGGCCGCGAGCCCCCGCCCCTCTCTGGAAGCGCGTGCGGGGGGAGCCCTGCCAGGAGGAGCGAGCGCCGCGCAGGCACCGCGAGAGCGGCGGGACCCCACCGCCAGCCCGGGCAGCTGCTGCCCTGCAGGCTGGGCGACAGCCACCCCCACCCGGGGGGCAGAGCGGGCGGCCGCGGTGCGCACCTGCTGGGAGACATGTGCTGGCACTCCTCAAAGCGGCTGTCCAGCTGCGCCAGCATCTCCTGGCACTCTGTGTAGGAGAAGGGGTAGCAGAAGGCAAAGTAGGTGGTGGTGCCGCGGTGCTCCAGGAAGCGGTGCACGAAGGACAGCACAAACTGGGTCTCCACCATCTGGGAGAGACACAAAGCAGAGGCTGAGCGGCCGGCGCGAGCGGCAGGCGGGCAGAGGCCATGCAGAGCCAGCGGCAGGCACCCCGCGGCCCCCCGCATGCTGGGGGGGTCCGGCAGCACGGCCCCTCCCGAACCGAGGTCACAGCCACGGTCTGGGCCGTCACGGACCGTGTTTGCTTGTGTCCCCGAAAGGCCAAGCTGCTTCCTACAGACAGAGTCTGGGATTTCCCTGCCCACCTGCGGCACGTGCTCAGGTCCTTGCTGTAAGAGCCTTTTCCTTGGGCAGAGCTCTCCGGGAAAGCCAGAGGGCTCGTTTTGGTGCTTGTGCTCACCTGCCAGCGCTCAAAGAGCAGAGAACTGCCCCGTCCTGGGCTGCGTGGCAAAGCCAACGAGTGCTACAGAGCTCCGCGGGACATCGTGCCGCTCCCTGGAGCTGGCACGGAGCACACCGAGCCTCTTCCTCCGTGAGTTAGGGGACGTGAGGCTCCCTCATCACCCTGAGGGGCAGGGGCGTGCTGGTGAAGGTCGCACCAGTGTGCAGGGAGCAAAGATAGCCTGGAGCACCAGCAAGAGATTGTCCTGCACGCGCTCCCTGCCGCGGCTGGAGACAGAAGGTAGCGGGAAGAGCAAACTCCTAGAGCAGCGCCTTCGAGGCCCAAGCACCTCAGTGGGCTGCGACAGCCGACCCGCTGCCGTCCCCGCTCCTACTGACTTCGGCTCCAGGGCTTCCCAGCCTCCCCCGGGTGGCTTCCCTCACGGGGTACCGACATCCCCGCAGCTGGGGGTGCGGGCTGGACACGGGGGGCTGCTTGCCGGCCGCATCAACAGCGGCGAGCGGGAAGGGAGTGACGCACACGGGGGGCAGCTCCCTGCCTCCCCGCCTCACAGAGCAGGGAAACGGCCCGCAGGGGGCCGGGAAGGGCCCCGGCCGGGAACGGCCCGGGGAGCAGTGCAGCGCCAGCCCGGCCCGGCCCCGGCCCCGGCCCCGTCCCCGTCCCCGCGCACCTCGAAGCTGGGCCGCTGCCGGATGCGCTCCCAGCGGGGCCGGCCGGGCAGGGTGCGCACGAAGGGGGCCATGCCCTGCGAGTACAGCCGGCTCTGCTTGTTCATGTTGAGGATGTGCAGCTTGATCAGCTTCCCCGGGGCGCCGCCGCGCACGCTGAAGTAGAACCAGGACCTGGCGGGACGGGCGGGGTCGGCGCGGCGGGGTCGGGCAGGCGGCCCCCCCCCGGCCCGGCCCGGCCCGGCCCGCCCGTTACCTGTTGCCGTTCTCGTACTCGGTGCGGGCGCAGTCGGGCCGCGTCCAGACGTTGAACTCGTAGTCGGCGGCCGGCAGCGCGTCCCCCCGCGGCGGCTCCACCTGCTCCACGCGCGCCAGGTTGCCCGAGTCGAAGCGGGAGCTGAAGAGCAGCCCGCCGCACCGCACCTCCATGGCCGCCCGCCGCCCGCATCGCCCCGCACGGCCCGGCCCGGCCCGGCCCGGCCGCCTCGCAACAGCAACGCGCCCGCCCGTTGGCCCGCCGCTCCGCAGCAACGCGCCCGCCCGTTGGACGGCGCCTCGGCAACGGGCCGCGCGTGCCCCGCCCGCGTCCCGACGGCCGCGCCCCTTCTGGCCACGCCCCTTCTGGCCACGCCCCCTTCTGGCCACGCCCACGACGCCCCCAGGTCCTGCGGCGGCCCCGCGGGGACACGGGGGGCGTGAGCACGTGCGTGTGCGTGTGTGCGTGTGCGTGTGTGCGTGTACGTGTGTGCGCGTGTGCGTGTGCGTGTACATGTGTGCGTGTACGTGTGTGCATGTACGTGTACGTGTGTGCGTGTGCGTGTGCGTGTGCGTGTGTGCGTGTGCGTGTGTGCGTGTGCGCGTGTACGTGTGCGTGTACGTGTGTGCATGTGCGCGTGTGCGTGTGTGCGTGTACGTGTGTGCGTGTACGTGTGCGCGTGTGCGTGGGGCGGTGAGCACGTACACGCACAGGGGTGTGCACATATGGGCGTGCGAGCGCGTACGTGGGGGGGTGAGCACACAGCCGGGTGTGCACGAGCACTTACGTGTGTGTATGTACGCGCGTACACACGTGTGGGGGGTGAGCACACAGCCGGGTGTGCACATGTGTGTGTGAGCACGGAGGCGTGGGGGGTGAGCATGTACCCCTCCTGTACACACACGTACAAGTGCGAGCACACGTACACACAGCTCCACACGCGCACCCCCTATACCCAAGTGCACACACACCCCCCCGTACACCCTGCACGTGCACGCAGATGTACGCACAGCCGCACCCACATGCACGGGTGTGCATCCATGCACGTAGATTTCTGTGCACAGCCAGCCGTGTGCAAGCACACCCATACACAGGCACCTGCACACGCACAGCCACCCTCACGCAGCATGCATGTTCACCCTCGTGCGCACACACGCACACGCACACACAGGCGGTGCCACAACCCGAGGACGTGAGCACCGATCCCAGCGCCTGAGCCCCCCCTGCCCCTGCCCTGGGGCTGCCCAGGGACCCGCGGGCTGAGGCGCTGGAGAGCCCGGGGGGGCACGTGGACACCCGGGACCCCCAGTGACCCCGAGCCCCTTCCCAGCCCTGCTGGGGGCAGCGGCAGCAGCATCCCCCCATCCGCCCGTCCGTCCATCCACCCCCCCATCCCGCGTACGGCCCCAGCCCCCCGGTCCCCGTGCGGGACAGACGTGACAGGAGGCAGCAGGAGGACCCAGCGCGGTTCATTGCCCCCCCGCGGGCCGTGCTCGCTCCGGTGAGACCCAGGGACAGGGAAGGGGTCGGGGCGGCCCAAAACCGAATCACAGGGCGAGAGCAGCCCCGCAACAAGGCCCCCGCGGCGCCGTGCGGCCCGAGGGCCCCGGGGGCCCCGCCATGCTGCCGGGGGCCGCAGCCCCCCAGGCGGCTCCAGCACGTCCCCAGGCCTCGGGCAGCAGCTCAGTGTCCAGAGATCATGGCCGAGGCCCAGTTTGTGACGGCCAGGGTCGTGTTCTGCAGGTAAACCCACGAGGAGTAGGTGAAGCTCGTCAGGTGTGCTCTCAGGCAGTCCCACGACACCTCGCCGCTGCAAGAGGGAGGGGAAGGGGTTACGGGGGGCGAGACACGGGCAGCGAAGCCCCCGCCCGGCTCCCCTGAGGGCAGCACCCAGGTGCAGGGGGCACACGGGGAGGCGCAGTTAAACGGGGGCGGCGCTGGCACGCAGCCAGCCGGGGGACCCCTGCGGCACTGCCCCAGCCCCGCCGCGCGCAGGCTCTGGGCACGGGCGCCAGCACCCGCCTCCCTCGGGGCCCAGCTCGCTGCGGGACCCCCGCGCCAACCCCACCGGCCCCCATGGGAGGGACTTCTCCCCGTAACACGGGCCCGGCGCCTCGCTGCCCGCTCCTGCAGCCGCGGGGGACCAGCGGTACTCACTGGCAGGCGTCCAGGCAGTGCTCCCAGCCCCGCTGCAGGGCGGCGGCGCCGTGCTCCAGCAGCGGCAGCAGGCAGCTCCGCAGCAGGAAGAGCAGCAGCTCCCGGACGCACTCGGCGAAGTGCAGGACGGCCTCGGGCACCCGGGACTGGAGCTGCGGGGCCGGGAGCGGGCTGGGGTTGGAGAGCTGCGGCGGGCACCCGGCAGCACCGGGGTGCAGAGCTCGCTCCCGACCCACGCGCGCACCGCCGGGGGCTGCCCCCGGCCGCTGGGCGCGGGCCCGTGCTCTCTGGCATCGCCCTGCCCGCCCCGCGCTCCCCGGGTTGGACGGTGCGCAACGCGCCCGGGGACGCGTCTGTGCTGCTGGCTCCGCGCGGGTGCTGACGCCACCTCCCTCCTACCCGGCTCCCAGGGGAATAAATGGCTCTGGGGCTTCTCCCCGCTCAGACCCGCTGCTGCCGGGCTGAGGACTGGGCTAACTGGGGAGATGCGGGACGTGGGCATCCGCACCCGCTGCTCTCTTCCCACCCAGCACCTCGCAGGACCCCGTCCCCTCGCTGGGGACCCCGTCCCCGTGCCCCCCTCCCGCGGTGCCCCCAGCCAGCACGAGCGCAGCCCCCGTCCTCACCCATTCAAGGAGCCAGGGCAGGTGGTCCCGGGCCCAGGAGAGGTGCGAGGAGCACAGCTCGGAGACGCGCAGCGCCAGCTCGGCCGTCTTTGCCCAGAGCAGCTGCAGAGCGGGCTGCAGGACGGCCGCCCCCCGGGAGCAGCAGGCGGGCAGGGTGCTCTCCAGCCACCTGCGGGAGAGCGGAGGCTGAGGCAGCGCCGGCTGCGCCGGCACCAACAGCAAGGCCACGGGAGCACGCGTGTACCTGGAGACTGCTGCCACAGCCAAGGGAACGGGAGAACTCAAGAGCTGAGCTGAAAAGCACTTCCAGGAGCACCTGGGGAACGCTTCCCAAGCAAAAAGGGCTCCCTACAGAAATCACCTGGTGCTGCATTAGCAACTTCACACCCCCTCAGACGCACGCGCTGCTGCTTGACGTGAGTGCCACTGACCTGTACCCCTCCAGGGAGTAGTGGGACGCCTTGTGCCAGGCTTGCTGCGAGGCAGACAGGATGCCGGAGGAGCGGAGCACGCGAGCAGAAGTGGAGGCTGCAAGAGAAGGGAGCACCCCCTGAGCAGCGCGTCGGCGGGGCTGCAGGCTTCGGGAAGCTGCCCTGCAGGGCTCAAAAGCTGCCGGGGACTGCCCCCCGACAGTCCCCAGGAGGTTTCCCTGGGACACACAGCTCGAACTTCACCGGGAAATCTCAGGATGCGCCCAGAGCTGACAAAGGGGCGCAGGAGCTCCCGGGCCCAGAGGAACCCAGGCTAAGGCAGCCCCAGGGAAAAGAGCCCGGGAGGCGGCGGGCAGGGCCGGAGACGTGTCGCCCGCACGGCCTGCCGAGGGCTTCTCGCCCAGCCCGGCGGCGTGCCCCCGGGACACGGACTGACGGCAGAAGGCAGCAGCACGGGCTCGGGGCGTAGGCGAGGCCGTGGGGGCCTGGCTGAGAGCGGGGTGTGCGTGGTGATGGGACCAGGGCGATCACTGCTTCGGGGCGTGGGTCACGTCCTTCCCTGCAGAGCCCTGCGCGAGGCGGTGCGGGCCGTACCCTGCAGCGAGCCGTGCGTCCGGACGTCGTGCATGAGGAAGCCGACGGCAAAGACCAGGCCGATGAGGAGCAGCCGGGACCAGGGGAAGCCGCCGCCCTTCATCTTCTGCAGCAGCACCTGGGGGAGCAGCAGCACGGACCCCGTCACCTCGCTGCTCCCCAGCCCGGCGGCTCCGGCAGCAAAGGACGCCCTCCGTGGGGAAGCCCAGGCGGTCCCCAGGCTGAAGGATGAGCTTTGGGCTCCTCCACTTCATGATTTTGGCCCCGTGTTTTCCTCTGCCGCCTCCTCACCCCACTTTGCGCCCACCCCCAGCACAGAGCTTTGCTTGCGGGTGCTTTTCGCTGCCACAGCAGCTGGCAGGGGCAGGGACCGGCACCGCAGGGACCAGCCCCGCCTGCCCCCGTGTCCCATGGGCGCTCTCGGCACAGCAGCAGCTCAGCCCCGCGAGCACCAGCGGCGGGGAGCGGCCAGCCCCCGCCCGGCACGGAGGAGCCGAGCCCCACGCTCACCTTGCAGGCGGCATCGCACGCCGCCACGTCCTGCTCGCTGCCGGGCCCCCGCGCTGCCAGCTCCTCGTTCGTCACCTTGAACGAGCGAACCGTCTCCTGCAGGGACTGCCGCGCCTGGGGGGCAGGAGCTGCGCTGCGGAGGGGCGATGCGGCACCGAGCACCCGGTGCCCGCAGCCCGTCCTGGCGGGACCCCGGCAGGGGCACGGGACCACCCCCAGCAGCCCGCTCTTACCTTCCTGCTGCCGTTGTCCCAGGACTCCAGCAGGTGGTTCAGGAGCAAGCTACAGGGTGGGAGGAAACGCGGGCTCGGTCAGCGCCCCGAGGAGCAGCACAGCGCGCTCCCAGACGCTGCCGAGGCAGGGCTGGACGGCCGGGGCGCAGCAGGCAGCGGGGCGCACAGCCCGCAGAACCGATGGCCGAGCGGCCGGAGCAGAAAGCCACCGGGGAGACCAGCCTGCAGGGGCACGGTGGCCCCAGAGAGGTCACGGTGGCCGTGCCTCGCAGCCTGCGCTCCGCTCGGCCCCGTGCCTGGAGCAGGGCAATGCAGGAAACGTGCCCCGGGAGCCCCACGCGGCTGTGCCGTGAGCCCCGCTGCTCCCACACGGCAGGCTCGGCAGGCTGGGCAGCGGGCGACCGGCTCCCGGCTGGGACTGCCCGGCTCGCCACTGGCTTCCTGAGGCAGGCCGGCGTCGTGCACGGGCATCCCTGCACACGGGAAGCCAGCAGCCAGCCCGAAGTGGGCGCGAGGAGGCTTTGACCCCGCTCAGCGGGCAGGAGCACTGCCCGCCGCAGGCACCCACCTGGACTGGGAGAGGTGCTTGGTGTAGAGCTGCCTCCAGACGCTGAAGCTCAGCGGGTCCACGCTCAGACACTGGCTCATGGAGGTGAGGAGCTGGAAGGAGCACAGCACCCAGCTGCCCTCACGCTGCCCGCGGGACGCGCCGTGCCCGAGCACCCGCATCCAGCCGGACCTCGGGGGGCGGCATCGCAGCCCCTGCGCCCCCCGCCCCGAGCACCGCTCACCTCCTTGCGCATGGCGGGCGGGCAGCTCGGCGTGGCGCGGGACAGGAAGGAGGGGAAGTAGGTGTGCAGCGTCGCCTCCGGCCTCGCGCCCAGCGCCAGCACCTTCAGGCGCGGGTAGAGCCGCCGCAGCTGCTCCTGCAGGCTGGGGGAGAGGCACAGCCTGCGGACACCGCCCCCGTCCCCAGCACGGGCCCTGCCACGTGTGCCCTGGAGGGCCCTGCAGCCCACACCAGGGTAACCGGCTTGTGAGGCTCCGCAGCCCACAGCGATCTGACAGCTGCGTGCACGTAAGGAGGCTGGGAAGCACGAGGGACAACAGTGCAGTGTTCCCGTCTCGCCCCGTTCTGCTTTCGGTTCACTGAACAGCCCCAGGAGCACACGAAGCACCTGCTGAGCGCTGCCGAGGCACAGAAGGTCGGGCGAGGACAGCCCGCCCGAGCGCTGCATCCTTCCGCTGCGTGCAGCCTCCTGTCCCGATCCCGCTGGCATTTCCCCACCACACTTGCTCTGAGTGCTGCTGCCTGAGCCCCTGCCTACCCCGGGGACACCGCGCGCCCCCCACAAACACCGTGTGTCCCCCACAGCCCCACAAAGCCCCCGCAGAACAGCCGAGCAAGGGGACGGGGGCGCTGACCCACACCGCAGAGCCCCGCACACCGCCGCGTGCCCCCGGGGCGGCACAGCCCTACCTGGGCGACAGCGAGTTGTTGGGCATGAAGGCGAAGTCCAGGAGGGGGAAGAAGTCCTTGGGTCCGATCATACCGAAGCCTTTGGTCAGGTTTGGGTGCATTCTGCAAGGCGTTGGGGAGCGCTGCGGTGGGTGCCAGCCGTGCCGCACCGGCAGCTCCGTCCCCCCCCGTCCTCCCCCAGCCGGGCTGGTTCGCGTCTCACTGGGAACGCAGCTCCAGCAGGCAGGCGCTGCCCAGCTGCCAAAATTGCCTTCCCATGGCCCGGTGCAGCCACGGGAGGGAGGGAGGCGGCTCCCCGGGGACGGTGCGGGCGCAGCCCCTGCCCTGTCCCTGTGGCTGGGGGGCTTTCAGCTTCCCACTGCACCCCGATAACAGCAGGGCTCCCCCAGCCACAGACTCGCTGGGGAAGTACATGGGAAAAATGGTTTTGTGGGCTTCATTTTCAGTGCCAGAAAGTGGGGAGGTGTTTGTATTTGCTGCTGGTCTTAGACACAAAGGTCTTATGTGCCCTGTTATTTCCCCCCCCACCCCCCGAGACTATGGATAACTGGACAGGGCTGCAGCAGGCGGGGCCGGTAAATGCAGCTCGGTCAGAGAAGAGAAACGTGGTCAGGTTATAGAGAACTGCTTCGGCAGCGGTTCAGAAAGACCAGGAGGAACTGCTGCACCTCCTGCCCTGCAAGAGGGTCTGGCTGCGGCTCCGCTGCGCCTCTCTCTGTGGCCGGAGACCTTGGGGTGCCCGTGCCGGACAAGGCTGCGGGGGCTCGGGACACGAGCCCTGCTCCCGGCACAGCCCCGTCCCCCCGAACCGCGGCACGGCCGCGCTGCCAGCGCTACGGCACGGCTCCTGCAGGGACGGGCAGCTCACAGCCACCCGGTGCCGGGAGGTCCCCCGGAGGACCTCTTGTGCTTCTCACTGCGCTGCTTCTCACACTCAGCACGCGCGCACACACACGAGCACGGCGCAGACACGAAGGTGCCAGGGCCAGCCACCTGGGCGGGCTCTGCCCTTGCCAAGACAAAGCCGAGGCGTAACTCACATCAGCAGACGGTCCAGGTAGGCAACAGCGTACGGGGAGAGCGCCTTGATCCCGAGCACCGGGAGCATAACTCCGAGCCACACTGCGGAAGAGAGAGGCCGTCAGGCACGCGGGGACGAGGTCTCCCGCAGCATCCCCGCCTGCTAGGCACGGGCAGGCTGCTCCCACCGGCACCCGGCTCCTCAACCACGGAGGAGGACCGGAGCCCCAGCACTGCAGCTGCATTTAAACCCGGGAACACCCGGCTCGTGACCGCGGACAGGCCCCTGGGAGCAGCAGCGCCTCGCAGGGGGACGGTCCCGCTGGAGAGGGCCCGGCGGCAGCGCCTGTCCTTGCTCCAGTGCTTAGCACGAGAGCAGAGCGTACTCTGGGACAAATGGGCTGCTGGCCGAGCTCCCACAGCCGTGCAGCAATAAGCCACTTCTCAGTGTTTAGAGTGGTGACATCGTATAGCTCCGTGTATTTACACATCTATAAACACACTCCAGCACGCAGCCCTCCCGCTGCTGCGGCGGCAGCTAATGTTTAACATATATGGTTAAGAAACGGGGGCAGGCACAAGGCTTAACGAGCGGTTAATGGGAGCGATCCCAGACAGCAAACCGTGCGGTGCTGGGGGCGCCGCGCTGCATCCCACCAGCATCAGCGTGCCGTCACCGCGGCAGCTGCCCGCGGCACGTCCAGACACCCTGACCTCGAGCCGTCGCCCACGCACTGCCTGCAGCTGCCCCGGGAGCCTGGCCAGGGCCATGCCCCCGTCCTGGCGCTCCCACTGCCGCACGCCACAGCTCTGGACGCGCAGGCTCCCTGCACTCACCTCTCAGGCCTTCAGCGAGGTCGGCGAAGCCGGCTTGCCCCAGCGCCCACAGGATGGTCAGGCACTTGGCCGGCCTGTTCTGGTGGGACCGCAGCAGCTCCAGGTACTGCGGGGAGCAAGGGGCTGGCGCTCAGTGGGACGTCCGTCTGTCTGTCCCACCGCGGCGCTCAGCGGGCGGCTCTGAGCCGCGGCACCTCCACGGGGGTGCCAGAGGCCACCACCAGATGACCGCGGCGCCAGCGGGCTCGTGGCTGCCACAGCCTGGGGACCCGCAGAAGTGGCACAGGGTAGGGGTGGCAGAGCCTCCAGCACCCAGCCGCTTGGAAGGAGAGGGACACCAAAACCTCTCGTTCCTGCCCCATAACGTCTGCGCAGAGCCCAGCAGACGCAGCCCGCTCCCCGCTGGGGATGGCTGTGCGTGGAGCACAAGGAGGGGTCAGACCCTCGGAGGCCAGCGGGACGCCAGCACCCCGAGGGGTGCCAGCGCTGTGGGGGGAGCACGGGGCGGGCTCCTGCGCGCGCTGTGAGTGTGCCAAGCACGGGAGCTCCGTGCGCAGAGCAACGTGGAGAGCTCCCAGGGCACCTGCAATGTGTGCCCGTTAATTACCCGCTGCCGGGCCCAGAAACACGCGCGGGCACTGTGGGTGCAGGCGGGATCTCTGTGTGGGCAGAGGGGCCGGGCGCTGCTCCGGCTGTAGCCCAGCACCAGCACACACACCCTGCTCACCTTGCCCAGGTTCGCGGTGGCGATTTTGGGCCTGTCCAGCAGCACCGCCTGGATGCAGATCCTGTACCCGTGCAGGGACTCTCCTGGAAGAGCAGAGGGGGATGCGCTCAGACACAGCCACGCGCAGGCACCCGTTTGAGCTTCTCGCCCCTCACGATGCTCCTCAGGTGGGGCCCCCGCAGCCCTGCCCCACTCCCAGAGCGCCACCGGGGTGCCGATGAACCTGCCCCAGGACCGGGGCAGGAGCACGGGGCTGCAGCACCTGGCCGAGCCCTCGGCACCCAGAGCAGGCACCGGCACGGCCCCGCGGGACAGCGGAGAGCCTGAGGGAATGGGACGCGGCCACGAGTCCCAGAGCAAAGCAGCGCCTCGAGCACCTGCTCGCAGCTACTCCGTGCTCGTGGTGGAGAAGCAGCCGGCACGCAGTGTGACCAGCCCCGGTGCCGCTGGAAGCAGCAGGCCAGCGCCACGCAGGGGACGCGGCTCCCAGCTGCCCTCCGAGAGGCGTTGGCACCAAGTTCTCCATAACGGCCCCACGGGGCTCCTGCTGCAGCTGTGCCGATGAGCCCGGCCCAACACCTCCCTGAGGGCACGCAGACAAGCTGCCCGTCTCGCCCCACGTGGAAGAACCCTGCTCTTGGCACCGGCAGCGAGCAGTAGAAGCGTTCTCGTGGTCAGAAACCTCCCACCTGGGGTCTTGTCCAGCTCCTGCAGCATGGTGTAGATGCAGTGGTCGAAGAAGAGCTCCAGCACGCTGGAAGACTTTCCCAGCAGGGATTTGATGATATTCCTCAGCTCTTTGTTCACAAGACAGTACGGGTAATCTGAAGGCAACACAGAGCAAGGAGAAATTCAGCGAGCGCTGGCGCAGCCGCGGTGCGAACCCTGCCCAGCAGGCGCAGGGCGGCGCCTCGAGGCCCATGAGTGCTTCTCGCAGTTATCCCACAGCGGGTGCTCCTAACTCAGCACTAAGTGCCCTCTGTTAAACGTCGGTGCCACGGGGTACGCACAGCTTCTGAAAAGGGAACCACGCTCTCCCTCCCGTTGTCACCCCCAGCAATACGTGCTCCCAAGCACAGGCAGGGCAGGAGATGCTGCACGAAGGGAGACCCGACCAGAACGGCTCCGTTAGGGACGGGTGGGTACCAGCGAGCAGACTGCTCAATGCAGTACCACTAGGCACAGCCTGGGGGTCCCTATGCTGAAGGGATGCCTAGAGAAAGTTTCTGATTTGCCAGCTGTATGGATGACTTCAGTGCTCTTGGCAGTCAGAGTCAAATTATAGAGATATCACAGAAATCAACCAAACACAAATCCTATGAAGTATGTCAAATTAAGAACACAGTCCTGTGTTACCTAAGCATCTACTAAAGGCAGTTGTGGTAGGGAAAAAGCAAGCAAAGAAAGCCCCAAACATCTCAACTGGCAGCAAATGAGCCCAGACTCTGGGACAGGCTCGGCCCCATCCATCTCAGATGAAAACAGATTTTTCCTTTAGATTTCCAGTGAGTGTTTTGGTCCTGTCCACCCTGATGCTTCTAAAACCCGTCTCTGATGCCTGATGCCAGCTGTCCTTTAACCTTTAGTCTTTAAGAGCCCGTACAACATACACGCTGCAAAGTGGGAGCCCCAGCGGTTCCTGCAGCACGAACAGAAGCACGGAGCAGGCAGTGCCCCCCAGCCGCCCCCGTCCCATGTCACCGCAGTGCCACCAGCCGCAGCGGGCGGGTGCCACTGACCGTGGGCGTGCTGGCTGAGCGTGGGGTCGCTCTTGGGCGCCTGCAGCTTGTAGTTGAGGTAGCCGGCCAGGTCCTTCACCCAGACGGAGGGGTTCTCGGGGAACATGCTCTGGCTCTTGTCCAGCTCCTTCTGCAGGTCCGCCACGTCGAGCTGCGGACGACAGAGGTCCCCTGAGACACGCAGACCCAAGCAGGGGAAGAGAGGAGCTGGTTTTGGTGCACCAGGGAGCGTGGGGCTGAGGCGCTGCCCTCCCTGCCCTGAGACCACCGGCCTGACCCCTTATTTCTTAATACTAACAAAGGCTACCGAGGAACAACAAAAAGCAGGTTGGAAGTGGTGCTCACACAGGCCGCGCAAGGCAGCTCACCAGAGGAAGGAAGCCCTGCCTGTCCTCACAGCCGGACCGCGTTCCCCTTGCTGCCCCTGGGCACCCACCGGCTCCACGGCCGCAGGGGCTGGGCTGCATCAGCCAACGGCCCACGGCCACCAAGCCATGGCCACGGGCAGCGCGTTCCTCGCCTTCCTCCTGCCCCGTTACCAGCCACAGAACGTGCCCATCGTCTGCTCCTGCACTCAGCCAGCCAGCAAGCCTCCATCTACCTGAACCTCAAGGAGCTTAGGAGGTGCAGCAAGACTTCAGCGGCCGCTCGACATTTTGCACCGAGTCTGACATTTCTCAGCTGCAGTCACCAGGCACTACTAAATCTGAGCTGGAAAGCCTTTTGTTGCGTGTTTCTTTAAGCAACTATTTTGAAGAAAAGAGTAAGGAAAAATAGCTGCTGCTGTGTCAGAAAAATAAACGTAACCAGCAGCAGAGCCGACCGGGCAGCAGTCCCACGGCGGCACCCGGCGCCTCCGAGCCGTGCACAGCAGCGCTGGGGGGCAGCGAGGCTTCCAGCCCCGGGCCGCTCTCGCTGAGGAGCACCGACAGCAGCGACACGCGTTGGCTCAGCTGCGACGCGTGTCCGCGCAGTGGCTGTACGGGGACCAGGGCTCGCGTTGAGCACGAGCGGCAGAGGCAGCTCCCGGCCCCGTCAGCGGTGCCGCAGCACGAGCGGGGCGCGGGCTCCGGGGTTAAGGCCGGGAGCTGGGAGCACAGCGGCCGCAGGAGCCCCAGGCCCAGACGCGAGGCGTTTCGGGGTTTCCCTGCAGCAGCCGCCCGAGCCCAGGCGCCAGGAGGACGGGCGGGACGGAGACGGGCGGGCTCCGCAGACCCGCTGCCGCCAGACGCGGAGGGGGCAGGCGGGGAGCGCCCCGGCGGGCAGGGGCAGGGGCAGGGGCAGCGCCGCCGCTCCGCAGCGCTCGCAGGCGGCAGGCGGGGGGGGGGCTGGGGCGGGGGGGGACGAACCAGAAATTCCCACCCGGCCGCCCCGACCGCGCGGCCCTCGGCGAGCGGCACCGGGGGCGGGGAGGCCCCGGGGGGAGCCGCAGCCCCAGCACCCCCAGCCCGCGGCCAGGCGCGGGACCCCTCGGGAAGCGTCCCCGGGGCGCCCCCACCCCCGGCACCTCCCGGGGCAGCGACCCCCGGCCGCCCGGTGCCGCGATGCCGGGTTCGGGGCCGGGGTGGGCGCCGTGCTCCCGGCACCGCTCCGGGGCTGTGATGCGGGGGGGGGGGACAGGGCCCGGGGGGGCACTCACGGCTCTCAGCGCTTCCTCCAGCGACCGGAACCGGCCGGGCTTGGGGCCGCCGTCGGCCGCCGCCTTCCTGCCGCTCCTCCCGCCGTGCTGCCGCCGCGCCGCCTGCTCAGCCGCCGCCTCCCGGCCCGGCCTCTTCGCCGCCTTCTCCGGGCCCGGCTCGAGGCCGCCGCCGGCCGCGCCCGCGGGAGCTGCGGGGGGAGCGCGGGGACGGTGAGAGAGCGCCGGGACCCCGCCGCCGGCCCGGTACCCCCGGCCCCGCGCCCCCCGGCCCCGCCGCCGCCCCGCGCCCCCCGCCGCCGCCCCGCACTCACGGGCCAGGGCCGGCACCCGCCCGGCGTTGGCCTCCCCCGCGGCGCGGCGGCCGCCGGAGCCCCCCGCGGGGCGGCGCCCCCTGCGCACCACCTCCCAGCGCCCGCCGCCCGCCGCCGCCATCGCCGCCGGACCCGGAGCCGCGGCGCCGAGGGGCGGGGCGGGGCACGGCGCGCGCTCGTTGGCTGCCGCCAAGCACACGTGCGCCGCGCGCCGGCTGCCACGTCTCCGCCCCGCCCCTCCGGTGCGCGTCACCGCCCCGCCCCCGGGTGGGAAACGCCCCCGCGGGGGGACACGCCCATAGGTGGGAGGGGGCAGGGAGGGCGGGGCCAACAGGAGGTGGGGATCTAACACAAGGAGGGCGGGTCCGTGCGCTTCGGGGCGAGCCCATGCAGATAAAGGGGCGTGGCCATGCAGATGAGGGGGCGTGCCCATGCAGATCGGAGCCGCGCGGCATCACGGGACAAGCCCCACACCGCACGGCGCCGCGCGTGGCCCCGCGTGGGCGCGTGGCGGGCGCCGAGCGCGGGCGCCGCGCGGGGCGGGGCGGGGCGGGTCCGGCGGGCCCGGGGCGGGCGTTTCGGGGCGCGCGTCCGTGTGCTGGGTGTGCGTGCGCGCGCGTGGGGGCGCGGCGGCGGGGAGCGAGCGTCATACTTACCTGGCAGGGGAGACACCATGATCAGGCAGGTGGTTTTCCCAGGGCGAGGCTCATCCCCTGCACTCCGGGTGTGCTGACCCCTGCGATTTCCCCAAATGCGGGAAACTCGACTGCATAATTTGTGGTAGTGGGGGACTGCGTTCGCGCTCTCCCCTGGTTGTGCGGTGCCAAAGACAGAGCTGTGCCGGGGGCGTTTGTGGTTCTCGGGGGGCCCTGGCAGCGCCCGGGGGTCGCTCCCGGCCGCGGTTCGGCTCGTGCCCCGCGTGGGCTGCCCGGAGCCTGCCCGTGACGGGCCGCAGCCGCGGGGGTCGGGGTCCCGCTCCGCCCGGTGCCGCTGAACCGGCAGAGGCGCCGCTCGCTCGCACGGCCCGGAAGGCAGCCAGCCGTGCACAGAGGGCAACGATCGGCGCGTGAGCGAAGTCAAGGTAGATGACATCCACTGCTCTCCCCCCATCTACCCAGCTGGCGATGCCATCATAGAAGGCTACGAGGTTGGTCGAACACAATTTCCCCTTGGTGAATCCACGTTGACTACTCCTCATAACCGTCTTCTCTTCCAATTGCTTGGAGATGGCATCCAGAACAAGCTGTTCCAACACCTTTCCAGGGGCGGAGGTGAGACTGACTGGCCTGTAGTTGCCCGGATCCTTCTTCTTGCCCTTCTTGAAGACCGGAGTGACATTGGCTATCCTCCAGTCCTCAGGCACCCCTCCTGTTCTCCAGGACCTTTCAAAGATGATAGAGAGCGGTTCGGCGATCACCTCTGCTAACTCCCTCAGCACATGTGGATGCATCCCTTCAGGACCCATGGACTTGAGTGCACTGAGCCCACTGAGACGCTCCCGAACCACTCCCTCATCAATCAGGGGGGAGATCTCCACTTCCCAGACTCTTTCTACTCCCTCCAGTGTCCAGGGGTACCGGGGGGGAATCTTTGAAGAAAAGACCGAAGCAAAGAGGGCATTCAGTATCTCCGCCTTCTCAGCGTCCCCCGTTACCAGGACACCCCCCTCATTCAGCAGGGGACCCACATTATCCCTAGTCTTCCTTTTACTGTTTACATACTTAAAGGATAATAAGAATTTTTTTTTTTTTTATCTCCTTTGCCAGCTTCATCTCCGGGTGGGCTTTAGCCTTCTTCATCGTGTCCCCGCAGGCCCTCACAACACTCCTATACTCCTCCCAAGAGGACAGGCCCTTTTTCCACATTTCATAGACTTTCCTCTTCCTTTTGATCTTGTTGGTGAGCTCCTTGCTCATCCACGCAGGTTTCCTGCCCCCCTTCCCTGATTTCCTACTCTTCAGGAGGCACCGATCCTGAGCTTGGAAGAAGTACTGCTTAAATGTTGCCCAGCTCTCCCAAGCACCCATACCTTCTAGGGATCTAGCCCATGAGATACCCCCAAGTAGGTCCTAGAAGAGGTCAAAGTTGGCGCTCCAAAAGTCCAGGTTAGCAATCCTACCTTTTCCCTTACTTCTTCCACTCCAGACCTTCAACTCCACCACCTCATGGTCACTGCATCCCAAGCTAGCCCCAGCCTTCACATCCCTAACAAGCCCATCCCTGTTGGTAAGAACAAGGTCCAGAACCCCCCCACACCTCGTTGGCTCCTCCACCACCTGCGTCAGAAAATTATCTTCAATGCGTTCTAGGAACCGTTTGGACTGCGCGTGCCTGGCCGAGTTGCTTACCCAACAGATGTCGGGATAATTAAAGTCCCCCGTGAGAACCATCATCCAGGATCGTGAGGCTACTTTCAGTTGCTTGTAGAAGGCCTCGCCGACCTCCTCCTGATCTGGTGAGCTGCAGTACACCCCCACAGCAGGGTCACCCATACCAGCCTGCCGCCCCTTAATTCTCACCCACAAGCTCTCCACTTTTTCTTCACCTTCCCCCGGGTGGAGCTGGGTACATTCTACTTGCTCTCTCACATAGAATTTCACTTATCTTATAGTTCCCGTGAGTGACGGCTTGATTAATCCTGGATCCCAGAAGGATCCTGGGTGTTCCTCTGCTGGGGCATCACAAACTGGGGCGGGAGGCAGCCGTGGACCCTGCTGGGCCCCCGCAGGGCAGGAGCAGCGGAGGAAGCGTGGTTTTACTCTGCTGCGTTTTACATGTGGTTTTACCCAGCCGGGCAGCCGAGCTCGACCTCAGCCGCTCTCTCGCTCCCCCTCCTCAAAGCGGAGAAAATACGATGCAAAGGTCTCAGGAGGTGAGGTAAGGATGGGGAGATCACTCAGCAGTTATCACGGGTAAAACAGACTCAGCGTAGGGAGATTAATAAAAGTTATTACCTATTACTAAGGTGGAGCTGTGAGAAACAACAACAAAAAATAAAGACACCTTCCCCTCAAGCAGCGCAGGGCAAGGGGGGCTGCGGTCAGTCCCCGACGCTTCGTCCCCGCCGCTCCTTCTCGGTCCCTCTCTGTCCCTGCTCCCCGCGGGGTCCCTCCCACGGGATGCCGTCCTTCCCGAGCTGAGCCT
The DNA here is from genome assembly GCF_009769625.2 of Cygnus olor. Taxonomy (NCBI): domain Eukaryota; kingdom Metazoa; phylum Chordata; class Aves; order Anseriformes; family Anatidae; genus Cygnus; species Cygnus olor. Next base: position 417,946 of record NC_049171.1, read on the forward strand.
GCGGGGGCCGCCCACAGGCAGCAGCTCCTCGAGAACCGCTCCCACGCGGCTCCGTCCCACGGGGTCCATCCCGCAGGAGCAAACCGCTCCAGCGCGGGTCCGCCGCGGGCGGCAGCTCCCTCCAGGCCCCTGCTCCTGCGGGGGCTCCTCTCCACGGGCTGCAGCTCCGGCCCGCCGGGGGCTCCTCTCCACGGGCTGCAGCCTCGTGCAGGCCCCATCCGCCCACGGCTGGCTCCTCGCGACGGCCTGAGGCTGGCTCCGAGCCGCGAGCGGACCGACCCCGAGAGCCCGACGGCCCCGGCACAGCTCTGTCTTTGGCACCGCACAACCAGGGGAGAGCGCGAACGCAGTCCCCCACTACCACAAATTATGCAGTCGAGTTTCCCGCATTTGGGGAAATCGCAGGGGTCAGCACACCCGGAGTGCAGGGGATGAGCCTCGCCCTGGGAAAACCACCTGCCTGATCATGGTGTCTCCCCTGCCAGGTAAGTATGACGCCCGCTCCCCGCCGCCGCGCCCCCACGCGCGCGCACGCACACCCAGCACACGGACGCGCGCCCCGAAACGCCCGCCCCGGGCCCGCCGGACCCGCCCCGCCCCGCCCCGCCCGCGCGGCGCCCGCGTCCCGCGCCCGCCACGCGCCCACGCGGGGCCACGCGCGGCGCCGTGCGGTGTGGGGCTTGTCCCGTGATGCCGCGCGGCTCCGATCTGCATGGGCACGCCCCCTTATCTGCATGGGCCGCCCCCGCGCCTCCTGGCCACGCCCCTCAGGGCCGCAGAGGCGCGGCGGGAGGGGGACGCTCCGCGGGCACGGGCCCGGCCCGGGATGGCGGCGGCTGCGGCCGGGCGGTGCCGCGCAGCCGTGGGGCGAGGAGCACGGGGCGGCGTGGGGCGGGACGCGGCGGGGCCGGGGCCGGGCCGGGGCCGGGGCCGGGGCCGGCCTTCCTGAGCCACCGCCGCATTTGCAGGGCCCGGCTTCCCGAGCCGCGGCCGAGCCGCACTCGCTGATGGGAGGCGGGCAGTAATTGCATTCTGCCTGTGCTTCCGCACGGCCTGTCCTGGTTTTTGTTCTTTTTCTTCAGCTAAACCGCCCCTGATGGGGAACTCATCAGCAGCTGTTCACAGAATCACAGCACTGTAGGGGTGGGAAGGGACCCCGAGAGACCATTGGGTCCAACCCCCCTGCCGAAGCAGTTCCCTAGAGCAGGCTGCCCAGGCGGGCGTCCAGACGGGCCCTGAATATCTGCAGAGAAGGAGACCCCACGGCCTCCCTGGGCAGCCTGTCCCAGTGCTCCGTCACCCTCACCGGGAAGAAGTTTCGCATGGTGGTGCGGAACTGCCTGGGCTCCATTTTGTGGCCATTGCCCCTTGTCCTGTCCCCACAGACCACTGAAAAGAGGCTGGCCGAATCCCTCTGCCTCCCACACCTCAGGTATTTATACACATTGATGAGATCCCCTCTCAGCCTTCTCTTCTCCGGGCTGAACAGCCCCAGGTCTCGCAGCCTTTCCTCGCAGGGGAGATGCTCCAGGCCCCGTATCACCTTTGTGGCCCTCCGCTGGACTCTTTCCGGAAGATTCCTGTCTTTTTTGTACCGGGGAGCCCAGAACTGGACACAGCACTCCAGGTGAGGCCTGACCAGGGCAGAATAGAGGGGGAGGATCACCTCCCTTGACCTGCTGGCCACGCTCCTTTTAACGCACGCCAGGATCTCCCCGGCCTTCTTGGCCACCTGGGCACACTGCCGGCTCCTGTTCAGCCAGCTTTCAACCAGTACCACCAGTTCTCTTTCCACCGGCGACTTTCCAGTCGCTCTTCTGTAGTGTTGCATGGGGTTGTTGTGCCCCATGTGCAGGGCCCGGCACTTGGCCTTGTTGAACTTCATGCAGTTGGCCTCAACTTATCCAGATCCCTCTGCAGAGCTCTCCTACCCTCAAACAGATTAACATTTGTGCCTAACTTGGTGTCATCTGCAAACTTACCGAGGGTGCACTCGATCCCCTCGTCCAGATCATTGATGAAGACACCGAAGAGAACTGCCCCCAGCACTGAGCCCTGGGGGACTCCACCAGTGACCGGCCTCCGGCTGGATTTACCTCCACTCACCACGACTCTTTGGGCTTGGCCACCCGGCCAGTTTGTTACCCAGAGAAGCGTACGCCCGTGCAGGCCCCGAGCAGCCAGCTCCTCCAGCAGGATGCTGTGGAAGGCACCAAGCGAGGGGTTACCGGCACCACCTGTGCCCGGCTGCTACCAGGAGCGGGCCCATGGCGGGCGGGAAGGCCTTGTCACCGATGGCCCTGTCACAGAGCCGGGGTCAGCCCGGTCTACCTGCGCGAGAGCCTGCATGGATAGGTGTCCCCGGCCCCGGCCCCGGCCCCGGCCCGCCCCACGCCGCCCCGTGCTCCCCGCCCCACGGCTGCGCGGCACCGCCCGGCCGCAGCCGCCGCCATCCCGGGCCGGGCCCGTGCCCGCGGAGCGTCCCCCTCCCGCCGCGCCTCTGCGGCCCTGAGGGGCGTGGCCAGGAGGCGCGGGGGCGGCCCATGCAGATAAGGGGGCGTGCCCATGCAGATCGGAGCCGCGCGGCATCACGGGACAAGCCCCACACCGCACGGCGCCGCGCGTGGCCCCGCGTGGGCGCGTGGCGGGCGCGGGGCGCGGGCGCCGCGCGGGGCGGGGCGGGCGGGGCGGGTCCGGCGGGCCCGGGGCGGGCGTTTCGGGGCGCGCGTCCGTGTGCTGGGTGTGCGTGCGCGCGCGTGGGGGCGCGGCGGGGGGGAGCGGGCGTCATACTTACCTGGCAGGGGAGACACCATGATCAGGCAGGTGGTTTTCCCAGGGCGAGGCTCATCCCCTGCACTCCGGGTGTGCTGACCCCTGCGATTTCCCCAAATGCGGGAAACTCGACTGCATAATTTGTGGTAGTGGGGGACTGCGTTCGCGCTCTCCCCTGGTTGTGCGGTGCCAAAGACAGAGCTGTGCCGGGGCCGTCGGGCTCTCGGGGTCGGTCCGCTCGCGGCTCGGAGCCAGCCTCAGGCCGTCGCGAGGAGCCAGCCGAGGGTGCTGAGGGAGTTGGCAGATGTGGTTGCTGGGCTGCTTTCCTTCATCTATTAGTGGTCCTGGTCATCTGGAGAGGTCCCGGATGACTGGAGACTTGCTAATGTGACGCCCATCTTTAAGAAGGGTCGTAAGGAGGACCCAGGGAACTACAGGCCTGTCAGCCTGACCACAGTGCCAGGAAAGGTGACAGAACAGGTCATCTTGAATGCAATCATACAGCATATGTGGGACAACTGGGGGATCAAGCCCAGTCAGCATGGGTTCATGAAAGGCAAGTGCTGCCTGACCATCCTCATCTCCTTCTGTGACTGGGTGACCCACCTGGTGGATGACAGAAAGGCTGTTGACATAGTCTACCTAGATTTCAGCGAAGCTTTTGACACATTCTTCCACAGTATTCTCCTGGAGAAGCTGGAAGTCCATGGCTTGGACAGGTATACTCTTTGCTAGGTTAAAAACTGGCTGGGTGGCCGGGCCCAGAGAGTAGTGGTGAACGGAGTGAAATCCAGCTGGTGACCAGTCACCATTGGTGTTCCCTGGAGGTCGGTGTTGGGGCCCATCCTCTTTTATATCTTTATTGATGACTTGGATAAGGGAATTGAGAGCACCCTCAGTACGTTTGCAGATGACACCAAGCTGGGGGGAAGTGTCAAGCTGCTGGAGGATAGGAAGGCCATGCAGAGGGACCTGGACAGGATGGGTTGATGGGCGGGGGCCGATGGGATGAGGTTCAACATGTCTAAGTGCTGGGTCCTGCACTTTGGCCACAACAGCCCCATGCAGCGCTACAGGCTTGGGGCAGAGTGGCTGGAAAGCTGTGAAGAGGAAAAGGATCTGGGGGTGTTGGTTGACGCTCGCCTGAACGTGAGGTGCCCAGGTGGCCAAGAAGGCCAACGGCATCCTGGCCTGTGTCAGGAGTAGTGCAGCCAGCAGGAGCAGGGAGGCGATCGTCCCCCTGTGCTCAGCTCTGGTGAGGCCGCACCTCAAGTGCTGGGTTCAGCTTTGGGCCCCTCACTACAAGAAGGACGTCGAGGCCCTGGAGTATGTCCAGAGAAGGGCTACGAAGCTGGTGAGGGGTCTGGGACACAAGTCCTGTGAGGAGTGGCTGAGGGAGCTGGGGTTGCAGAAGAGGAGGCTCAGGGCAGACCTCATTGCTCTCTGCAACTCCGTGAAAGGAAGCTGGGGGTCGGCCTCTTCTCACAGGTAACCACTGATAGGACCAGAGGGAATGGCCTCGAGTTGTGCCAGGGGAGGTTCAGGTTGGAAATGAGGAGACATTTCTGCTCAGAAAGAGCAGTCAGGCACTGGGACGGGTTGCCCAGGGAGATGGCGGAGTCACCGTCCCTGGGGGTGTTCAATGAGGGGTTGGACGTGGTGCTCGGGGACACGGTTTAGTGGTGACATTGGTGGTAGGGGGATGGTTGGACCAGGTGATCTTGGAGGGCTTCTCAACCCTAATGATTCTATGATCCATCCCAGGGCGCAGCACGGTGCTGCTGCCGTGCACAGGCCCCAACCAGGGGCGCTGCCACCAGCCCCACCACCTCCCACCGTGCGCGGGAACCAGGCCGGACACGGGCAGAGCAACATTTTACCACACAAGTTTATTTTAAATAAAACTTAACACAGATGCAGGCTTTGCAACCGGAGTGACGGACCAGACAAGCGATGCGACGGGGAGATGGCCAGGGCAGGTGCTGCGTGCCGCCCTCGGCAAACCCACCCCGGCGCCCTGTGGGGCGGGAGACCTGGCCCGGGGGGTCCTCACCCTGGGCTGCCCCGGCCCCTGCTGCTCCCCGCTGCAGCCGCGTTGTCAGCCGGGCTGGGGCTCCTTCCTCCTGGGGTTCCTTCCTCCGCCTTCCCAGGAATCTGAACCTCCTCCTCCTCCTCCTCCGAGCCGCTCCCTCCCAGCGGGCGGCAGGGCGGCGCTGACCCCGTGCGCAGCCCCCCCGGGGCTGCCCGCCCCAGTCCCCTCCGCAGCCGCAGGGCTGGCGGGGCAGCGAGCTCTGCCCCGGGGAAGCCCCCACGGGCTCGCTCTTTCTCTCTCGCTACGGCACAGCGGGGCGGGCAGGGGCAGCGGGTGCCGGGGCGGCTGCAGCACTCGCACCAGAGAAGACAACCAAAATAAATATGGGGTGGAGGGGGCGAGGGCTGGGGCGCTGGGCGCCGGGGCCAGAGCCCGTCCCCACCCGCCAGCCCCCGGCGTATTTACAGCCGTGCTCCTCTATGGATTGACATCTATTTATTATGGAGACAGTGGCTTCCCACCGGAGCTGCTGGACGCCGAGCGTGCCGGCTCGGCCGGAGGCTGTGATGGTGCGTGACGGTGCAGGGCGAGGCGCACAGACTCAGACCTCGAATGTCTATGGAGGGGATCGGCGCAGGGTGGCGCGGGGCGCGGGAGCGTGCCGGGGCTAGTACTCATCCTGGTCCTCTGGCTGCTGCTCCTCCAGCTCGTCGTCCTCTGGCGGAGCGAAACCCTCCTGCCGGGGGGCACGGGCACCGTCAGACCCTCGTCAGACCCGGGCCCGCCCGCGGCCTTGCCCTGGGCCCTCTCTCTCCCCATGGTGCCTCCCAGCACGGTGCAAAGACCTTGGCAAACCCAACCCCCGGGGCACCCCTGGGTGCAGCGGAGGCTGGATGCTGGGGAAGGGGGTCTTGCCCCAGGGGAAGCCCAGAGAGCTCCGGGGCCGGGTGCACCGGCAGCCGGACAGGCAACGCGTGCTCCGTGCTCACCTCCGTGGCGTAGAGGACGCTGACGATGCCCGTGATGATGGGGCTGTTTTCGTTCTCGTGCTCCTGGCAGATCAGCTCGATGTCCCGCAGTTTGCTGAAGTAGAAATCCCGCTCCTTCTCCAGCCCGTCCACTGTCAACTTCAGATCCATCAGCTGCGGGCAGACGACAGCGTTTGTGCCAAGGGGGCTGCAGCTCCCCCGGGGCCCCCACGCTCCTTCCCCTGCCCGCAGCCCTGCCCACCTGCTGGTTGAGCTCCAGGATCTGCGCGTCGGCCTCGGGGCCCCCGTTGCGGGCGGCGGGGGAGTTTTTCCGGAGGATGCTGCTGGGGACGTTGCTGAGGCGGGCCGGGTTAGGCGTGCTCTTGGGGCCTGTGGGGGAGGTCCTCTGGGGGACTTGGGGCAGCCAGAGAGGGGTGGGTTAATGCCGGCCGGGGCGGCCGCTCCCGCCCGGGGCTGCCGGGACCCCCAGCCGCGGCGCGCAGGGCCGGGGGAGCAGGAGGGAGCCACGGGAGCGGGGTCAGGCAGAGCACTGGGGGGGCTGCGCCGCGGCTCCTGGCCGAGCCTCCCCTCCCCGATGCCTCAGTTTCCCCAGGCAGAGCCCGCCCCCAGCCCCCTTCCAGGCGGTGCTTGTGGCCAGGATGGGCTTTGCCATGCACGGAGCCAGCGGGTGCTCGCCAGGCTCCTTACCAGGCTGGCTGCGCACGTGCCGGGTGGGCAGCGAGACCCCCGTGGGCCGCAGCATGGGATCAGGTCTCGGGGCTGGGCTCACCCCAGTGCCGTGCCCGCTGAGGACCCGCACAGCGGCACCAAGCTTGGGGGGGGCAGCACAGCGGCACGACCCCCCCGGCATCCTCCCAGCCCATGCCGCCGGCTGCTGGGGAACAGCCCGGCTGCACTGCGGCCCCTGAGCACCACTGGGGGGCCCTGGGGGCACAAACCGGGCGAGCAGAAGGCGGAGCGGGGACGCCAGGCTGCTCTGAGCCATCCGAGCCCACCCAGCACGCCCTCCGGTCGGGGCAGCCGTCCCCGTTCACCCCAGCCCGGGCGTCCTTGCAAACCTGCTTGGCACTGACGGTCGCAGGCGTGCAGCAGAGCAGAGCGCAGGCAGGGGCAGGGCAGGGGTGCGGGGGGCGCCCGAACGCGGCCAGAGCAACGCGGGGCACAGGAGGCCGGGCGGGAGGGCGGGGGGCAGCGCTCTCCAGAGGGACCCGGGCATTACCTGCAGTGCCAATGGGTTTCTTGGATTTGTTGAAGATCTGATCACCTGGGTTTGGGGGGGGCGTGACGTCCTGGCCCTGCCGTGCCAGCAGCGGGTTGTACTCCTTCCCGTCGTAGTTGGCGTCAAAGAACTTCTTGAACCACTGGATGAACTCGAAGTTGTCCTGGAACTTGCCTTTCACCAGCCTCTCCACCGCGATGATCTGCGGGGACAGACGTGCTCGGGGGCTGCCCTCCCCGGCCGGCCCCGTGCAGGCACCGGGACCCCCCCGGCCGCCCCCGTGGGACCTACTTTGTCCACTCCCATCTTCTTGAAGGCGGCCTGCAGCACCTTAAAGTTGTGGATGTACTCGTGCTCCAGCTTGGCCTGGAACTTCACCTTCCGCAGGTGGACGCAGCCGGGGAACAGCATGTCCATGAACTGGCAGTAGGCGGCCCCTGGGGAGCAGGGGGGGACACGGCGGCGTCACGAGGGGCCGGGGCACGCGCCCGCGCCCCCCGGCGGGGACCCACCTGAGCAGAGCTGCTCGATCTTGGTGTAGTTGAGCTGCAGGGAGTCGTTGACCCAGGCCAGCATGTCGTGGCGGCTCAGGTTCTCGCTGGTCACCGAGGTGGAGTACACATTGACGGCCATGCCCCAGCTGCGGGAGAGGCGGCTGTCACGCCGGCGTGCCCGCGGTGACGCCGGGCGGTGGGACCCCGGCCCGCTGGGGGGGCTGCGGGACGCGGCACTGGCCGAGCCCCCTCCCCACGCGGCAACGTGGGCTGTGGCCCCGGTCCCCCAGCTGGTGCCACCGGGGTGCCCCAGCCATCGGGGGCTGAGCCTGGCCGCGCCGGGGGGCTGCGGGCGCGCTGAGGGACGGTAAGCAGCTTACAGCCCCCCCGGCCCAGCCCTCGATCGCTTCCTAATCTGCCCGGGGCCAGGATCGGGGTCCGTCGGAGCCAGGCTTAGAGGGGCAAACATCTGCTGGAAGGGCAGGCGGCAAACCCGCGCCCAGATGGCGAGGGGCCCGGGGGCAGAGACCCCAGCCCCACGGCAAGGCAGGGAGCTGGGGAGCCGGGCCGCGGTGCCGGGGGGGTCCCCGCTGCCGCGTGCCCTCGCCCCGTGCTGGGGAGGGGGCACCCAGGCACTGTCCTGCTGCCTCCAGCCAAAGGTTTTGGAGAAGCGACCGTCCCTGCCGCGAGGAGCTGGGTCCCAGCCCCTCCTCAGGACTGGGGGGGGGACGGGACTGGGGATCCCCCCCCCCCCCCCGTTTTCCCCCCAGGCAGCAGCGGGCATTAATCCGCTTTCACTCTCCTGCGCAGATCAGAGATCAGGGGCTTAGGGGCCAGCTGCGAGCGGGGGGCTCCTGGGGGGGGCTGCGGCCATCCCCACCCCTGCCCTGGCACCCTGGGGTGCTGCCGCCTCCTCGGGTGCCTGCCCGTGGGGGCTGCAAGGTGCCGGCAGCTGCGGCCCCCCCCCGGAGCAGGGCGGTAGCCACTGCTGTGACTCAGCACCGGCCGGTGACACGGCTGCCGTGGCCCCGGGGGGCGCAGAGCTGCCGGCCGGGGGGGCACCGTCCTGCTCCCCGCCGGCGGGCAGGGGTCCCCCCTCCGGCAGCGCCACCGGCGCGGGGGGCGCGGAGCTGAGTCATGCGCGGCGCGGAGCCTCGCGCACTGCGGCGGCCGCGGCTCTGCCGGGACCCGCGGCTGCTGCCCGTGTGCGGGGGGGGGAGGGATGGAGACGGGGACACGGGGGCTGCTGGGCGCGGGGGGGTCTGCGGCACGCAGCCCCCTGCCGACACATTGCCGGGCCCTGCAGGTGCCGTTGGCGCTTGCCGGGAGCACCGCGAGAGGCCAAACCGGGGCTGGGAGCCCCTCGCCCGGACCCCCCCCAGCGAGCGCCCGGGCAGCCGGGACCTCTCCCGAAAGGAGAGCGCGGGGCAGGAGCCCCCCGGCACGGCCCCCTGCCCGGCGCAGGGCTGGCGGCGTGGCCGCGGCACCTCTCCGACCGGCCCGCCCGGGCTCGGCGCGTGCATCATCAGCGGGCACCGGGGTAATTAGGGATGCGCGTGGGGGAGCCGCCCGACGCGGCACAGCGAGCTGCCGCACACGGGCAGGCCCCGGCACAGCGATCGTGGTGCCTGCCGCCCCGCGGGGCACCGACACCGAGCCCACCGGGAGCCCCCTGCCCTCCGTCGGCCCCGCGGGAGCCCCCGGTCGAGGAGCCCCGGGCGCACGCGTGGGTAGGGGAAGCCCAGCGACGCCCAGCCAGGCCCCCCCGCGCCGCGGTGCCAGCACGGCGTCTCCTTCGCTGAAGTAAGCCAAGGACTTTGGTCGCAGCGTGCACACGCGGCGGAGGGGGCGAGTTTCGAGGCAGGACGAATCCAGGTCAACCCCGCGCCAGCGCCCGGCCGCTCCCCGGAGCAGACGCGACGCCGCGCGTGCCAGCACGGCCGCCGGGCACGATCGGCCCCACGCACGGGCAGCCGGAGCCGCGGGCTGTGCCGGGGGCTGGCAGGGGCACGCGAGCTGCCGCCCGGGCGGCCTCCGTCCTCAGGAACGACGCGGGGCCGCAGAGCCCTCCAGCGCGGCGCTGAACGCGCCCCAGCATTTAACCGAAGGCTTCGCAGCAGCCTCTGCTCTGCGGGGGCTTCTCGCGGAAAACCCAACCCGGCAGCGACTCCCGGGGAGTGCCGGGGCCGGGGGCGCTGCCCCGAGGGGCTCGCAGAGCCGCAGCGGGGCCGGGGGCTCCGCGTGCCGCCGGTGTTCCGCGGCTCCGCTCCCGCCCCAGCTCCCGGCCCCGTGCCCCTTCCGAGCGCACCCAGCCAGACGTGCTTACGGGGCAGAGGAACGGAGCTTACCGCTGCGTTTCCATCGTCCTGCGGCCCAGCGCTGCTCAGCCGATGACCGGCCACCAAAAACGCCCGGCGCGCGTCCGCCCCCGGAGCGGGGGGCGCCGAGGTCGCACGGGCGCGGGCGCCGGGGCAGGGGGCAGCAGGATGAGGCCCCGCGCTGGGCTCTCGGCAGCGCGACGGCCGCCACGGCCGCCACGGCCGCGCGCCGGCCCCTCGCCGCCGGCGTCCCCGGCCGCCGGCCCCGCCAGAGCCGCGGCGGCGCCCGCGCCCGTCCCCGGGCAGCGCCGAGGGCTGCGGGAGCGGCGGCAGCGCCCGCCCCGAGGAGACCGCGGCTGCTATTTCGGGAGCGCATCCCGGCGGTTCGAGTGACAAACAAACGCGCGGGGGAAGGCGCAGGCTCGGGGACGCCGCGGCGCTGCCGGCCCCGTGCCGCAGGCTGCGGGACAGCCCCGGGGCCGCCACCGGGATCGGCCCCCGCGTCCCCCCCCGGGACCCCCGGAGCGGGGTCGCCGCGGCAGCGTGCGCACCGGGGCTGCGTTCCTGCGGGCGCTGCTCCGGCCTCGTTACCCTGCGCCACGCCGCCGACAGCGGTACCGGCAGCACCGCCGGCCGACGCAGCCCGGGGCCAGCCGCCCGGTGCCAGCCCTCGCGCTGCGGCTGCGTCACCCCGCGCGTGCCGGCAGCAGCCGCCCCCAGCGTCCCCACGCGCCCGCGGGGACGGAGCCCGGAGCCGCCGGGGGGACGCACGGTGACGTCCCGGGGGGCCCGGAGCTCTGCTGCGGCTCCCGGTCACGCCGGGTGGGCTCGGGGGGGGGGCGGCAAGGGGCGGGGGGCCCCGAAGCGCCCCCGGGGACCCCACGGTGGGGAGCGGGGACATTCTGGGGACCTGCCGTGCCCGCGTCCCCCCGCGGCGTCCCCGCCTCATGCCCTGCACGGTCCCCGGGTGCCGCCGCCACCAGGCCACCGCCAGTGCCACCGCCGTGCCGGGGCTGCCACCGCCGCGGTGCCGCCGCCGCCATCACCGGGCCGGAGCCACCGCCACCACACCGCAGCCACCGGTACCGGCAGGGCCCCGCCGTGCGGATGCAAGGCAGCCGTGCCCGGTGTTGGCACCTTACCGTGATGCTACCCCGTGCCCCGGGACGGGACGGGACCGCGGGCACGGCCCCGCTGCCCGGGGCAGGCACCTCCCGGGGCTGCCCCGCCGGTAATGGTGCCGGTACCGGTGTCCGGGACTGCAGCTCCCACCGGGCCGAGCCCCGCGGGAGGAGGCGGAGGCCGGTCCCCCGCTGAGTCAGGCCGTGCCCCCCCCGGGCCGTTCCATCACCCGGGGCACCGGGCGGGCCGCGCCGTTCCGCCGCCGGTGCCGCAGACGGGCCCCCCCCGGGCCGCTCCATCACCGGGGCCCCGCTGCCCCCGCCGCCGCCCCGCCACCACCGGCGGCCCCGCCGCCCGCCTCGCCGGGCCCCCCCCCTCCCCGTCAGGGCCGCTCCATCACCGGAGGCCCCGCTCCCCCCCCCGCCCGGTGCCGGGATGCGGCGGCCCCGCCCCGCCCCGCCGGGCCCCCCGGTGCCGGTGCCGGTGCCGGTGCCGCACTCACCGCGCTCGGGCCGGGACGCCCCGGCCGCCGCTCTGCCTCCGCCTGCGCCGCGCCGGGCTCTCGGGACCGGGCCGGCACCGGACGGGCACCGCGCATGCGCCGCCGCCGCCGCCGCCGCCGCCGCCGCCGCCGCCTCCCCACCCCGGGGCGGGCCCGGCCCTGCCCCGCCCCGCCCCCGCTGCCGTGGCAACGCCGCGGGGGCGCCTCCCCCCCCGCCCCTCGGCCCCCGCCCGTCGCCACGGCAACGCCGCGCGCAGCAGCGCCCCCTGGCGGCCGGCGGCCTGCGGGGCCCGGCGGGGCCTGGGCACGGGGGGGCGGCCCCGGTGTGTGTGTGTGAGGGGGTGTGAGGGGGTGTGAGGGGGTGTGTGAGTGTGAGTGTGTGTGTGAGTGTGTGAGTGTGTGAGTGTGTGAGCGTGTGTGTGAGCGTGTGTGTGTGTGAGAGTGTGTGTGTGTGTGTGTAAGTGTGTGTGTGACTGTGTGTGTGAGTGTGTGTGTGTGTGAGTGAGTGTGAGTGTGTGTGACTGTGTGTGTGTGACTGTGTGTGTGTGTGTGAGTGTGTGTGTGTGTGTGTGAGAGTGTGTGTGTGTGTGACTGTGTGTGTGTGTGTGTGTGTGTGTGTGTGACTGTGTGTGTGTGTGTGTGTGAGTGTGAGTGTTCGTGTGTGAGGGGGTGTGTGAGTGTGTGTGTGTGTGTGTGTGAGTGTGAGTGAGTGTGAGTGTGTGTGTGTGAGTGTGTGAGTGTGAGTGTGTGTGAGTGTGAGTGTGTGAGTGTGTGAGTGTGTGTGTGAGTGTGACTGTGTGTGTGTGTGAGTGTGAGTGTGTGTGCGTGTGTGTGTGTGACTGTGTGTGAGTGTGTGAGTGTGAGTGTTCGTGTGTGAGGGGGTGTGTGAGTGTGAGTGTGTGTGTGCGTGTGTGTGCGTGCGCCCGTGCCCACACCATGTCCCTGCATCGCCACATCCCCACGTCCCCACACCTCCTGTGTCCTGCATTCCCATGTCCCCACATCCCCGTTTCTGTCCCCATGTCCCCGTGTCCCAGTATGCCCATGTCTGTGTCCCCGTGTCCCCACGTCCCCGTGTCCCCATGTCCCTGTGTCCCAGCATCCCAATGTCTGAGTCCCCACAGCCCTGTCCCCGTGTCCCCCTGTCCCAGTGTCCCACCGTCCCCACGTCTGTGTCCCCATGTTCCCACATCCCCACAACCCTGTGTTCCCACATCCGTGTCCTCACATCCCCACAACTGTGTCCCCATGTCCCAGCATCCCCATGTCTGTGTCCCCATGTCCCTGTGTCCCCATGTACTTGTGTCCCAGCATCCCCATATCTGTATAGCTATGTCCCCACGTCCCTCCATGTCCCAGCATCCCCATGTCTGTGTCCCCATGTCCCAGTGTCCCCATGTCCCTGTGTTCCCATGTATGCGTCCCCATGTCCCAGTGTCCTAGCATCCCCGTGTCTGTGTACCCACATCCCCACGTCCCACGTCCCTGCGTCCCCATGTCTCCCCACGTCCCCGTCTCCCCACATCCCCCTGTCCGTGTCCCCACATCCCCGTGTCCCCACATCCAGGCGGTGCCGATGCGGTGGCCGGGGCTGGCTCATGCATGGTGGTGCTGTGCCCCTCACCGGGGGTCCCAGTGCCCGCACACGGGGGTGTCCGGCAGCGATGTCGGTGTGCGTGCCGCCGTGCGTTGCACACCCGTGTCCACACGTGGGCACGCTCCGGGGTTGCGCGCTCAGCCTGCGCGCAGGCCCCGTGCCCCCTTCAGGGGCTGCAGCCCCGGGGGGCGGCCGTGCAGAGGGGGGGTCCCACGGCCGGGCCTTCGGGGTGCACCCCGCGGGGGGCAGAACCACGCACCCCCTCCCAGCCCCGACCCCAAGCAGGCAGCGAGGCCGGGCGCGGTGAGAACGGGTTTTAATGAGCAAACGGAGCGGCACCGCGCGGGGCGGCCGCAGCTACGCGGGGCGGACCCCGCACGCCTACAGGACCAACTATGGGGACAAAGTGCACGAGCCACATTTCACATTTCACACTACCCCGGGGGACGGGGGCGCAGGGGGCGGCGGGGGGCGGCGGCCCCCCCGGTAGCACCATGGTGTGATGGGGATGGGGGCACCGGCGGCCCCGGGGGACGCAGCGGGGTCGGAGGGGGGCAGGGAGCCCGCCGGCACCGGGCGTGCAGGGTGCGCACGCATGTGCACGCGCGCGTGCCGGTGGGCGGCACTGAGGGCAGGGGGGGCGGGCGGGGGTCCCGGGGGGCCGGAGGGGTGTGTGTGGGGGGTAGGGTCCCTGCTTCTCCCGTGTCTCCCCTAACTCTAGTGACACAAACCACTTCAGAGTATTTCCACGTGATGCACAAACAAGTCAAAAAATCACTGATCCAAACCCAACGTGCAAACAGAAAAGGGACGGGGCGGGCCCACCTCCTGCCCCCGGCCCATGGGCGGGGGGCTCGGCCCCCCCCGGGCCCCCGGCTCGGCTCCAGGAGCCCGGCACTGGGGGTCCCCCGGCGCAGGGCTGACGCTGCGGGCGCCCCCAGCACGGCCCCCACCGGGCAGGACGGGGCCGGGCAGGGTCCCCCCAAATCCGCCGGGGTGGTGGGCACGGGGGGAGCCCCAGCGGAGGGGCCGCGGCCCGGCCGGTGCCGAGCGGGGGGGGCGCGGGGCCCGGCGCCCGCGTCCTCAGTTGGGGGACAGGTCCCCGGCTTTACCAAATGCCGCTAGACCGGCCTCCGGGGGGAGCGAGAATCCGGGCCGAAGCTCGCTTTGGAACGTGGTCATCGATCTGCGAACCTGCGGGACGGACAGACGGACGGGCGTCAGGGCTGACGGACACAGAGCAAGGCCTGACAGCGACCCCAGCCCCACTCCCAGCCCCCCAGCGCCGCCCCCAGACCCAGCACCCTGCACCCACCCGCTGCGCCGGGGACCCCAGGCTGTGCCACAGCGGCGGGCGAGCCCCCTGCCTCCTGCAGTGCCAGGGCTGGGGGGCAACGATCACAGACCCACCGTGCCCGGGGGGACGCTCATGGCCCCCCCAGGAGCACGGCCAGCACCGAGCACAAGCGGCACGGGGAGCACGATGCGACCCCGGGGAGCGGGGAGATGCTGCCCCCCTCCTGCCCGCTCCTCACGGCCACGGGGACAATGCCAGCACCGCTGTGCTGCTGCCCGTGTCACCGCCACGTAGCCACGGACGGACGGACGGGGAGGGGGTCGGGGTCAGCTCCCTACTCTGCCCAGGAGCTGCGCGCTGGGGAAGTGGGGTGCGAGGGGGGGCCCCGTGCACCAGAGAAGGGGACGCACCGGGATGGTGGAGGAGGCACCGGGATGGTGGGGGGGGCACCGGGATGTCTGGGGGTGCCCGGCGGTGCCGGGGAGCCCCTGTGGGAGGCGGGCAGGGGGCCGGGGGGCCTGGATGCAGCCCCGCTCTTACCGGACAGGCTGAAGCTGGACTCGTGCAGGTCCCTCATGCCCCCGTGTCGCGTGGCAGGCCGGGTGGGCGTATCTGCAAGGGGCGTCCCCGTCTCTTTTTTCCCTGCATGCACAACCACGGCCACGTCCCCCAGGTACGGGGTGCGATCCACGCCCCTGAGCTTTAAACTCTGCCGGAAGGGAAGCAAAAGCAGAGAGCCGTGAGCTGGGGGCCGTGCCGCGGCCGTGCCCGCCTGGAGGGGCCACGGGGCAGGCGGGGGGGCTGGCGCTGGGTGCTGGGGGTCGGGCAGGGCGCTGGGTGCTGGGACGATCCGCAAACAGGGGTACGGGGTGAGTATGTGGGTGTCCCTTGGCGTGGGCGCATGGGGAGGGAGTGGGGCTGGGGCTGGGAGGGGGCGCGGGTGGGCTGGGAGCACGGCGGGGCCACGGTCTGCGGAGCAAAGAGACGTGGGGAGGGGGCTGCGGTGGGCGCAGCCCAGGGAGGAGCGGTGCAGGGTGAGCCTGCACCGGGTGCACGAGGCCCCGGTGCCCCGTGACGGTGCACAGGGATGCGGAGTGGTGCTGGGCAGGGGAAGGTGGGTGAGCCCCTCGGCGCAGCCCCGTCCCCCCAGCGGTGCTGAGCCCAGCAGCGAGGCGCAGGCAGGTGCTCAGAGCAGCCCACGCAGCGAGCGCTGCCCCATGCAGGCACAGCAGCAGGACCCTGCCCCGTGCCCCTTGCGCAGCCCTGAGGCCCCGCACAGCTCCCGCTGGGGCTTCCCTCGCACCATCATCGCCGCGACCAAGCCCCCCGCACAGCCTCGGCAGCAGGCACGGGGTCCCCAGCGCCAGGGTGTGACAGCACCGCTGGTCCCGGTCCCGGGGGTCACACCGGGACAGCGCCGGGGACAAGCGTGAGGGCGGAGCGGGGCGGTGGGGGGGTGCCCAGGGCTTGGTGGAGGGCAAAGAGCCACAGACAGAGGCACAGAGGGCCCCAAAGCTTTGCACGCACCTTGCACGCGCACTGGCACAACTGCTGGCTGCAGTGGGTGGCCGTCCCCAAACCCTCTGCACCATCACCGCAGGGTAAGAGGGTGGGGAAGGGCAGGAGCTGGGGGAGGCTCCTGTGACCTGCTCCCACCCGTGGGATGCCACCGCCACGCTCTGCCCCTCACCCCAAGCGCACCGCGCTCCTGCCAGCACAGCACCGACCGCGGCACCGCACGGCCCCGGGGGCACAGAGCCGCCCCGCCGGCACCGCCGCCGCCCCGCGCAGCGCAGCCCGGCCCCGCGTCCCCGGCCCCCCGTACCTTCTCCCGCTGCACCAGCTTCTTGTAGACGGAGTCCGGGAAGGAGCGGAGGGGGCAGAACTTGCCGGTGCCCTCGGCGCACATGAAGACGCCGTTCTCGTAGACCACGCGCCCGCGGCTGATGGTGACCAGGGGCACCCCGTGGCAGCGCATGTTCTCGTACAGGTTGATTTCCCCGCCCTGCACTTGGGTGCTGGCCGAGATGGTCCTGGGCAGGGGACGGGGCGGTGAGCGGCCGCCCTCGTGCAGCCCCGTCCCCCTTGTCCCCACAGGGGCGGCACCTACTTGGTGGCCTCGGGGTCCCACACCACGACGTCGGCGTCGGCCCCGGGGATGATCCGGCCCTTGCGGGGGTACAGGTTGTGCAGCTTGGCGGCGTTCGAGCTGGTCACGGCCACGAAGCGGTTCTCGTCCATCTTGCCCCCGACCTGCCACCAGAAGGGGGTGAGGGGTTCCCGTGCGCGCCCCCAGCCAGGCACCAGCCCCGCTCGCTGCGGTGGGCGCCGGGCCGCATCCTGCCCCACGGGGCGGCTCTGCCCCCGCCCGATGTGCACGTACCACGCCCCGCTCCCAGATGATGTTCATGCGGTCCTGCACCCCGCTGACACCGTGTGGGATCTTGGTGAAGTCCTCCTTGCCCATGGCCTTCTGCTTGGTGCTGAAGGGCCGGTGGTCGGAGGCCACGACGTTCAGGGTGTCGCTGCGGGGGCACGGGGCAGGGCTGCTGCCGGCAGGGCTGGGGCGGCTCCGCACAGCCAGCCTGCAGCGCGGCTGGAGACCGGCAGCGGGGCGCTCGGGGAGCAGGACACCCACGCAGTGGGGTACTTAAGAAGCAGGGCACCCATGCAATGGGGTGCTCGGGGTGCAGGGCACCCACACAACGGGGTGCTCAGGGAGCAGGGCATGCGTGCAGCGGGGTGCTCAGGGAGCAGGGCACCCACGCAATGGGGTGCTTAAGGAGCAGGGCACCCACACAACGAGGTGCTCAGGGAGCAGGGAATTTGTGCAGAAGGGTGCTCAAGGAGTGGGGCACCCATGCAGCGGGGTGCTCGCGGAGCAGGGCATGCATGCAATGGGGTGCTTAAGGAGCAGGGCACCCATGCAGCGGGGTGCTCAAGGAGCAGGGTGCCCATGCAGCCCAGGTGCTTGGAAAGCAGGGTACCCAAGGAGCGAGGCACCAAGGGAGCAGAGTGTCAGGGAAGCGAGGCACCCAGAGAGCACCGTGCCCATGAAGCGAGGTTCCCGGGGGCCCGCCCAAGGAGTGGGGTGCCCAAAGGATGGGGGGGGGGCTTTGGTGGTGGCCCCAGGGAGCGCCGTGCCTTGGCAGCGGGGTGCCCGGAGAGCGTGGCACGCAGGGAGGGGGCGCGGGGAGCAGCCGGGGCTGCCGTACTTGGCGAGCAGGCTCATGAGGTAGGCGGAGGTGTTGGTGTCCAGGCGCAGGGGCGGCACCGTCACGTAGGCGGCGGCGTGGAACCAGTCCTGGTGGTAGTAGTGCAGCCCGGTGAGCGTGGCGTGCGCCGTGGTCGTCTCCGCGTACACCACCTTCCCTGCGGGGGGAGGCACGGGGGTGGGTGTTCGTGGTGGTGGGACGGGGCTGGGGGGCGCGGGGTGGGTGTGCAAGGGAGGGCTGTGCGTGAGTTCTGCCCGTGTCTGGTGTGGGAGTGAGCCCCAGCGCGCATGTATGTGCCTGTGTGCACACGTGTGCTCACATCCCCACACCCTGTGCCCATGCGCCCCCGTGGCTCCGTGGGCCTGCACACCTGCATGTGCACACGCACGTGCCCATGATCCCACGTGCCTCTGTGTGCCCATGCCCACGGCCCTGCACCTCCTGCCTGTGCGTGTGACTGCGTCCCCAGGACTCTGCCCGTGTCCCACGCACCCGTGTGCATCCCGTGTCTGTGTGTGCATCCCCAGCCTCACACGTGCCCATGTGCACGTGTCCCTGTGCGCGTGCACACCCGTGTCCGTGCCTGTGCCCCACATCTCTGTGTGCACGCCCGTAGAGACGCCCCCGGTGCCCGTGTCCCCAAGCGTTTTCCCGTGTCCCCGCGCGTGTCCCCGCATGCCCGCGTGTGACGCAGCCCGCAGCGCGGTGGGCGGGGCCACCACACAGGGGGGCGTGGCCAGGCGCGCCAGGCGCAGGGGGCGGGGCTTCAGGCAGGGGGCGGAGCTCCGGCCCTTCCACCGCAGAGGGCGGGGCCACAGCCCGGGAGGGGGGGGCCAGGGGCTCCCGCTGCAGCCCCGTGGTGCGGGATGGGGGCGGGGCCTCAAAGGGCGTTACCCGCCGGAGGGCGGAGCCTCGCCCCGTGTCCCCGCCCCCGGCCCCGCCCCCTGGCCCCACCCGCGGCCGTACCTTGCATCTTGGCGTTGGCGATGACGTCCCCGGCCGACATGCTGGAGACGTTCACCAGGTAGACGGGGCAGTGGGTCTGCGGGGAGCGGCCAGCGCTGACGGGGGTGCCCTGAGCCCCGCGGGGACGCCCCGGCCGCCGGACTGGGGCCACGGGGTCCCCGCGCTATAGGGGGCAGCGGGGCAGGGTCCCGGCCAGGCGGGGCTCGGGGCGACTCACCCTGTTGGCGATGGTGATGACGCGGTGCGTGGCCTCGGCCTCCAGCTGCGGGGAGAGCGGCGGTGAGCGACCGCCACGCGCGGGGGAGCTGGACCCGGGGGTGGGCAGAGGGGGCTGCGTGGCGCTTGGGGTGGTGGGTGCACGGATGGGGGCACGGGCAGGGTGCGGGGGCGCCGTGCGTGGCGCAGGGGTGCAGACGGGGTGCGGAGGGGTGCGTGGGCGGCGAGCACGCGGGCGGACGGGTGCACGCACAGCCCAGCGGGTGCGTGCAGGCGTGCGGATGGCACAGACGGGTGCACGGGGCGGCCGCACGGACGGCTGCTGGCTGAGGGTGCTCCGGAGCCGCGTCCCAGCCCGAGCACAGCCGTGCCCCAGGAGACCGCGGCGCAGCGGTGCAAGCGGCCGGACCCACCTCTTCAGGCCGGCTGATCTCGATGCCCTCCGGCCCCGTGATGCCCAGCTCCAGCGCCTCCTTGGCTCCCTGCAGAAGGGCGCGGGGTCAGGCTAGGGGCCACCCGGGGCTCTGCCTGCCCCACGCACGTGGCCCCCTCCCTGCACGGTGCCCCACGGCGCTCACCTCGGCCACCAGCTCGCCGTTCTCAGCGTGCACCCGGGCGATGGCCCCGAAGTCACGGCAGGCGCGGAAGACCTGGTAGAGCTCGCTGTCCCGCAGCATGTACAGGTCCTTGTAGGTCATGAACATCTGGAAGGAGTTCACCCCCTTCTCCCGCACCAGCGTCTCCATCTCTGCCTTCACCTGTACGGGGACAGGGGCTCAGCGTGGATGGCGGCGCGGCAGCTCCAGGGTGCACGGAGAGGTTTGGGCTGTGCTCCCCCGCTGTGGGGCGGGCATGGGGTGAGGCGTTCAGCGCCATGGGGCAGGGGCCCACACTTCACCCTTGGGGATGTCTCAGGCAGGATTTGTGCACGTGCCCCGGGCAGTGACTGGTGCATTGGGGAGGGCCTGGTGCAGTGGGGCTGGGAGCACTGGGGCTTGGTCCTGGCCTGACCCCCCTGCGGCAGCTGCATCGGGTCCCCCTGGCCCCTGCCCGGCACAGCCGTGCCCCCCCGCCCTGCGAGGGGCTCAGCCTGGCGGGGACCCGGGATCAAGGCAGCTCAAAAGGCAGCCCGGGGGCTCCGGCAAACCCACCCAAACAAGCGGCTAATGAGATCAGCGGACAGGAATTAGCCCCGGCCGCAGCAGCTGTTCCTGGGCACGGCGGCCCCGGTACCCTCCCGTGGTGCCAGAGGGGGCCGCGGTGCCGCGCTCACCTTGGGCGCCCACCAAGTGATGCCCATGTGCAGGGCGTAGTCGCAGCAGACCTTGGGGTCGGCCAGGCTGCGGCACTTCTCGTAGGCGTCCAGCAGCGAGGTCTCCTTGTCGGGCAGCACGTGGCCGATGATCATCGTCGTCCCTCCCACCAGGGCTGCCTGTGGGTGAGGTGGGGGCACGCTGGCACTGGGGGCAGGATTCGCCCCTGGGGGTGCCCACACTGTGGGGCAGCGCTGGTCCCCAAACAGCCAGGATGGCTGCACCCCCAGGGGACAACGGGGTCACTGTGCTCCTGGGCCAGCTCTGTTGCAGGCTCGATCCCCCCCCCGGCCCCGCCTGTGGGGGGGGCACCCCACCTTGTGCTTAAGGCACACAGGGAGACCAGACGCGGCCGGCCATCCCCCAGTGCCAATGGCTCGATCTGGGGGGCCCTGCCCGGGATCTGCATGGGCACTGCAGCACCACAGGGCCCAATCCAGGGGGGCCGCTCTCACCTGGCAGCATGGGGGCCGTGGGAGAGCCCCACCACCACACAGCCTGCATGGGCAGCGGGGTGGGTGCCGTCGCACCCGGCCGTGTCCCCGGCTCACCCAGCCCGGCTAATCCCCAAAGCTCCTTTAGCAATTGGCCCTGGTGGGGTGCTCGCTGTGCGGCGAGGCAGCCTGCCCTGCCGGGGTGGGGAAGGCACGGCACGGGGTGCCTGCGGTCACCACACTGTCCCCTCGCCGTGCCGCGGCACAGTGCCGCCCAGCACCCCCACCCCAGGCCCAGGCACGGCCGGCGCCAGCCCTGCACAATGCCTGCTGTGTGCGGGGCGCCTGGACAGCGGCACCCGGTGCTCGGCACCGCCAGCCCCATGGCCCCCCGAGAGCTACACTGGCTGCCCCGGCCCCGTGGAGCACCACGCCAGGTCCCTGCCATCCCTGCTGGGTGCTGGGCAGAGCTGGGGGCAGGCAGCAGAAGCCGGAGCCCAGCTGTGGGTAGCCGCCGCGCTGTCCCCAGCCACGCAGCATCCCTGCAACAGCAGGGCTGGCTGCAGGTGGTGCGGGTGGCTGGCCGCCGGCGCGACCCGAGCGTTCCTCGGAACCAAAACCTGATGATTTGCAAAATAAAAAGAATCACAAGTCGGTGGCTTTTTCTTGCCCGCGCTGGGGAAGAGCCGGGCTGGGGGGCTGCTGCTGCCATGGCATGGCTGAGACCTGCGGCACGACCGGACGCTGGAGCTGGCAGCGACCGCAGCCAGGCAAGGCAGCCAGCTGCCGTCTGCCTGGCTGTGAGGCTGATCTGGCGCCCGGGAACTGCTGCCCCACGCCAGCCCATCCCCAGCTGGGGTGATCTGAGCCCCCCAAGCACGGCCGGCAGGGCTGAGGAGCTCTCCCTGCGCTGGCAGCAGACCCACCGGGGCCGGGGCAGCGGGCAAGCGGGAGCCCCGCGGGCAGGCGGTACCTTGGTGCCATGGTAGAAGTCATCCACGCAGGTGGCGTTCATGAACGTCTGGTGGAAGTGGGTGCTGGTGTCGATGCCGCCCGGGATGACGAGCTTGCCGGTGGCGTCGATGACCTTGGCCCCGCCAGGGATCATGAGCTCGCGGCCGACTTGCTGGATGATGCCGTTCTCGATGTAGACGTCCGCCTCCAGCGTGCAGTCGTCGTTCACCACCTTCCCCCCCTTGATGAGGATCCGCATGGTGGCCGCGTTGGCGAGCATGGCTCTGCGAGCAGGGCAGGGGGTCAGCCCCACGCCGCCCCCCATGCCCCGGGGGGAGTCAGCCCCGCTGCCTGCCCCCGGGGGTCCCGGGCTGGCTCGGCGCTGCGGCCCCCCCGGTGACGTGCCGGCGGGCGGGCAGGGCTCCGGGCAGCCCTGCGGCTGCGCGCCCGCCATGCTGGGCCATGTCAACACCGGATTATCCCCGGGAAATCCACGGGGTGGGGGGGCTGCCGGGCGCTGAGTCAGGGCCTGCCTGCCCTGCCAGCCCCCCCTCTCTGGGGACCTGCGCCCCAGCACCGCCCGGCCTGTGGTCACATAACCCCAAGGGGGGGCCCCAGCCACCCCCCTAGGCAAGGGGCTCTCACCCCCTGGCACAGACCTCTCTCTGGGGTGGGGGTGCCCAGCCTGCTCCAGCCCCCCCGGGTGCCCGTGCAGCCTCCAGCTCCCCCAGCGAGGAGCGTCCCCAGACACAGTCCATAACTCGCGTGGTAGATGAAGGTCAAACGCCATCGACCCATCTGGGCGAGGCCAGCGCGCACCAGCTGCGGCGAGTCCGGCCAAGGGGGGGGGGGCATGGGCCAGGACCCCCCTGGGACCTGTGGACCCCCAGCTGCCAGCAGGGTTCCTGCACCTGGGGGCTGGGGCAGCCCCACACCGGCACCCAGTCTGTGCTCAACCCCGTCACCCAGAGCCCCACGCGCATTGGAGAGAGGGGCTTTGGCTCTCTCCAGGGACCCCCACCCCAGGGACCCCCACGCCAGGGACATGGTTCCCACATGTGGGCCCGTGCCCAGTGCGGTGCTGCCCCCCCCCTCTGCCAGAGAAAGGCCGGGGCAGCCCCCGTGGCAGGTGTCCCCTCCACCGCCCCCAGCAGGGGCTGGCACGAGCCGGGGCTGCCCCCCGGCCCTGCGTTATTGACACGCTCATGCATTACTCATGATGTGCATTGTGCGGCTTTTCCTCCTTTCTCCCCAGTCCAGCCCCAAGACAAGGGCTCCTCGCCAGCCCCCGGGCATCCCCGGGCTCCCCAGATGGGCACGGCCACACACGGTCCCCGCGGCACTGCCGGCGAGGAGGGGACACCCCACAGAGGGTGCTGCTGGTGGGGGCTCAGGGGCTTGGGGGGGGGCAAATCCAGCAGAGGCTGCCCCGAGCACATGCCAGCGACTCCCAGCTGCCCAGCGAGAGGCTGGATCGGCAGCAAATGGCTTCCAGGGCGCTGGACCTGGCGGGGAGCCGCAGTGGCTGGGGGGCCGAGCCGGCAGCTGAGCATTCCCGGTGCCTTCGCAGGAGCAGCTGCCCAGGGAGGGGCTGGGGAGGGGACAGCGGGCTGGGGGGCACCGGGCACCCTTCTGCTCCTGCCCTGGGCTCTGCGGTGCTGCCCCGTGCCCCGTCCCGCCGCTCGGTGCCGCCAGGAATGCCTTTGCCCGTGCAGCTGCTCCGGCTCGGCATGCGCCGGCTGCTGGCAGCCCCCGGGGCCCCTCCCCAACCAAGGCACCAAAGGGACTAAAGGGAGCAGTGCGATGGAAAGCACGTCCCCAAGGGGCTGAGCCAGGCTGGCAGCAGCCATTAGACCCGGGGACGTCCCCGTGGAGCGTGGCAGACCCCCACAGCGCGCCGAGCAAGAGGTGCGCTGGTGGGATGGGGCCCAAGCCCCGGCTGGGCTGCCGGGCCCCTGGGGCTGGGATGCTCCCAGCGCGGGATGGAGGCAGGGTGCTGGGGATGCTGACCACGGCCGTCTGTGTCCCGTTCCTGAAAGCCATGGCCCCAGAGCACCCCACTTAGGACAGGGCTCAAAGGGGCGTCTGGGCGGGACGGGGACGAGGGGTGCAGGAGAGCAGCCTCACCGGAGACCACCCGTGGGGCGAGGTTTTGGGCAGAGACCAACTGCGGCGGGGTGAGCGGCCACGGGAGAACCGGTGCCCACTGCCCGAGAACCCCCTGGTGACCTGGTTGTGGGGGGGACGTGCTGGGCGGACTGGGGCCGGGCAGGGTGGTGCTGGGCAGCCCACCACGCAGGGTGGGAACTGCTGCATTGCACCCCGGAGATGAAAGAGGTGGCGGTGACGGACGGATCTGGAGCAGGCAGGCAGCGAGGAGAGGCGGCCGGCTGCGAGCCACGGCACCTCCCTGCAGCATCCTCGCCGTGCCGTGGGGCCGGGCTGAGCCCCCAGGCGTGTGGGGCGCAGGAGGAGCAGCGGCACAGACCCAAGCCCCTGGGCTGGTGTCCGCCCGTTCCCACATCATTTTAGGGTGATGGCACTCCCTGCTGGGTCCCCGCACGGCCGCGCCCTGTCCGTGGCCAGCACGCCAGCTGCCCGGGGAGCCCCAGCAGTTGGGAAAGGCCTGAGGTCAGAGGGGGCAGGAGGGACGGGGCCGCCGGCTGCGAGCGTGGCACGGCCTCGGCCACGTGCACCGCGTGCTCGCAGTGCCCCGAGCCCGTGGCACGCCCCGGCCGCCGTGCGTGGTGCTGCACAGACCGGGACGGGACCTGAGCAGCGCGGGCTCTGGCACGGCTTTGCCCTTCCAGGGCTGCAGTGCCCCGGCTGCCAGCCGTGCCCGGGGGTCGGTGCGGTGGGCAGGTGGCTGCTCGGGTGGTCTCCCCCACCCCGGGTCCATGGACGGGGCGAGGAGATGGCGGCTGCGGCCCCGGGCATGCCGACAGCGATGGGCAGGCAGGAGGGCAAGTGCTAGCCGCGGGGACCGGGCATCACGGGGGCTGCGGGCGAGGGGGCTGCGGGCGAGGGGGCTGCGGCTCGGGCACGGCCTCCAGCCTCCCCTCGCCCCTCGGGGCTCGGCCGCCGCAGCCCCTGCGGGGCGCCCAGGACGCGGCACCGGGCACCGCCGCCCAGCGCCGTCCCTGCCCGGCTCTCCATCACCCCGGCCCCCCGCATCCCCCGCGGCTCAGCGCCCCCCGCGCCCCCCGGGGCCCGGCCGCAGCAGGGCACGGCCCGGGCATCCCCCGGCGCTCGGTCCCCGGGCAGCGCGGTGCGGCCGGGCCGTGCCGAAGCGCAGCGTCAGCACCGGGCCGCGGTCGCCGGCTGCTCCCGGCGCACAAAGCCCGGGGCCGCGGCCCGGGGCCGGACAAAGGCGGGCGGCGGGGCCCGGGGCTCGGCGGCGCGGCCACACCCGGGCGGGCGCGGGGCGCTCCCGCAGACAAAGCCCGCGGCCGCCCCGCACAAAGGCGGCACCGGGCGGGGCGGGGCCGCCCGGGAGCGCCCCGCCGAACAATGGGGCCGGGCCCGCCGCGCCCCGCCCGCCCCCGCCGCGGCCCCCCGCGGCCCGGCCGGGATGCGCCGCGCCCCGCGCACCTGCTGCTGCTCCGCGCCCTGTCGCGACACGGCGCCGCCCGGGGGCCGCGCTGGGGCGGGGGCGGGCCGCGCTGCCGCACCCCGGCCGGCCCAGCCCTTCGCGCTGTCGCGACACCGCGGCCCTGTCGCGACCGGCGACCCGCGGGGAGCGGGCGGGGCGCGACACACGCGGGCTTTCTGCCCGCCGAGCGCCGCGGGGGGAGGGAGGGAGGACCCGCCGCGGCCTGTCGCGACACTCCCGCCCCGTCGCGATACGCGCACCTGTCGCGATAGTCCCGCCCGTCGCGATACGGCGGCGACACGACAGCCCCTACAGGAGCCGGAACGTCATATCCCGGCCCGGCCCGGCCCGCCCAGCCCGGCCCGTGCCGCCCCGCCGGTACCTCCCGCTCCGCTCCGCTCCGGCCCCGGCTGCACCCGGTGCGCTCCCCGTCCGCGATCGCCTCTCACACAAACCTGCACGGCAGGGGGCGGGCCCTGGGCAAGGCCTCGGCCAATCGCCGCCCTTCTGCCCCACGGGGGGGCGGGGCGGGCAGCCAGCAGGGTAGGCTGCGCGCGGCCTGACTGACAGGTGCAGGGGGCGGGGCCGGCGGCGCGGGCCCCGCCCATCGGCCGCCACCTGCCCGCGGTTGCCGTGGTGACGGGACCCGGCACAAAGGCGGGGGGCAGCGCGGCCAGGCCTCGGCGCCTCCCAGTGACCCCCAGCGCCTCCCAGTAACACCCAGTGCCCCCCGTTAAAACCCAGCGCCTCCCAGTGTGTAACAGCGCAGCCCCGTGCACCCAGTACAACCCATTATAAGAGCCCAGCACAACCCATTAGAGTCCAGTAAAGCCAAGTGGAGACAGGTACAACCCAGTCTAGCCCAGCAAAGCCCAGTTTGGCCCAGTGCAGCGCACTGCAACACACTTGACACAAACATAACCCAGCACAGCCCCATTTAGCCCAGTGCAGCCCATGTTAGCCTAGCCCAGCATAACAGGGCCAATGCAGCCCAGTGTGGCCCACTGGAACCCCGTTTAGCTCTGTGGAGCCCAATTTAGCCCAGTGGAGCACAGGTAAGTCCAGTGCAGCCCATTTTAGACCACTGGAGCCCAGTTCAGCCCAGCGGAGCCCACTGCAGCCCAAATTGGACCAGTGCAGCCCATCACAGCCCCAATTAGCCTAGTTTAGCCCCGTTTAGCCTAGTTTAGCCCAGCTTAGCCCAGTAGAGACCATTATAAAAGAGCCAAGTAAGCCCAGTTTAGCCCATTGCAGCGCACTGAAGCCCAGTATAACAGGTCCAATTGAGCCCAGTTTAGCCCAGTGGAGTCCTGTTTAGCCCACTATATCCCATTGCGGTCCAATTTTGCCCAGTGCTACCCACTTTAGGCCATTTTAGCCCAGTTTAGCCCACTGCAGCCCAGTTTAGCCCAGTGTTGCCCATTTTAGCTCAGTTGAGCCCAGCAGAGCCCAGTTTAGCCCACTGCACCCCAATTTGGCCCAGTGCAGCCCAGCATAGCCCTGTTTAGCCCAACAGAGCCCATTATAACAGAGCCAAGTAAGCCCAATTTTGCCTGGTGTAGTCCACTGCAGCCCAGAATAACAGGTCCAACTGAGCCCTGTTGAGCCCAGTACAGCCCAGTGTATCCCAGTTTAGTTTACTGCAGCCCAGAACAGCCCCAATTAGCCTAATTTAGCCCCATTAACCTCAGTAGAGCCCAGATAAGCCCATCAGAGCCCAGTTTCGCCCAGCAGAGCCCTGTTTCACCCGCTGCATGACAGTTTAGCCTAATGGAGCTCAGTTTAGCTCAGTATAGCCCACTGCAGCTCTCTTTTCCTAGTGCAGTCCAGCCCAGCCCTGATTAACCTAGTTTAGCCCAGTTGAGCCCATTATAACAGAGCCAAGTAAACCCAATTTAGCCCGGTGCAGCCCACTACAGCCCAGTATAACAGGTTCAATTGAGCCCAGCTGAGCCCAGTACAGCCCTGTTTACCCCAGTGAAGCCCCATTTAGCCCAGTGCTGCCTGGTGGAGTCCATTTTTGCCCAGTTTAGTCCACTGAAGCCCGATTTAACCCAGTGCAGCCCAACACAGCCCAAATTTGGCCCAATTTAGCCCAGTACAGCCTAGTAGAGCCCATTATAACAGAGCCAAGTAAGCCCAATATAGCCCAATGGAGCCCAGAATAACAGGTCCAATTGAGCGCACTGCTGCCTATTTTTAGCCCAGCAGAGCCCAGTTTGCCCCACTGCAGCCCAATTTAGCCCAGTGCTGCCCATTTTATCCCAGTGGAGCCCAGTTTAGCTGACTGCAGCCCAATTTTGCCCAGTACTGCCCATTTTGTCCCAGTGGAGCCCAGCTTAGCCCAATTTAGCCCAGTGCAGCCCAGCACAACCTCGATTAGCCTAGTTAGGCCCAGTTTATCCCAGTGCAGCCCAGTAGAGCCCATTATAACAGAGCTAAGCAAGCCAGATATAGCCCAGCGCCGTCCAGTATAACAGGTCCAGTTGAGCCCAGTAGAGCCATGTTTAGCCCAGTAAAGTCCAGTGCTGCCCATTTTCAGCTGAGCAGAGCCCAGTTTAGCCTAACGGCGCCCACCTCAGCCCAATTTGTCCCAGTGCAGCCCAGCCCAGCCCCGATTAGCATAGTTATGCCCAGTGTAGCCCAGTAGAGCCCATTATAACAGAGCCAAGTAAGCCCAATTTAGCCTGGTGCAGCCCACTGCAGCCCAGTATAACAGGTCCAGTTGAGCCCAGTGCAGCCCAGTGTTGCCCATTTTTGCCCAGCAGAGCCCACTGCAGCCCAATTTAGCCCAGTGTTGCCTATTTTAGCCCAGTTGAGCCCAGTAGAGCCCACTGCACCCCAATTTGGCCCAGTGCAGCCCAGCACAGCCCCAATTAGCATAGCTTAGACCCGTTTAGCCTGGATGAGCCCCGCGGAGTGTAGTTTAGCCCAGTGGAGCCCTGTTTTACCCAGCGCAGCTCAATTTAGCCCAGTGCAGCCCACTGCAGCCCTCTTTTCCCAGTGCAGCACAGCCCAGCCCAGCCCAGCCCTGATTAGCCAGGTTTAGCCCAGTTTAGCCCAATAGAGCCCATTATAACAGAGCGAAGAAATCCCAATTTAGCCTGGTGCAGCCCAATGCAGCCCAGTATAATAGGTCCCATTGAGCCCAGTGCTGCCTCATTTAGCCCAGTGCTGCCCATTTAAGCCAATTTTAGCCCAGTTTAGCCCACTGCAGCCCAATTTAACCAGTGCAGCCCAGCACAGCCCCAGTTTGGCCCAGTTTAGCCTAGTTTAGCCCAGTAGAGCCCATTATAACAGAACCAAATAAGCCCAGTTTAGCCGGGTGCAGCCCACTGCAGCCCATTATAACAGGTCCAAATGAGCCCAGTTGAGCCCAGTGCAGACCACTGGAGCCCACTGCAGCTAACTTTAGCTGAGTGCTTCCCAGTTTAGCCCAGTGCAGCCCAGTTAAGCCCACATAAGCCAAATTTAGCCCAGTGCTACCCAATTTAGCCCAGTAGAGCCCAGTGCAGCCCACTGCAGCCCAATTTAGCCCAGTGCAGCCCAGCCCAGCCTCGATAAGCCAAGTTTAGCCCAGTTTAGCCCAGTAAAACCCCTTATAACAGAGCCCAAAAAGCCCAATTTGGCCCAGTGTACTCCACTGCAGCACAGTATAACAGGTCCCATTGAGCCCAGTTGAGCCCAGTGCAGCCCAGTGGGGCCCTGTTTAGCCCAGTGCAGCCCAGTGCTGCTCATTTTATCTCAGTGGGGTGCAGTTTAGCCCACTACAGCCCAGTTTGGCCCAGCGCAGCCCAGCACAACCCCAATTAGCCTAGTTTGGCCCAGTTTAGCCCAGTGCAGCCCAGTAGAGCCCATTATAACAGAGCTAAGCAAGCCCAATATAGTTTGGTGCAGCACAGTATAATAGGTCCAATGGAGCCCAGTGTAGCCCAGTCCAGCCCAATTTAGCCCAGTGCTGCCTATTTTATCCCAGTAGAGCCCAGTTTAGCCCACTGCAGCCCAATTTGGCCCAGTACAGCCCAGCTCAGCCCCAATTAGTGTAGTTTGGCACAGTTTAGCCCAGTGCAGCCCAGGAGAGCGCATTGTAACACAGCCAAGTAAGCCCAATTTAGCCCATTTTAGCCCAGTAGAGCCCATAAAAACAGAACCAAGTAAGCCCAATTTAGCCTGGTACAGCCCACTACAGCCCGGTATCACAGGTCCAGCTGAGTCCAGTTTAGCCCAGTGCAGCCCTGTTTAGCCCACTGTAACCCACTGCAGCCCAATTTAATCCAGTGAAGCCCACTTTAGCCCAGTTTTGCCCAGTTTAGCCCACTGCGGCCCGATTTAGCCCAGTGCAGCCCATTCCAGCCCTGATTAGCCTAGTTTAGCCAAGTGCAGCCCAGTAGAACCCATTATAACAGAGCCAAGTAGGCCCATTTTGGCCCAGTGCAGCCCACTGCCACCCAATATAACAGGTCCAATGGAGCCCAGAGCAGCCGAGCAGAGCACAGTGTAGCCCAGTGCAGCCCCATTTAGCCCATTGCTGCCCGTTTTACCCCAGTGGAGCCCAGCTTAGCCCACTGCAGCCCAATTTAGCCCAGTGCAGCCCAGCACAACCCCGATTAGCCTAGTATGGCCCAGTTTATCCCAGTGCAGCCCAGTATAGCAGAGCCAAAAAAGCACAATTTAGCCTGGTGCAGCCCACTGCAACCCAGTATAACAGGTCCCATTGAGCCTGGGTGAGGCCAGTGGAGCCCCGTTTAGCCCACTGCAGCCCAATTTAGCCCAGTGTTGCCCATTTCAGCCCAGTAGAGCCCAATTTAGCCCACTGCAGCCCAGTTTGGCCCAGTGCAGCCCAGCTCAGTTCC
Source organism: Cygnus olor (assembly GCF_009769625.2). Classification (NCBI taxonomy): domain Eukaryota; kingdom Metazoa; phylum Chordata; class Aves; order Anseriformes; family Anatidae; genus Cygnus; species Cygnus olor. The sequence continues at coordinate 447,831 of NC_049171.1, forward strand.
AATTAGCCTAGTTTAGCCCAGCTTTGCCCAGTTTAGCCCAATAGAGCCCATTACAACAGAGCCAAGTAAGCCCAGTTTGGCCCAGTGCAGCCCAATGCAGTCCAGTATAACAGGTCCCACTGAGCCCAGTTTAGCCCAGTGCAGCCCAGTGGAGCCCTGTTTAGCCCACTGTAGCCCAATTTTGCCCAGTGCTTCCCACTTTAGCCCATTTTTGCCCATTTAACCCAGTTTAGCCCACTGCAGCCCAATTTAGCCCCGCGAAGCCCATTTTAGCCCAATGAAGCATATTTTAGATCCGTGAGATGAGTTTCACAGACTCCCATAGCAGCCGGGGCTGGCGGGGGGCTCTGGGGGTCCGTGGTCCCACCCCAGCCCAGCAGGGTCACCCCGGGCTCCGTTTGGTGCCCGCTGCCTCTCGTCCTGCCGCTGGGCAGCGCCGGGCAGAGCCTGGTGCCGTGCTCTCGGCAGCCTCCCCTCGGGTGGCTGTGCCCACCTGAGGCTGACCAGGCCCGGCTCTCTCAGCCCGGCCTCGTGCTGCGGCTGCTCCAGGCCCCTCAGCACCTCCGTAGCCCTCCTGGGTGTGCTCCGGCAGCTCCGTGTCCCTCTGGGGCTGGGGAGCCCACAGCCGGGCACAGCGCTCCAGTACAGCCCAGTTTAGCCCAGTGCTGCCACATCAACACTTCCCCTAACTTGGTTTCATCTGCAGGCTTACTGAGGTTGCACTCAGCAATCCCACCCCACCCCACCCCACCCCATCCATCCCAACCCCATCCCACCCCCGTCCCCACCCTGTCCCACCTGCAGAGGAAGCCGAGGCAGGTGCCATGGCACACCACTTACTGCCCCAGGGTGCGGGGCAGCCGTGCAGGGCACCACTTGGCATCCCACGTCTCAGTGCTGGGAGGGCAAATCCCCCCTCGTGGCCTCCCCACGGGAGCTGGGCTCAGCCCCCAGCCCCGGGACCCCACCACCTTGAGACCCTATCACCCACTGAGACCCCACCACCCCTGGAAACCCACTACCCCCCAGGACCCCCCCCGCGCATGGGGACGCGCGCAGGTGCCGGCAGGACACAAAGCACAGGACCAGAGGGAGATGGTTTTTTTTTTTTCTCTTTTTTTTTTCCTCTTTTTTTTCTCTTTTTTTTTTTTTTGCACAAAAACAGTACATTTATTCAAGTGTTCTCCAGCACAAGTACATTAGAAAGGAGCTTGTCTTTATGATACTCTTCTGGGCACCAAAGAAAAAAAAAAAAGGAAGATGGGATGAAAGCGGAACGGACAGACTTTCTACATCTGCTGCACGCATTGACCTTTTAATTAGTTCATAACAGCTATGTCACGAGCAATACTTACACAGATACAACAGAGTGCCGGGCAAGCCCGCCGCGGGCCAGAACCATACGGTGAAATGTACAGTATTATCGTCAATAAATAGAGAAGCGACCCTAAAAAAACAAAACAACAAAAAACAAAAGGAACGAACCGAGAGAGAGAAAAGGAGAAAATGAAAAGGAGGAACAGCAGCTGGGGGCCGGGCGGCGCGGCCGGGAATGTGGCGTCGGGCGCGGGCTGAGCCAAATCATAGGAGAGGAGGGTTCCCAAACTCTACGCGTTTATTCCTCGGTATGAGTACATGATTCCCCACAAATAGTTAAGCATCAGCTACTTCAATGTCTAGGCTAAAACACATGAAATCTCTCATTTAGTTTTCAAGTACAAAGTTAAAATGCCTTTTTGTTTTTTCTTTTTTTTTAATAATAATATATAAGAGTAAAATAATAGTGCTCTTTGAAACTCCACTACAAGAAAACAAAACAAACAGTCATTGTCCAGACAGCAGACTTAATTTAACAATATATATTTTTAATAAAATGTTTTAGCACCGTGTTTGTCACCTACTCCCTCGGCAGATCTTAAGGAATTTAGGCTTTATTTTTTTATTTTTTTATTTTTAACTGTTTAAATCTAGGGCTGTGCAACAAAATTTGTCTGTTTGTTTTAAAAAAAGACGTGAGTCGGGTACGTTAAAAACTGAACTCTTTCCCCACGCATCCCCACGGTCCCACAGAGACCCTGCGGCTGCCGCAGGGGTGCCGGTGCCCCGAGCAGCCCCGGCGCCTTCCAGTTGTGCCGCGGCAGGAACCTGCTTCCCGCCGGCACCGGCACCGGTCCCGGCCCCTCTGCCCAGCCCGGGCGGCCCAGGCACGGGCGCCTGGGGTGGGCGGAGGAGCCCCCGTGCGGCGGCGGGGCCGGGAGCTGCATGCGACTTGTGCTCGGTGCTGCACCGGGGACCGGACCCACAGGAGGTGCTGTGGGGTGAGCGGGTCCCATGGAACGCGCCGCAGGGTCTGGGGGGACCCGCGAGCGGCGCTGCCAGGGCACACGGGGCTCGTGCCCGGTACTGCAGGGCCGTGCAAGGCTTGCTGCCGGTGCCGCACAACCTGCAGACATCGCTGCAGGGCCGAGCAAGGCTTGCGCCTGGCGCTGCAGGGCCGTGCAGGAGCTTTAAGCAGCGCTGCAGGGCCGTGCCAAGTGCGCACCCCGTGCTGCAGGGCCGTGTGGGACCCGCAAACAGCGCTGCAGGGCCACGCAAGGCTCGCACCTCGTTCTGTAGCGCGATGCAGGACGGGCGAACAGCGCTACGGGGCCGTGCAAGGTTTGCACCCCGTGCTGCAGGGCCGTGCAGGACCTGCAGGCAGTGCTGCAGGGCCGTGCAAGGCTCGCCAATGGTGCTGCAGGGCTGTGCAGCACTCGCACCCAGCACTGCAAGGCCGTGTAGCGCTCCCACCCGCTGCCGTGGGCCCTGAGGGAGCAGCAGGCAGCACTGCAGGGCTGTGCCGCTCACAGCTGGGGCTGCAGGATGTGCACGGCACCAAGCAGCACCTGCAAATGGAGCTGCAGGGCACCGCAGCACCTGCACCCAGCGCTGCAGGGCCGTGCAGGACTCATGCCCAGCACCACGCAGGGCCTGCGGCGGTGCAGCAGACCCATGCGAGACTCGCCCCATGCTGCGGGGCCGTGTGGGACCCAGCCCTGGGGCCAAGCTGGAGCCCACGGCCACAGCTCAGACCCCAGGGATGGAGGGGGCCACATCCTGCCTGCCCCCAGCCCACAGCCGCGGTGCCCTGCAGAGCATCTCAGCCTGGTGCCACCCGCGCCTGCCGCCACACACCAACACAGGGGCCCAGGAGCCCCTCCTAGCACCATGTGGAGGGAGCTGGGGGGGGGCCGGGGCGCCCCCCACCTGCCCCCACCGCTGTCGGTCCTAGCACCTCTCTGAGCACCCCACGGCACCCACGGGTGCCCGCTCACCACCAGCGCGGCTCGCTGCGAATTAGCCAGCACCCCGCACCGAGCTGCCGGCGGCCCTCCAGCGGCGGCCAGGGGGGTCCCAGGGGATGGGCGGCCTGGCCCCCGCCCCCCACGCACGGGCCCCCCCGGCGCCTTTCACAGTTACAGGAAGAGACGGCGACGGGGCCGGAGACCTCTCCGAGCCTCCCCGCGCCTTAGCACCAGTCCCTGCGCTCCCCTGGCGGAGCCCCTCTCCCTCAGAACACCGGATCCGGCCCCCCCGAGCCTGGGCTGGGCACGCACCTGCACCCCGAGCCGGACCCCGCTGCCGTGCCGCAGCACCTACAGCTGCCAGACAAGTAGCACCATCCACAGCACCGCCAGCACCTGCCCGCGCCCTGCCCGCATGCACCACGGCTCCCGGCCCCTGCGGCCACGGCTGCCTGCCCTCGCCACCGCCACCACCACCGTCACCGCCGCGCAGCGCCCGGCCGTGCCCCGTGCACAGGGCGCCCACCGAGGGGCTGCAGGGAGCGGCCAGAGAGGGTCGCTCCGAAAACACGCTCTGAAAGAACGGCTCCCGGGGGCCGTGGCAGAGGCTCCTGCCCCGTCCCGGCCCCGCCGCGTTTCTCCGCCGCCTGTCCCGGCCGCGCACCCGCGGGCGTTAGCACCAGGGTCCGAGCCCCCGCGGCCGCCCCGCTGCCGGAGCTGCCCGGCCCCGCTCCGGCCCCGCTCCGCCTGCGTCCCTGCCTGCCTCCGCGCCGGCGCGTCCCGGACCTCAGCACCCTCAGGGCCACGTACGCAGAACAGCACCAGTACGTCGGGCCGGGCGGCCGCCGAGGGAGGCGCTTCCTTTTGGGACAGAAAAAGGTTATTGCATGACTCGGGGTGGGGGCTTCCCGCCCCGGCCCCGCCGGCCGCCCCGGCCCCCTCCCGCGCAGCTCCGGAAAGGCCTGGCACGTAAGGCAACATGGAAGCTGATGTCTTGACTCACCCCGCTGTTTAAAAGCACCATTATGAAGTCAGGTTGTACAGTAGTAACAGTACCTTTTATATATATATATATCTATATCTCATATCTATCATATATATATAAACTGTAAACAAGAGGTAACAGCGGCTTCTAGGGTTTGCTTTCTTCAAGGTTTCCTGTGTGGTAGGCACCCAAAATACTGTAGAAAAGGTGTGTGTTGTGGTGTGTGTGTTCTTGGCTTCCCTGCCAGTTGGTTTTGCTCCATATCACCAGTGCATGGTGCTGGTGGAAAAGAGTGAGGCTCAGTCGGTTGCGGAGCTGGCCGAGCGCCTCCCTGCGTTGTGCTCCCGAGCCGGGCCCGCGGCCCCGCGCGAGCTCGTGGCGAGCTGGGAGCGCCGGGCGGACGGCGCGGTCCCGGTCCCGGTCCCGTCTCCCTCGCCTCCGCCTCTCCCGGCTGGGCTTTCCCGCGGCCGTTTCCCCTCCTCCGAGAGCAGGGCTGGCGACAGCGCCGCGTCTCGCCCGCTGCTCCGAGAAGCAGAAACCAAACTAACAGAAAAACCCAGCCAGAAAAGAGCGGAAAACTAAAAGGTTACCCAAAAAAAAATGGTTTTGGTTTTTTGTTTTTTTGTTTTCTTTTTTTTTCTTTCTTTTTTGTCGTTTTTTGTTGTTTTTTTTTTGTTGTTTTTTTTTAAATAGGCTAAAAGCTGAACATTGGAAATTCAGGAGAGGACACCGAACCCTTTCGCTCGGGGAGACGTGTGCCGGGTTCCCGTCGGGCTGCAAAATCCCGTCTCTCTTCTGGGTGCTGACTCTTCTCTCATTCCGTGTTTTCACTTCTCTTGGCGTGGATGGTTTTGTTTCTGACGCGCTCTGTGTTACCAGTTCCTGTCTGTCTCTCTTAAACGCAGGCAAAGTATTCCTTCAGGGGAGCAAAGAGGTGGCGGATCACCGGCACGCTCCACGATCTGCCGAGCAGTCTCTGCCGGGCCAGGCGGCTCATGTTGGACACGTCCGTGTAATGCACCGGGAAGCCGAAGACCCTGCGGGGACACGGCGGGGCTCAGCCAGGAGCGGATGGAGGGCGAGGGGCGTTGGTGGCCTCCGGCGAGGTCCCATGCGCGGCGGCGACTTGGCACGTGAAGCTGTGCCACCGAGCATCCAGCCGAGCAGCCCGAGCGCCGCGAGGACCGTGCGGTCAGCAGCTGCCCCCAGCCCCGCGTCTCCCCATCACGGTCCCCATCCAGCCCCCCCGGCCCCAGTACCTCTCCATCTCCGTGCACCACAGGATGTCCTCCTTCTCGTTCATGAAGACGGGGAAATGCTGGTCTTTGCCCTGCTTGATGGAGTTGGAGCGAGTGGTGATAGTTCGCACCTTGCTGAACTGCAAGAGGCACAGGCTCGTCATGCTGCCGGCACCGGGGGCGCACCGCGGGCAGGTGGAGCCGGAGCGCTCCCCGCGGAGACGCTGCTGAACCCCGGGTGGGCAATGCCACCGCTGCCCCCCCACACCCCTCCCTGCAACCCAGGGGGTCCTGGCAGGGCGAGGACCCCCCCACGTACCCCCCCGGGGCTGACCTTGGCTATCCTGCCGTGCTCCAGGCACTCCTGGAGTTCCAGCTTATCGTTGACTGTGGATGCCAGCGGCCTGGAGGGAGAGAGGGGGTCGGCGTGGGGTGGCAGCGCCGCATCCCCGTGTCCCCACGCGGTGGCTCCCCAAGAGGGGTTTGGCGGGGGGGGTGGCTGCAGCCATCTGGGGGCTGTTCAGAGGGGGCAATGAGATGCAGAGGATACACGTGCTGGAATAGATGCTGGGGGCCAGCCCCGTGCTGCCTCACGAGCAGAGGGAGCAGCTCTGGGATTTTGGGGCATGCTGCTGCTCCTGCACAGCGAGCAGGGAACGGCCGCACCGCTGCCCACGGGGACGGTGCCAGGAAGGCTGCAACCGTGGAGCCACGGCCGTGCAACTGCGGAGCCGTGGCCACACCGGGGCCAGGCCCAGGCCCTTTGGGGAGCCCCCACCGCACCGGGCAAGCACGCAGACGGGGCGCTCTCACCAACCTGTTCATACCGGGAAGGTTTCCCCAGAAGTACCGCGCCCTGTGTGCCGCAGACACTTCTTTGGCATCGATCATGACGGGGTTGGACTGCCAGAGCGAGGAGAGGCCGGGGGTCACCGGGGGCTCTGCGGGGCCCCAGGGTGCCCCTGCAGGCCGGGTCCCGAGGGGACAGCGGCGGTGACATGGGGAGGTGCCTGCCACGCTCCCGCCCCGGCACTCACCTCGAGGAAGCGCGAGATGTCCCTTTTGTCGCTCACCCCCATGGCCACCACATTCTCGAAGAGCCAGAAGAAGGGCCGGTCGTCGCCCTCCTTGGGCCGGGCTTCGTGCAGGAGGCGGTAAAACTCGAAGAAGAGGCGCCCGGTGCCCTCTGGGCAGGAGAGAGAGAGGGATGGTGTCAGGGGGGCAGCCAGTGCTGGTGGTTTTGCAGCGGCAGCAGCGAGGGGACACCCACCGTACAGCCCCTTCCTGGCCGGGTTGACGATGGAGAGGTCGTTGCAGGGGCTGCCCCCTATTACCAGGTCGAACGGGCCCCACTCCTGTATCTGCAAGGGAAAATACACGGCGGGGTGAGCCAGGGGACCGCGTCCACCTGCTCCGGGCACGGCACAGCGGTGCCAGGGGAAGCCCCGGGACATGGGGGCTGTCACGGCGCGATGGGATGGAGCGGCCATGCCGGTGAGCCCCGGTGGAAGGGATGCTGCCAGCTCCCCGGTGTGCGGGGAGGGACGGGACAAGGGACCACGGGGCACAGGTCCTGTGTCAGAGGGGACAGGGATGAGTGGTGGGATGCGAGGCCAGCGGGATGGGTTGCCCCCATCCCCGGGGAGACCCGCAGGGAGGGGAAGCCGCGGGGGGGCAGCCGGCAGGACGTACGTGTTTCTGGGTGACATTTCGGACGTCCCCGACGTACATGATCTTGCCCTGGTGCCTCACCATGCCCACGGTGATGGAGTCCTCGCACACCTCGGAGGCAATGTAGCGGTCCACCTGGATGCCCAGGTCCTTCAGCACCAGTAGGCCTGCGGGCAGTGGGGCCAGGGTCAGCGGGGCGTAGGTGAGGGGTCTCATCCCACCTCCCTGTCCCATCCCATCCCATCCCATCCCCGCAGCACTGCTCAGCACATGCCAACCCTTGATTCTCCACGACCTCCGTGGGGCGGGACCTGTTGAGGGGCTGCCAGGACAGGGACCCCCGGATCCCCCACCCACCTGTGGCGATGCCGTCGAAGAGCGAGAGCACGCGGATGGGCTTCCTCTTCTCGGCTGGGACAGGCGGGTAAACCTTTGGTGGGTCCTGAAAGCAACGGGGGGAGCGTGAAGCCGGGGAGCGGGGGTCCCGCGGCAGGACAGGGGTGGGGCGGTGGGCACTCACAAACTCCTGGTCGTGGTTGTTGGCGAAGAACATCTGCAGGCGGGAGGGCCAGTCCTCCCGCCGCCGCAGCAGCCCGTAGATGCCCTTGTGGCCGCACATGTAGCAGTTCCAGGGGTCCTCCTTGATGGCCGCCTGCGCCGCCCCCGGGCCCACCAGCAGGTCCACGCACTCCACGCAGAAGCACCTGGGGGGGGGCAGGAGCGGGGCGTGCATCAGCCACGGGCTGGGGGCAGGGGGACGGGGCCCCGGGACCCCCGGCACCATCCCCAGCAGGATGCTGGTGGGGACAGGGACACCGCTGGTAGCCACGGTGTGCCAGGGGTGTGCGCACACGTCGGTGTGCCGTATCGGTGACAGTCCCCCCTGCGTGGTCCCGCGCCCCACGGGACTAATGGCAGCCCCCTCCCCTTGGACTTTGGGGGACACCGGGGGACCCCCAGCCCCTCGCCGGGACCTGCTGCACTGCCCAGCCCCACGGGACCCCCGGCCTCCCGCGGCACCGACCTGCAGCAGTTGTTGTTGCCGCACATGAGCACCTCGCGGCCACCGCAGCAGATGGTGCAGTAGGACTGGTAGCCGTCGTCGTCGTACTGGTACGCGCACTCCAAGAAGCAGTTCTGGGGGGAGCGAGGGTGTCAGCGTGGTGTGCCCCCCCCCAAGCCCTGTGCTGGGCCACAGGGGGGGCGCGGGGACAGGGCGCTTTGGGGAGGGGGGACCCCCGCTGCCCCGTACCTTGCAGTTTTGGCACATCCCCCCGATGAACAGAGGGTGCTCCAGGGTGACGTTGAGGCTCCCGCAGGAGATGCAGATATCTGGAGGTCATGGGGGGGGCAGGTGACTCTGGGGGGTCTGTGCCCCCCCAGTACCCCCAGAGCCAGATGGGGTCGCCCTGCTTCTCACCCCTGCCTATGCCGGAGACGCCAGACCCTGGTGGCGTCCCCCAAGGACCCCCACCTCCATGGGCTGGGGGCTGTTTGTGGCCCCCCTTGGCTTGCAAGGCTGAGGGTCGCAGCCCCCCTGCAGCTTTCTCCTGCCCCCCCAGCCCCTCTGCCTCCACCGCCGGGGGGTGCAGGCTGTGCCCCAGCCCCAGGCTGTACACCGCGCTCACCTTCGATGTTCCTGCATTTCTGCCGGACCTCGTAGACGAGTCGCTCTGGGGAGGAAAGAGGTGCTCAGGGTGGGGGTGCACGGGGGGGAGCCCCTCTGTGCCTTGGGGGGTCCTGCCCCAGCCCGGACCCCTGCCCGCAGCACCAAACGGGGCAAAGGGACCTGGTCCCAAGGACACAGCGCGGTGCTCGCCCCCCATGCCATGGGGAAGGGGGTACCGGGGGGGGCCGCAGTACCTCGGGTGCGCTCGTCAATGATCTCCTTGACCTTGGGCTTCTCCGTTGTGCTTTTCCTGGGCTTTTTGGCGGGCGGGGGCGGTGCGTAGGCGGCGGCTTCGGGCTCTACCCACATCTCCGTGTACACTTCTTTGTAGGGGTTGCGCTCCTCTGCGGGAAGCGGGGGCCGTGAGCAGGGACCTCGTGGTGTGGGGACGTAGCACCCCGGCTCTGCACGGCGTGTGGCTGTGCTGCCCCGGCCCTGTGCAGTGCCTGCCCCAGCTGGTGCCATTGCAGCGGTGCCCCAAAGGAGCCCCCACTGGAGGGACCCCGGGGGCTGCAGCCACTGGTGCAGTTATAAATGCCACCACCACTCGTGGCTGAGGTTCCTCCTGGCCACGCAGATGCCACCAAGGCTGCCCGAGTGTCCCCGTGTCCCCTGGGGACACTGCTCCTGGTGTCCCCGCGCTCCCACTCTGCCTGGGGCCCCGCACCCGTCCCCGCTGCCGCTCACCCTCGGGGGGCTCCAGGCCCTTGGGGCCAGACGGCTGGAAGCCTCCCAGCGCCCACTCGATCATCTGCTTGTTCTGGATCTCCACCACCTTGGAGGTGTCCGTCTCGTCGTTCTCGGGGCACGCCGGGAAGATCTTCCCTGCTCTGCTGCTCGCCACCTGCATTGTGAGCACCGGCATCACACCCTGCCCCCCACAGGGACCCCCCCAGCAGTCCTGCGCAGCCACGACCAGACGTACACAGGCAGACCCCCCCCCCCTAAAACCATGACACCTTGCAGAGCTGCCTAGAGACCCCAGAGGGCCAGAACCTCCCCCAGTGCCACCCCAGAGATGCTGATCCCCCAGATCCCCCAGCCCCGAGACCCCTGGCCAGGCCAAGCGACTCCCAGACACCCCCAACATCTTCCTAGGGAGCCCCCCCGGTGCTCGCCCACCCCTCGAGTGATGCCCCATGCTCCCTGGGATGCAGCTTTTGTGCCGTGGGGGCGTGGAGCAGAGCCAGATGCACCCCCTTGGACCCTGCTTGGAGCCCCCAGAAGGGGCCTTGCTCAGCCCCGCTCCCCTTGGATCCCCCGGGAGCGCAGCAGCACACGTGCACCGAGCGCCCCGTCCCCAGCTGCGGCGCGGTGCCACATCCCCGCTGCCCCCCGACGCTCACCTGCAGCACCTCGTAGATGGCTTTGCGGTACATGGGCTGCTTGTTGTAGGTGGCCTGGTGGAAGGCGCTGGAGAAGGAGCTGAGGGGCAGGAGCTTCTCCACGCAGACCTGCGGAGGAGATGGGGACGCGGCCGTCATGCGGGGGGGTCAATGGGGAGGCGCGCACGGAGCCGGGGGTGCCACTTACCACCGAGAACTTGCCGTCCCCGAACCACATCACCCAGCGGGTGCCCTCGGCCGCCCGGCTCCGTCCCGTCATCCACCAGGAGACGATGCGCCCCGGCCACCAGGAGAAGCCGCGCAGCTTGCCCCACACCAGCTCGCCGATGCCGAAGCCCCGGCCGTCCTGCGCCAGGAGAGAAAATGGGGAGGGGGGGCAGCGTCAGGGGGGCTGCACCCGGGGGCTGGGGGGCGAGGAGGGAAGGGGTCTGCAGGGGGGGCACCGCGGGGCGCGCTCACCTCGTACTCGGGCTCGTCGTCGGCCGACTTGGACGTGTTCTTGTCGACAGCGTCGGCCACCACAGGCTCAGGCGTGGTGGCCACGTTGGGCGAGGCGGGGTCGGTGGGCTGCTGCGAGGCGGGGGGGCTGGCCTCCTCCTCCTTCTGGGGCTCGGCCCGCGGCGTCTCCTCCACCACGTTCATCACGGCGATCACCTTCGCCTTCTTCTCCGCCTGGCGGGGGGAGAGGGGGCGTCAGGGTAGGGCAGGCCCCCCCCCTTCCACATCCCATCCCATCGCACCCCCATCCCATCCCCGGTCTATTGCATCCTGGTCGCATTCCATCAGATCTTTGTCCCATCCCATCCCCACTCCATCACATCCTCATCCCTCTGCATCCCCGTCCCATCCCCATCCCTTTCCTGTCCCCACCCCACGAGGCAGGCTCCCACCAGGCGCCCCCTTAGCAGGGGGCTCCATCGCAACAGCTTAGCATGAGTGGAGGCCCCCATCAGTGCCCTGCTGCCCCCCACCATCATCCACTGTCCCAGCCCCGGGCTGTGTGCTGCTGGGTGCTCCCCCTTGTCCCCGTGCCTCAGTTTCCCCCTGCAGTCCTGGGGGGGACAGCTGGAGGAGTGCTTGCAGAGCTTCGGAGGAAGGAGCTGGCAGCTGCCCCTGAGCCAGAGCCTGCTCTGCCCCCCAGGGGGGCTGCCCCTGCCCCAGCCTGAGCGTCCCCAAAGCTGCCAGCAGCCCCCCAGCCCCTGCCCCAGTTGATCCCCCTGACGGAGCCGTGGCCTTCCTGGGACTGGAGCTGGGAACGGGCTCAGGAGCCCACCAGTGACACCAGAAGGAGGGTGCCCAGCCCCTGGAGCCCCGCGCCTCCAACCCATGCCCCCATCCCGGTCTCCATCCCACCCCCGTCCCACCCTGGCCCCCACCCCAAGATCCAGGGGGCTGAGCTCCACCCGTTCAGGAGGGCTGGGAGCCCCCCAGAGCCCGCCTGTCCCGGGACAGCCAGCACCCCTCGGGCACCCCCTGTCCCCGCTGTCCCCTGCCCGCCCCGGTGCGGGGACATCCCAGGGGCGAGCCATGCCCGAGCTGTGCGCCAGGCTCAGGTGTCACCAAGTTGGCCAAGCCGGGACGCACGGAGTTCAGCCGTGCCCGACCTGGCCGAGCCGTGCCAAGCCGTGCCGAGCCGAGCCAACTTTAGTTGCACCTAGCCAAGCCGTGCCAAACTCAGCCGAGATGGACCCAGCGGGGCCAAGCCACGGCAAGCTCAGACGGTCCGGTCCGAGATGGGCTGGGTTGGACCGGACCGGGCCAAGCCGTGCCAAACCGTGCCGTGCCAAACTGTCCCAGGTCGGGCTGATCCGGGCCGGGCCGATCCACGCCGCCCTCCGCGCCCGTCCCGCGCAGCCCACCTACCCATGCGGGCCAGGCGCCGCGGCGGGGCCGAGCCGTGCCGAACCGAGCCGAGCCGGGCCGGGCCGGGCTGCCGGGGGCACGGCCGGCGGTTCTTTGTCTGGGAACCCCGGGTCACATGGTCCCCGCCGGCCCGGCTGGTTGGCTGCGGGGGAGGGGCGGCACGGCACGGCACGGCACGGCTCGGGGCACCCGGCACGGCCCGCCCCGCCCCCGCCCCGCACGGCACGGCACGGGTCGGTACGGTCCGGCCCGGCTCGGTCCGACCGGCAAGGCTCGGCCCGGCTGTCTCACCATGGTCCGATCCCGTCCGGTCCCGCTCGGCTCGGCTCGGCTCGGCACGGCTCGGTCTCCTGTTCCCCCCCGGGCGCACGGCCCGGCTCGGCCCGGCCCGGCCCCGCTCGGCGCCACCTTCTCTGCCCCGTTCCGTGACCGCTCCAGCGCCGCATCCCCGGTACGGACCGGGCGGCCGCGGGGAAACGCCGGGCTGTGCCGAGCCATGCCGGGCCGTGCCGGGCCGTGCTGGGCTGTGCCGAGCCGGGCCGACCAGCATCAAAGGCTCTGCACAGGCCCCGGTCCCCAGCCAGGCTCGGGGCTGCCCCCGGCCACCCGAGCCGTGCCGTGCCGTGCCGTGCCAGCCCCCCAGCGGGACCCCGCGGCCACTCACCGGCAGCGTCCCTCGGCCCCGCGGCGGCAGTCCCCGCTCGGCTCGGCTCGGCTCGGCTCGGCTCGGCAGCGGCCGGGGCAGACTCCCCGCCCCGGCGCCGCTCGGCGCTGCCTTTTGTCCCGGCGGCCGCGGCCCCGCACCCGGCCCCTTTGTGTTGCAGAGCGGCGGGACAAAGGGGGGAATGGCCCTGGCCCCCGGGCATGGGCTGCCCCGGGGGGGTCGGCCTGGCACGGCAGGAATCCGGCGGGGGGCGGGGGCGGCACCCCCCGGCCCGGTTCGCCCCCCCCCCCCCCCCCCCCGCCACGGCTGGGACCCCTCGGGGACCCCCTGGCCCGGTCCGTGCGCCGGCACGGCTCCTGGAGCACCGGCCTGGCCCGGGCCGCACCGCCCCGGCACGTGTCCCCGAGTGTCCCCGGGGAGCCCGGGGGTCCCCAAACATGACCCCTCGAGCTGCACCCCAAAGCAGCTCCAGGCACCCCAGAGCGCGTCCCCCTGGAGCGGGGTGTCCTGTGGGGTCACAACTCCCCGGCAGTCCCGTGGGGTCACAGCCCCCCCGGCTGTCCCGTGGGGTCCCGGCTGTCCCGCGGGGTCGCAGCCCCCGGCTGTCCCGTGGGGTTGCAGCTCCCCAACGGTCTCATGGGGTCGCAGCCCCCGGCTGTCCCGTGGGGTCCCGGCTGTCCCGTGGGGTCACAGCCCCCCGGCTCCGCACCATGCTCTCGCCTCCATCCTCCTGCCTGGGTGTCCCCAGCCCTGGCACGGCCCCAGCACCGTGGCCAGGACACCCCGAGGCCGTGCCAGCGCCCAGCCCCCCCGCAGCACCGCAGTGCAGAGCCCCCACTGCCACGCACCCACGGACCCGCGCCAGGGGTGGGAGGTGGCGGCGTGGCCCCCGCGTGCTCCGGGGGCCTCCGGCTGCGCTGCGGGCACCGCTCGGCACCGGCTCTGCCCCGGCACCGCTCCATGTCCCGGGGGCTGAGCTTTTAACGGGCCCCGAGCAAAAACCCGCGCAGAGATGGCGATGGCACCGGGCCCTGCTGGCGTCCCCCTGCCCAAGGTCCCCCAGGAGGGACCCTGGCAGCACCCAGCCCGCTGCCCCCCCCGCTGTGCCCCCCAGCTGCAGCCCAGGGCCGTGCTCAGGGCCCCTTTGTGTTGCAGATGGAGGGGACAAAGGGGGAATGGCCGTGGCCCCGGGCACGGGACAATGTGGGGGGATGGGGTGGGGGATGGCAGCAGAGCCCCCATGCCTCGTCCCCATCCCCATCCCCTCTGCCTGGCTCCTGCTACCCCCACCCCGCCCAGGGGACTGGGGGGTGAGGGTCCCCCATGGGCAGTGCCCCCTGCCCAGGGTAGGGACGTGCAGAGCACCTCGAACACCATCGACACAGCCGCACCCCAAAACCAGCCAAGCGGCCCAGGGCACCCCGTCCCCTCCGTGCAGGAGGAACCAGGGGACCTCACTGCCCTGGGGACCTGGAACAAGGCCCCTGCTCAGCCCGCACCGCAGCTTCCCCCAGCCGCACGTCCCAGCCCCACGCAAGGTGCCACGCGCCCAGGGAGAGCCTGCACGGAGCCACCAAAGAGGTTCGAGGTGGCAGGGGCCTGGCTCCCCGTCCCCTCAGGGCTGCGTGGGTTCAGGTTCACCCCGCAGAATCACCCCAGTGCTCCCCAAACCCGAGCAGAGACAGCCTCGGCACAGATCCTCGCGCCCGGCAGGGCAGGCACCAGCCTCGCACACAAACCGGCCCGGTGCCGGTGCTCACCAGCGAGCTGCCACGTGCCGTGGCCAAGGGCACGCGCCTGGTGCAGGGGGGGCAGCTGCGGCGGGGAGGGGGGCAGCAGTGCCGTGACCCCCCCGGGACGTGGGCCTTGTCCCTGCTGCCAGCAGGGGCTTGGATGTGCAGACCATGAGGTCCCCAATGGCACAGGGACCCCCATGGCACAGAGACCCCATGGCACAGGGACCCCATGGCACAGGGATCCCCATGGCACAGGGACCCCCATGGCACAGGGACACCATGGCACAGGGACCCCATGGCACAGGGATCCCATGGCACAGGGACCCCATGGCACAGGGACCCCATGGCACAGGGACACCATGGCACAGAGACCCCATGGCACAGGGATCCCATGGCACAGGGACCCCATGGCACAGGGACCCCCATGGCACAGGGACCCCATGGCACAGGGACCCCATGGCACAGAGACCCCATGGCACAGGGACACCATGGCACAGAGACCCCCATGGCACAGGGACACCATGGCACAGGGACACCATGGCACAGGGACCCCATGGCACAGGGACACCATGGCACAGGGACCCCATGGCACAGAGACCCCATGGCACAGGGACCCCCATGGCACAGAGACCCCATGGCACAGGGACACCATGGCACAGGGACACCATGGCACAGAGACCCCATGGCACAGAGACCCCATGGCACAGGGACCCCCATGGCACAGGGATCCCCATGGCACAGGGACCCCATGGCACAGGGACCCCCATGGCACAGAGACCCCATGGCACAGGGACCCCATGGCACAGGGATCCCCATGGCACAGGGACACCATGGCACAGGGACACCATGGCACAGAGACCCCATGGCACAGAGACCCCATGGCACAGGGACCCCCATGGCATGGGGACCCTCCCTCAGGAACGACAGCCAGGAAATCCCAACAGCACTCGAGCAACCACGGCACACAGATGCTGTAGCACCAGGGGGGTACAGACCGGTGACTGTGGCCCAGCTGGGGCCACATCCATGACGTGCCCAGGGACTGGGGGCAGCCGGGGGGGCACGGCCTGCTGGGCACCAGGGGTTTGGGCAGGAGTGGCACACTGTGCCCTGGGCACTGCAGAAAACAGCAAGAAGATCGCCTAAGCCTGCCCGGCCGGGGCTGAGAGGGGGCAGGGCATGCTCGGAGCATTTTGGAGCAGGGCGAGCTGTGGGCAGGGAGAGCTGGGGTGCGAGGGGCTGCAGGGACAGTGTGGGGAGCCCCGCTGGGGCTGGGTGACCCAGAGGGACAGGGCGGACACGAAAAGCACCGGAGAGAAGCTGTGGCCAAGGCGGGGGGGGGGGGGGCGGATTTGGCAGCCTGCCACAGGGGAAAGCAGCGCCAGCAGAGGTGTGGGCCCCTCCCGATGGGGGTAACGCTGCGGATTGCTGCTGGGGGCTCTGCCCTTGGGAAGGAGCAGGCTGTGCCCAGCGCCGCGCAGGGGGAGGAAATCTCCCATCCACCGGCAATTAAAGAGGAGATAAGCAGAGATGGGCACATCCATCCTCCTCCTGCCCTGGGGCCACAGCCGTCCCCGCCCCATCCCAACCCCAAACCATCCCCATCTCCATCCCCATCTCCATCCCGTCCCCATCCCGCAGTGGATGGGCGAGTGCCGGTGCCTGGCCCCTACCCGCACCCTTGGGTGCTGCTCTGGGGGTGCAGGGAGGCAGCGACCACCCCCCGGGACGAGGCAGCCCCACCACGGGCACAGAGCCCCCAA
This sequence comes from Cygnus olor, assembly GCF_009769625.2. Classification (NCBI taxonomy): domain Eukaryota; kingdom Metazoa; phylum Chordata; class Aves; order Anseriformes; family Anatidae; genus Cygnus; species Cygnus olor. The sequence continues at coordinate 464,050 of NC_049171.1, forward strand.
AGCTCCCCAGGGCCGGAGCAGCGCCCTCACGCAGGGAGGCAGAAAGCCGCCAACCTGCTCGGCCAGCTAAAAATACGTCCCGGGGAGGACTTGATTGCAGGGTTTGGGCCCTCGCAGACAGAAAACAGCCGGCGCCACGGGCTCCGATGCGGCGAGGGGAGGCAGCGCTGGCGCCGGCACCGGGCAGGTTCCCGGGCACGTGGCCGTGCCGCCCTCACCACTGCCACCGCTGTGCCACTGTCCCCGTCCCCCAGCCCTCCCGAACGAGCCGAACCCTTCGGGTGCAGCCGGGGGCACAGCTGGCCTGGGGAGCTCACCGGGAGGGCACGCTGTCCCCTCTGCCACGGCCACACGTGCCGTGGGTGGCGCTCCCCCTCTCCTGGCAGCGCACCGCTGCCACCAGCACCGAGTGACAATTGGCGCTGGGCAGGCGAGTGGCGCGCGGTTTGTCAGCCGAGCTGCGAGATCAAGGGCGGACGGGCGGACCCAGCTTGAACGCATTTCAGGCTTTCTCCCGGTAATGAAAAGAAAACACTTCGTCTTATTAGAAAAATAAAGGAATTAGACGCGGCTAAACTCAGCATTGTTTGAGAGTGAGGAATCACTGAAAAGAAGTATTTTGATTTTTTTTTAGCATTTTTCCCCCAATTATTTTTGGCCGACGAGCGATTCTGGCTGACCTGAATCTGAAATTTTTTTGGCGAGCGAACCATGCTGAGGAAAATGTGTGCTGCGGTCCCCTGGCCTGTGCCGAGCCTTGCGCTGGGCTATGCGGGACGAGAAGGGGCAGCGAGCGCGGGGCTGGCCCTGCCACCAGCACCTGCACGGCGTCCCCACGTCCCCAGCCCCATCTCCTCAGCCGGGCTTGGAGCAGAGCGAAGCAGCAGCGAGGGGCTGCGTGCGTGGCCCTGGCCGTGGCCGCGGTGCCGCAGGCTGCAGTGCTGCTCGTGGCCAGCGTGCGGCTGCACCGGGGCTGTGCCGCGCCGCCCTGCGGCTGCGGGAACCGCCCGCGTCCCTGCGTCCCTACGTCCCTACGTCCCCTGCGTCCCCCTGCCCCAGAGCAGGGCAGCAGACCCTGAACCAGGCCACGCATTTGGGTGGAAATCCCCGCTCCTTGCCGGTGCTGCGGGGGGGGCACGTCCCAGCCGGGACCCCCCCCCAGACACCCTCAGGGCCCTCGGCTGTGCCCTGACCTTGCTGTGCCTGCGGGGACGCCCTGGCTATGCCAGCTGTGCCCTGTGCCGCATGGGGACATCGCAGCTGTGCCAGCCGTGCCGTGCACCCCATGGAGACATTTTGGCCACAACAGCAGTGCCACGCACCCCATGGGGACACCATGGCCCTGCCTTGCACCCCGTGGCAATGCCCTGGCCACGCCACCTGTGTCCTGCACCCCATGGGGACCTCATGGCCATGCCAGCTACGCCTTGGACCCCGTGGGGATGTCCTGGCTGTGCCAGCCACGTCCCATGCCCCTTGGGGACAAACCGGCTGTACCTTGCACCCCGTGGGGACACCGTGGCCCTGCCGGCCATGCCCTGTGCACGGTGCCCCATGGGGACAACCCAGCCGTGCCAGCCACCCCAGCGCGGTGCCTGCCGGACGGCGCGCGGCGCTCGGGGCTGTGAATAGTGCTGCGGTGGCCGAGGGGACCTGTTGCCAGGGAGATCCGCTGGCAGCGAGGGACGGCGCAGAGGGGGGCGGCGGGGACATGGCGGGGGCCAGCGCCATGGTGGGGGCTGGGGGCTGCACCCACCCAAGGGGCCCTTGCTGTGGACCCCAAAGAACCAGGGGACCCAAGGGCTGTGGGGGTCACGGAGTCCCCCTGCCCCACGCACAGCCCTGAGCACAGGGCAGAGCATCCCCAGTGCTGGCATGGGGACGGGCTGGGGTCTCCCACATCCAATGCCCCTGTCCCCCGAGATCCGGCCCAGGTCCCCCAAAAGCCACAGCGCCGTGACCCACAGTGTGTGGAGCGCCTCGTCCTGCTCCTCGGGGTCCCCGCTCCCCAGGGCCGCAGCCCTGCAGCGGGGTGGCACCGAGGCTCCTCGCTCCCATGCAGCCAGGGGCTCCCGCGAAGCCCCCTCGCAGCCCCCCTGCGCCGCCCACGGCTTTTATTATTTTAATTGCGTCACGGCTCTCGCTGGTTCCCCTGGAAACCGGGAGAAAAGGCCGGTCCCTGCGGGGAGGAGGAGGAGGAGGAGAAGGGCCCCTGCTCTGCGCGCTGCGGGCACCCGGCGCGGGCGGCTGCGCATGCAGGGCCCTGTCCCTGGGACCACCGCGGTCCGCAGGGCCCTGCTGGGGGCGGTGGTCCCATGGGAGCCCCTCGCACCAGGCCAGGTGCTTGGGGGCGTTTGCCAGCACCGCCAGGGCTGCAGCGAGCTGCCTGCCTGGGGCTCCGCACCGCACCAGTGCTCCCAGTGAGCAACTGGGAAGGGCTCGCAGCACAGCCCCCGGCGCCCGCTCCCACGCCGCGGCACCGGTGCCGGCGTCGCCCCGGCGGTGTCTCCTTACCTCCCTCTTCCAGCGGGCCAGCCACTCGTCCCGCTTCCTCTTGCTGATGTAGTAGGGGTCCCCGGCCTGGAAGGTGTGCCGCTGCATGGGCCGCTGCCGCAGGCTTGACTCCCAGCCCAGCCCGCCGCGCAGTCGCCCGCGGGAGCCCTGTCAGACAGCGGGGAGAGGGAGAGGAGGATGAAGGCTGCGGCTCTGCGGGGACAGGGCGGGCGGCATCACAGGGGGCTGCGGGGGGCACTACGGGGGCTGCGGGGGGATGTGGGGCGCTGTGGGGGGCATCGCGCTGCGCCCACCAGCACCGGATGGGGAGGTGGCGCAGCTGGTGCTCCCTGCCTGGGTGCATGCACAAGCACACATACGTACGTGCGCACACACACACACACATGCACACACACACACGTGCACATGCACGTCCCTGGCCTGTGCCCGCACCAAGCAGTGGGTGCAGCAGTGCTGGCACCGTGCCTTGCACCATGATGGGCACCTCTGGCACAGTCCCTGGGGGTGTTTCAGGGCCCAGCCCAGGTGGAGCCCCCTGGGACGCAGCGGGGCAGAGCCCCTGGACACCGCTCAGCACCGCTCGGCCCCAGCCAGGCACAGCTGTGGTCCAGTGCCCTGCGAGTTCGGGGTGCAGGGCCCCCATCCAGCCAAGGGGCTGCAGCCGGGCTGCGGGGCCGTGCTGTGGCTCCTTCGGGTGTCTCGGTGCCCCGGGGCATACTTGCCTCCATTTTCAGGGTGTCGAAGTTGTTTTCCTCCTTCTCTTCCTTGCCTGCACACAGAACAGAGAGCAGCGATCAGCTTGGTGCCATGGGGCAGGGACGCAGGCCCCACGGCGGGGGAAAGGGCCCCAGCTGGGACCCCTGGCTGGGGGCAGCCCTGGCCGCGGCGGGGGCCCCATCGCAGCGAGCGGCCCCAGGGCTCCCACGCCCCCTCCCCACACCCATCCCGGGGGCTGCGGCAGCACCCGCGGGCAGCGCCGGGGCGGGCAGGGGAAGCGGGGCCCGGCCGGCTTCCTGTGCTATCAGCCCATCTCGCGCGCTGCAGGTACTCGCAAGCCGCTGCCGGGAAAGCAGCTAAAAATAACCCGACCGTTTCTGGGGCTGCAAACCTTTGTGCGCTCGAAGCCACCGAGTGACGAGGCTGCGGGGAGGGTGGGGAGCAGGGCTCCAGTGTGTGCATGCCGGGGCACCCACCCACACCACGCCAGCAGCTGCTGTGTCCTCGGCACCGCAAAGCCTTGTCCCCAGCTGCCGGCCACGCCACGGGACCCCCGTCCTGTGTCCAGGCACCCCCTCGCCGGCCCCTCCATGGGGTGATGACACCAGCCAGGCACAGCGGTGCCCTGTGCATCCCGGGGTGCCCCTGGCACCGCGTCCCTCCGGGTCCTTGGACGCAGCCCCTCCGGACGCCCACCCACGCCGGACGCTGGGAGAGGCAGGCGGATGCCGGGGCGGCGGTGGCTGCGAGCCAGGCGGCTCTGCCAAGGCATGTCCTCCCCTGCCCCAGAGGTGCTGGGAACCCGAAATCCGTGGGGCAGCCAGGCCCTGCCAGGAGCAGGAGCGCAGCTGAGCCCTGCGCTGGGTGCCGGGGGCAGCGGGGGACAGGAGCTCCCTGGCTGCGTCCCAGGGGTGGCAGCGTGTGCGTCCAGGGGGACCAGGTCACTTGTCCTCCCGGTCCTGCCTGCAGGCAATGGGGGCTGCAGGTGGGGAAACTGAGGCAGGGGTCAGGCCTTAGGCACTGGGACCGACTGAACGGGTGTCCCCCGGCCTCCCTGCCCTGCTGCACGGGGGCAGTCTCAGCACCCTCTGCACAGGCCAGCCCCTGCGCAGGGGGACACGGCACGCGGGCACAGCAAGCACGGGCGCAGGGCAGAAAAGCCCCGGAGGGGATGATGTGGGATGACGCTGGAGATGGAACAAGTATGGGGACACTGGGGCACGTGGGACCCGTGTCGCTGCACCCAGAAAGGCGCAGTGAGGACCGGCCTGGCCAGCAGCTGGTGCCCAGATCAGGAAACTTTCCCCTGCCAGGGGACTTGGGGAGTGACCGGGGTGGGATGGCACAGAGAGCATGGGGCAAGCAAGCAGAGTTTGAAGGACCAAGAAGCAGAAGAGAACCTGGCAGGAGCCGAGCGCGTCGCTGCAAGGTGGTGAAGCAGCCTCTAGCCACAGCGCAGACAAGTGCTGGGCACCTGCCTCGAGGTGAGACCTGCAGAGCCCGCGGCTGCTGGGGGCTCCCTGGCCACTGGCAGCCCCGGAGGAGACCCGACAGCTCCGGGCAGGATTGGTGCCCGAGCCCTGAGCCTGAGGGAGGAGCTGGACCTGGCACCGGGCATGTTCAGCCAGGGGCAGTGACAGGTTCTGGGGGGCTCAGCGAAGACCCCATGGATGGTCTGAAAGCGCCCGCCTGGCAGAAATGCAGCCGCTGCGTCTCTGGGTGCTCGCTGGGAAGGCCAGGAGGTGAACGAGCAGAATGTGCAAGAACTTCAGGGGCAGATAACGCCGGGTATGAAAGGGCTCTTTAATGCAGAGGGAGAAGTGCCGAACATGAGCCCTTGGCTGGGAGATGAAACCTGACCGCTGCCGCTGGCACCGCAGCGCTCCTCGCGGAGGGTGAGTCACGGGCTGGCCCTCGACCCCAGTGCAGGGGGGTCTCCATTGCTCCCACACCTCCCGACCATCCCGCAGGCCTGGCCAGAGCGTCGGCTCAGCCCGGGACGTGCAGGGGGTCCCCTGAGGGCTCTGCAGGCCCTGCAGGTGGCGTGGAGCCCGGGCAGTGGCGCAGGGCAGGACCGCGGGCTGTCCCCATGCCGTGCCTGGGTGCCACGCTGGGCCTGCTGCTTTGGCCGAGGCGGGTGCTGGCCCCAGGCGGCTCGGCACGGGGCCATCCCCACGCCAGGAGTCTCCCTCTGACTGCTCCGCCAGCAGCCTGGCTTCTGCTCTCCCTCAGATGGCTGCTCTGGGCCTCGTGACTGCAGCATCATCTGCCTCGCTCAGCTCCCTCCCCGGCCCTGCCGCGCTCATCCTCACCCCCACCCTGCTCATTTCCATCCCCGGCGCAGCCATGCCTGCCTCCATCCCTTGGCCCAGCAGTCACCGCCTGTGCTGAGCCACCTCGAGGGGCTGCAGGCGGCCAGAGGCTGATGCCCCTCACCCTCAGCCAGGCCCTGTTCCAGTTCTGCAGGACCCCACGGTGTCGGTGTGGCCACCCACCAGCTCTGGGCCCTTGTGCTGCCAGCCCAACTCCAACCCTATCCCTCTGCACAGTGGCTGTGGGGCGAAGACACGGTCGGTGCATCCCGTCCCACCGCTCCACCCCACGGCCAGGTCCTTCCAGCGTGGGACGGATGGAGCCGGGCACACCTCTCCTGCTGGGGCGAGCGGTGCCGCTCCCTCCTGTAACCAGACACGGCCACGGATGGGAGAAGCCTCCCTGGGGCGAAGCAGCGCTGCCGGGGCCGGGAGCCAGCGACAGAACCCGAGCAGCCCCGGGCAGGCCGGTCCCCGCGGGGCCCCGCAGGCGGCGTGCCAGCTCGTGCCGGCGGCGCTGCATCCTGCCTGGGCAGCACACGGGCACGGCACAGCAGCGTGGGGGCTGGACAAGGCGGGCAGTGGGCACGGCGGGCAGGGCAGTGCTCAGGCACGGCAGAGCCTGAGGCTGGGGGCACCCCTGGGTACCCCTGTCCCCCCCTGCCCCAGCAGGGTGCCCAGCCCCACGGCCCTGGGCTCGGGGAGCTCTCCAAGGAGCAGCCCCCGGCCCCTCTCGGGGCAGCCCGTGCCAGGGCTCCGGCACCCGCCCAGCCCAGCAGTGCTGCCTGAGGGGCAGGGGGAGCCGCCGGGGTTCCAGGCTGGGCCCGGGGCCTCTGGGCCTGGCCCTGGGCACCGCTGAGCAGAGCCCGGCTCCGGCCTCTCCGCACCTCCCTGCGGGTACTGACGGCCATGGGGGAGCTCCCCCGGAGCCTCCTCTGCTCCAGGCCCAGCAGCCCCAGCTCTCGCAGCCCCTCCTCACAGCACGGGGGCTCCGGGCCCGGCAGCACCCTGGGGGCCCCGGCCTGGGCTCTCCCTGCTGGGCCCAGCTCTCGGTGCTGGGGGCCCAGGACTCCCCAGGACTCCCCAGGACTCCCCAGCGCCCAGCAGAGGGGCAGGATCCCCCCCCCCCCCCCGAGCTGTCCCAGCGCAGCCAGGACACCACCAGCCCTCTCTGCCCAAGGGCACGCCGCTGGCGTGGTGCCCACCAGGATCCCCGGAGCCTTCCCTGCCTCCCAGCCAGCTGGCACCCAGCATATGCCGATGCCCGAGGCTGTTCCCCTGCCCCTTGTGCACTGCAAAACCCGGAGCAGCTCCGGCACCAGGGCCGGCACCAGCTGCATGCGTCCAGCCCAGCACCCTGCCCCTGCCAGGCACAGCCAGGGGGGGACAAGGGTGAAGGGGCAGAGGCAGTGCGGCCCCTCACCGCACCACGCACACACACCGCCGTGGCACATGCAAGGCTGCCATGCAAAGCTGCACAAGCACCGGCGGATGTGGCACGTGCCGGGCACACTCGCATGCAGGCTGGGGCACAGCGGCACCGCGGGGCACCCGCACGAGGACACCGCTCCTACCCTGCCCACCCTGCTCACGGAGGGGAGGAGGAGGGAAGGCAGCCGCTGGTCTGATCAGCAGCCCCCCACCCCAAATCCCACATGGCACGGAGCCCTTCCTCCTCCTTCTCGTCCTCCTTCTTCTTCTCCTCCTTCCTCTCTTCCTTCTCCTCCTCCTTCTCCTCATCCTTCTCCTCCTCCTTGTCTTCCTCCTCCTCCTCCCTCCCTCCTCCTCTTCCTCTTGCTCGTCCTCCTTCCCCCCTTCCTCTTCCTCCTCCTCTTCCTCTTCATCACCCTCTTCCTCCTCCTCCTTTCTCCTCCTACTCTTCCTCTTCCTCCTTGTTTTCCTCCTCCTCCTCCCCCTCTTCCTCCTCCTCCTCTTCCTGTTCCTCCTCTTCCTTGTTTTCTTCCTCCTCCCCCTCCTCCTCTTCTCCTCCTCCTCCTTTTCATCCTTCCTCTTCCTCCTCTTCTTTCTCCTCCCTCTTCTCCTCCTCCTTCTCTTCCTCCCCCTCCTCCTCCCCCTTCTCCTTGTCTTCCTCCTCCTCTTTCTCTTCCTCCTCCTCCTTCTCCTCCTGCAGCAGTGCAGCCCAGCCAGGGATGGCCGCTGCCCGCTTCCCCCAGGACGACATGCCGGGCAGGGGCTGGGGGTCCCCGTGGGCACAGCGGGACCCCGTGCGCCCGCACCCCGCCGCGGCCGGCCCTGAACGCTCAGGTCTTACTTTTCTCTGCGGCCTCCAGGAGTTTCCTCCTCCCGCGTTTCTTCTGGGGGTCGGAAGGGGCCAGCTCACCCTCATCGGCCGGGGCGTCCAGGCCCTCCTTGGGGGTGCAGCGGCCGTTCTCCAGCGCCCGGCCCGTCTCGCCGTCCGGCAGGCTCTCCGTCTCGTCCTCCTCGGGGCGCCCACCCTTGGGGCTCGTGCTGCCCTCTTCGGCGCCCTTCCACTGGGCTCCGTCCGCCTCCAGGTCCCCGTTGGGCAGCGGCTCGGCGGGGCTGGCCTCCGGGCAGGGCGGGGGGCACTTGGGGACGGCCGCGATGTCTTTGGGGGTGTCACTGCTTTCCACCTGCCAAGAAGGAGAGGGACAGGATCTGTGATGGGCGCGGGGACGCGACCGCTGGGCCACCCATCCATGGCACCCTCTCGGGGCTGCTGGCCCCATTGGTCCCTGTCCCCCGAATCCTCTCCCTTGCCACAGGCAGCATGGCATGTAGGGTGCTCGTGGGAGTGCGGCCCATGACCCTGGAGATCTGGAGCCAGATGGCCACTTGTGATGAGAAGACCAAGTTCCAGCTCCTGCAAATCGGGCACGTGAGGCTGCAGGGACTGACAGCACACCCTAGGAACGGGACGCGGCTTAAACAGCACCGCAGGAGCAGGAGACGCTGCCACAGCCAGCTGGATGACCAGGACGTGCAGCCACGGCACCCTCAGGACACACTGCCATGGACACACTGCTGTGGACCACCGCGGGACCACTACACACAGACTAGACTCTGTGAAGGCCAGTACACAAAGCAGTGAACCCTCAGGACCAGGATATGTGGACACGACACCCACAGGACCAGGACACGTGGACACGACACCCTCAGGACCAGGACATGCTGCCACACAGCCATCAGGACCAAGATGCATTACCATCGCACTCTCAGGATCAGGACACAATGCCATGAAACCCTCGCAAGCAAGAAAAAGGCATATGGCACCACGAGGTCCTGGGTACTCTGTCGTGACACCCCAAGGACAAGGCAGGACACATGGCCTTGACGCAGTCAGGACCAGGACACGGGGACATGGCACCCTCAGGACCAGGACATGCTGCCACAACACTTCAGGACTAGGACACACTGCCACGACACCGTCAGGACACAAACAAGCTCCCATGGCAGCATCAGGACCACGACACAACACCATGGCACCCTCAGGACCAGGACATGCTGCCATGGAAAGCTTAGGACCAGGAGATGCTGCCATGACACACTTAGGACCAGGAGACACTGACATGGCAACCTGAGGACAAGACACAAGGACGAGAAACTACAAGGACCAGCACAGACATGGCATGCTAAGGACCAGGACAAGATGCCATTGCACCCTCAGGACCAGGAAGCAATGCCTTGGCACCTTCAGGCCCAGGACACAGCACCATGACATCCTCAGAAGGAGAACACAGCGCTCTGGCTCCCTCAGGACCCAGACATGCTGTCACGACACCTTCAGGACATGGAGACATATCCATGACATCCTTAGGATCAGGAAAAACTTCCACGGAACCCACAGCACCTGGACCCACAGACACGACACCCTCAGGACAAAGATACAGTGCGATGGCACCCTCAGGACCAGCAAACAGTGCCATGGCTCCCTCAGGACTAGGACAAACTGCCACAGAGACCTTAGGACCAGGACACAAGGCCACGACACCCTCAGGACGAGGACACACGGCTGTGGAACCCTCAGGACCAGAGCACAGATCCGTAGCACTGTCAGGACAAGGGAGCCCTGTCATGGCAGCCTCACAGGACTGGGACACGCAGCCATGGACTATCAGGACCAGGACACACAGCATCATGGCAACCTCAGGATCAGGACACAGGCCATGACACAATCAGGACCACGACAGGACAGCATTGCACCCTGAGGACAAGGAAACAATACCTTGGCACCTCCAGGTCCATGACACACCAGGTTATGGTACCGTGGCTCTATCAGGACCAGGACACAAGGCCACAGCACCCTCGGGATGAGGACATGCAGCCATGACACCTTCAGAACCAGGACACGCTGTCCTGACACCCTCAGGACCAGGACAAGCCACCGTGACACACCCAGGACCAGGACAAGGTGCCAGGACACACTCAGGACCATGACCAAACGCCATGATGCCCTGAGGATTGGGACACATGTCCATAGCACCCTCATTACAAGGACACAACACCATGACACTCTCAGGACCACGACACAATGCCATAGTATACTCAGGACCAGGACTAAGTGCTGTGACACCTCCGGGACAAGGACACACAGCCATGGCACTTTTAGGCCTAGAACCCAATGCCACGACACTGTCAGGACCCAGACGTGCTGCCATGGCACCGCTGGGACATTGCCAAAACACGGTGACACCCTCAGGACGAGAACACAGTGCCATGGCACTCTCAGCACTAGGACATGCTTAGTACCAAGACACAAGGTGGTGGCACCCACAGGGCCAGGACATGCCTCAGTGGCACTCTCAGGACCATGGCACAGCACCATGACACCTGCAGGACTAGGACACGCTGCCGTGCCCTCAGGACAACGATATGCATGGCACCCTCAGAACCACAGCACACTGCTGTGACAACCTTGTGAGCAGGACACAAGGCCACGGCACTGTCAGGATCTGGACACTCAGACGTGACACCCCCAGAACCAGGACACACAAACATGACACACGTGGGACTGGGACACACAGCCACGGCAGCCTCAGCGCCACCGTACAACGTCACGCTACATTCAGAACAAGGATAAACTGCCATGGCATCAGCACCAGCAGGACATGGCATCATGGCACCCTCAGGACCAGCACACATGGCCGTGACATAGGACAAGACACAGGGAGGAGATGCAGTGAGGACCAGGACACGCTGCAATGGCACCCTCCAGACCAGGAGGCACGGCTGTGGAACCATCAGCACCAGGACACTGATAGCACCCTCAACACACTGCCATGATACACTCAGGAGCAGAATAAAAGGCCATGACAACCTCAGGAGCATAACACAATGACATGACAACCTCACAAACAGGACGTAGCACCGTGACAGATCAGGACACGCTGCCATGGCACCCTCAGGAGAAGTACACACTGCCATGGCACCCCAGGACAACACAGTGCCATGGAACCATCAAGATAAGGACACGATATCATGACAACCTCAGGGCAATGACACGCGGCCATGTCACCCTGAGGAGAAAGGCACACCACCATGGCACCCCCAGAACCAGGACTCACTGCCATGACACTGAGAGGAGCAGGACACACAGCCATGGCACCTTCAGTAGCACGTCACCTTGCAATGACAGGGTCAGGACACATGTCCGTGATGTGTGCAGCACCAGGATACGCTTTGGTGGCACCGTGAGGAGCAGGGGACACTGCTGTGGTGCCATCAGGACCAGGACCCGCAGCCAGGCCAACCTGAGGACATATGGCCATTACGGCCCAAGGGTGCGGACACACGGCCATGGCAGCCTCTGGGCCAGGACACGCTGCCACAGAGCCACCAGGACCAGGCCGCGTGGCACATGCCAGATGGGGACGTGCTGCAGCGAGTCCTCAAGACCTGGGAACGTGTTTGTGTGCTCTGTCTCTGGCTGGGATGGAGTTAATTTTCTTCACAGCAGCTCACAAGGTACAGTGTTTCAGAGCTGTGCCCCCGCTGATGCTGGCAGCAGGTGGACTTTAGCCGGGGCTGACCAGCACCGACACAGCGCTGAGGCCATCCCTGTTCCTCACACAGCAGCTCGGGGGGGCACCACCAGGCAGATGACCCCAACTAACCGGACACCTGGAGACACAGCGGTGTGCTCAGCCATGCGAAGGGAGAGCGGGCTGTAGGAGTTAGCCATCCTCGTGCCCAGAAACTGGTTGGGCATCTGCGGGAGGTGCTGAGCGAGAGCCTTTGCACCCCTACTTTGGTTTTCTTTCTCTCTTCCACTCCTTCGTTTACTAAACAATTTCTACTTGACTCACAGGATTTCTTGCTTTTACTTTTGCTTTCCACTGGCGGTGGTGGTAAGGTGAGCAAGTGGCTACATGGTACTGAGCTGCCTGCAGGCATTAGCCCCAACACCATGGCACCCTCAGGACCAGGGTATGGTGCCACGATACCCTCAGGACCAAGACAAAAGAATGTGGCACCCTCAGCAGCAGGATACACTGCAAAGACACCTCCAGGAGGAGGACACGTTGTCGTGGCACCATCAGGACCAGGACACACTGTCAGCACAAACAGAAAAGGATGTGACAGGACGGGGACCTTAATACACTGCCATGACACCCTGAGGACCAGGGCTCACTGCCACAGGAACCTCAGGACACGGACTTAAGGCTATGCCAACTTCAGAACCAGAAAACAAAGATGTGTCACCATGAGGACGATGACACGCTGCCATGACACCATCAGGACCAGGAGACGTGGCCATGGCACCCTCAGGACTGGGACAGAATGCCAGGACACCATTAGAACAAAGGTGAAAGCATCTGACACTATGAAGACCTGGATATGATGCCCTGACACTCTCAGGAAGAGGATGTCACACTGATGTGACACCATCAAGACCTGGGCACACTGCTGTAACCACCCCATGGACAAGGACACAATGTCATGGCACAATCAGGACAAGGACACACTTTAGTGTGACCCTCAGGACCTGGACAGATGGCCATGACCAAGAGAAAAGTCTGCAACACTGTCAGGGCCAGCATACACTGCCCAGGCACCCTCAGGACCAGGACACACAGCCATGGCCACCTCGGGACCTGGACACACAGACACTGACACCTGCAGGACTGTGACACAGGGACACGACACCCTCAGGACCAGGACAGATAGCTGTGGCACCCTCAGAATCAGGACACAGCACCTTAACACGCTCAGGACCAGGACACACTGTCATGATACACTCGGGAGAAGGACACGTGGATGTGACACCCGCAGGAGTATGACACGCAGCCATGACCCTTGCAGAACAGGGACACACAGCCATGGCATCTTCAGGACCAGCAAACACATCCATGGCACCCTCAGGACCAGAACATGCTCCCAGGGGACCCTCAGGACGAGGACATGACCATGATGACCCTCTCAGAACTAGGACACTGCAGTGGCATCATGAGGCCAGGACACACTGCCACGAATCACGGGGATGGAAGCCACATCGCAGTGACAACTGCGGGACCAGGATGTGCTCCACAACACCTCCAGGGCCAGGCACAACAACATAACAGCCTCAGGACCATAGTGCTTGGACCCGACGCCCTCAGGACCAGGACTGACTGCCAGGATGCCTCAGGACCAGGACACATGCGCATGACCAGGACACACTGGGACGACGCCTTCAGGACAAGGACATGGTGCCACCCTCAGGATGAGGACAATTGGCCAAGACACCCTCAGGAGCAGGACACCCCAGGAGCAGGACACATTGACAGGAGAAGGTCAGGACCAGTGCACATTGCCGTGGCGCTTTCAGGACCAGAACACAAGGTCCTGGCACCATCAGGACCAAGACATGGTGCCATGCTACCCAGGGCATGAGGCCATGGCTCCCTCAGACACCGGACATAACGCTACGGCTCCCTCGGGACGCAGACACACAGGTATGACACCAGGTGGACAGGTCACAGAGCAGCGTGACCCTCATGACAAGGACAAACTGCCACATCATCCCCAGGACCAGGTCACACAGCCCTGAGGCCCTTGGGGCCACAGCAGAAAGCCAAGACACCCTGAGGCCCGGGACGTAATGCCACCAAACAGTCTGTATGAGGACACACTGCCATGACACCCCCGGGACCAGGACGTGCTTCCCTGGCACCCTGAGGATGAGGACATGATGACATTGAATTCTCAGGACCTGGCCATGTGGACATGACACCGCTAGGCCCAGGATACATGGTCATGGCACTGCCAGGTCCAGGACACACCGCCATACCACCATCAGGATGAGGACACACTGCCATGACACCCTCTGCAAGAGGACACGATGCCCTAACACCCTCGGCACACACCACGACGACACGCTCAGGACCAAGACGTGCTGCCGCAGTACCCTCAGGACCAAGACAGGCAGACTGCCATGCCACCCCTGGGACAGGCCGTGTGGCTGTGACTCCCTTAGGGGCAGGTTACATTACCTGACACCCTCAGGCCCAGGACATGCTGCCACAGCACCGTGAGCACCAGGACACATGGCTATAACATCTTCAGGGTCAGGGGATGCTGTCACAGCGCCCTCAGGATGCAGATACACGACCGTGACACCCCAGGGACCAGGACACACTGGGATGGCACCCGGCTGTCCCGGTCCCCAAGGACCAAGGCTGGTGCAAGGCTTCGGCACGAGGCCAGCACCAGCCACTTCCCTCCTGCCCACCCTGTCACAGCGGGGCTGGGGACAGTGCTACGCGCACGTGCTTGTGCAAGGGACACGTGGAACTAGGGCCCACGACACAAGTGTGCGTGCGTGCGCGCATGACAGGCGGAGCTGGGCACTGTGGTGTGCGTGTGTGCATGTGACAGGAAGAGACGGGGCGTGTGACAACTGCGTGTGTGTGTGCATGGGCCTGAAACCACCCGTGACGTGTGCGTGTGGGTGTTCATACATGTACGTGCCCCACAGGCAGGGGCGGAGAACACGCCATGCGCGTGTATGCGCTCCATGGGCAGGGACTAAGCCATGTTTTTGAGTGTGCACGTGTGACAGGCAGGGCCAGGCCCTGCGACAACCCTGTGTGCACATGCGTGTGCACATGTGACACGGGGACATGGCCCACAGGGTGTGTGTGTGAGCAGGAAAGAGTGACAGGCACAGCCGGAGCCTGTGACGCGCTGGTGTGTCAGACTGACAGTGCCAACACCTCAGGGCGGGTGTGCGCGTGTGGCAGGCGGTGCCGGCGGCCGCAGGAAGTGTGCAGCCGGTCCTGGCTCGCGCGTGCAGCGACAGACCGGCGTGCGTGCGTGGGTGTGAGACTCGGGGGAGGACTGTCTGTGCTGGCACTTGCCGGGACGCTGCTCTTGCGCGTGAGCCCATGCGACAGACGGAGACGGCAGCGGCGCGAGCGCAGGAGACGGTGGGGCCGAAGCCGGCCAGGATGCGCGTGCAAGCGGCAAGCGAGGCCGCGGGGTCAGAGGAGGCTTTGCTGGTCCCTGAGGGTCCGGGGGCAAAGCGGCCGCAGCGGCGAGGGTGTGTGGACAGAGGCAGTGGGAGCAGAGTCAGAGCGAAAGGACCCAGCCCGGCTCGGCGGTTTCCGTGGCAAAGGAGAGTGAAAGTGCTGCTGCGTCACTGTGACATCCAGCCGGGTGCGCGGCTCGGCTGCAGTGAGGTGGGCTCAGCCCCCCCGGCTCACCGTGCGGCCGGGCATGGGCTCAGCCCTGTCCCGTGGGCACAGCCTCGCTCCGTGCCAGCGTGGGACCCGACCCTGAGCGGCGGGGCTGGCGCAAGCCGCAGCTGGGCCCTCGCGAGGGGCCTCACACCGTCACCGGCCTCCCCACGGCCCCGTGCGCTGCTGGCGGTGCAAACCCTGGTGTCACCCCAGCTCTGCCAGCCCTGGGACACGGGCGGGCGAACTCCCCGAGGGCTGACACCCACGGGTGCTGCCGCTGCCTCCCTGAGCCAAGGCGGTGGCACCCGGCTGTTTCCTGTGCTCCACGCTCACCTCCGTGAGCCTGTGCACCCCGAGCCCTGCGCTCGCCTCTCTCACCGCAGCGCCAGCTCTGCAGGAGGCCTGGAGCCGCAGCAGTTTTGCTACAGCCCTGGGACGGAGCAGGAGGCCCCAGGCCTGCTCATGGCCCAGCTGGGCCTGCCCTGCCGGGGCAGAGCCCCCCGGTTCTGTGGCAGCGATGCCAGGAAGTGCTGGGGGGACGGGCGGTGCGCCGGCACCTTCCCTGAGCCGCTGCTAGCGCCCACCTCAGGGTCCCTGCGGTGCCGAGGGGCAGAGTGCCCAGGGCCCGGGCGGCGCAGCGGGGAGCTGGCGGCAGGCACCGTCCTCCCCCTGCCCCCCAGCGAACTACACGTCCCAGGATGCACCGTTCGGTGGCGAGGAGCCAGGCGGCGAGGAAGCAAATGCCGAGCTGCCAGCCAGGCTTGGCGTGAGCACGGTGCCCGGGCTGCGCTGCGCGCCCTTCCCCTGCCCCCGGGGGGGGCGCCTCGGATGAGGTGTGGGGCGGGAGCCCAGGCCTGGGGGGCACGAGGGGGCCGGCAGGTGACGGAGGGGCCTTTGCTCTCCCACGCACCCCACATTTGCACTGCCGCTGCCACCCGCTCGCCCGCAGCGCAGCTCCGCGGCCCAGCCACCCCCAGGGCGCAGGAGCCCCCTCCCCAGGCCTGCCGGGGGGGGCGAGGGGGTCCGCATGCCGCTTACCATCGTGCATCCCCTGCCGAGGGCCGTGCAGACCCCAGACCCCCGTCCGGCCGCCCGCGCGCAGGCGCCTCCTTGCCGCGCTCCTCGCTGCGGCGTCCCCACGGCGGGCGCTTCCTGCTCGCCCGGCCGCCGGCCCCGCTGCCGCAGTCACTTCCTCCGCTCGCTCACCCGCTCGCGGCCGGCCCCAGCCCCGGCGCAGGCAGCGCGGCCGGAGAGGGCGGCGGGGAAGGACGGGGCAGGCGGGGAGGCAGCTGCGCACAGCCTGCCAGCAGAGCCGGGAAGGAGGGGACGAGCCCGCGGCAACCCGCAGGGGGAGGAACGGGGCTGGAGAGGCGGGGGGGGGCAGCCGCAGGGTGCCGGGGGGACCCTGGCGGGGTCTCGCAGCGCCAGCCGTACCAGCAATGGGCTCAGGGATGCAGGGCAGCGCTCCCCAGGGCCTCCACGCTGTGCAGGGTTTGTGCTGCACGGGCCCCGCTGCAGTGCCAGTGCTGGGGGGGCAGCTGGAGCCAGGGTGGTCCCGCTCCCACTGCTCCCAGGAACGCGGCAACCCCTGGAGCAACGGCATCACTTGTGCTGGGGCGCGAGGACACCGCGTGCCCGTGCACCAGGGACACACGAGCCACCACTGCCAGTCCTGGGGACGCCGGGCAGCCTCTCCCCGTGCCAGACGGCCACCGGGCCAGGCACAGCCCGGTCCCCAGGGCGGCCGTGGCCAGGCCTAGCAGAAAGCCCGTGCCACCGGCAGGGCGGAGGTGGCTCGCTGCGCTGTGCCGCAGGAGAGCCCGGACAAGAGCAAGGGCGCGCGCAGCAGGACGAGGCTGAAGGACAAACCTCGCAGAGCCCAGCACACGGCCACCGCGCAGGCTCCCTGGAACCCGCAGGACTGCAGTGACAGGGTTGTGGAGACACCAAGGTGTGCCAGCAGCATGGTGCCGTGCCCCGGGCGGCTCCACGGGGCTGGATGCAGCCACGTCCACAGAGAGACGCCGGGGAGCAGGGGGAGCCGCGAGGGGTCGGTGCCTGCACACGAGCCTCGCGCGGGGTCTGGAAGTGATTGTGTGGCGCACGCTCCCGCTCCCCCTGAGCGTGAGGGGGACGTCCCCCTGCCACCTTTGCACCACCTGAACCACCACGGCTCGGAGCGGCCAGGGGATCAGAGCTGCTGGGGGGCAAAGAGCTCAGAAGGGGGACGGAGCGGGGTTCGGCGCAAATCAAAGCAGGGTTTGGGAGCTGCATTGTGTTCCTGTGCCCGCTGTAAAGGGTTGAAGGCAGAGGGGCGAGCAGGGGAGGCACGGGAACGAGCTGAGGGCCCACGTCCCTGCAGCAGGCCCTGTGGTGGGCACTAAGGCAGCTGCTTCCCGCTGTTCCCTGCACGCTGCCATCCCCCTGCATGGCCGTGGCGGCTGCTGCCCGCCCCTGGGGTCCGCAGCCTCCCGTCCCCGCTGCCGTGCGTGCCCCCAGCCCCGCTCTCGCCTCCCGCTCGGGGCCGCATCCTGGCTGCCGTGCCGAAAACAATGCAAGGGGCTGCGTGCGCTTCCCAGGGAGGAAACGGGAAGCGCCGACCAATGTGGTTTGGATTAGGCGGCGGCACGGGCTGGCGGGAGGCAGGGCCGCGGGGGGCTCGGCACGGCCCCGCTGCGCCCCGGACGGGATCTGGCCGCCCGCCCCCTCCCCACGCAGCCACGGCCGCTCCGCTCCGTGCGCCTCCAGCGCCGCGCCGGAGCCCTGGCCCTGCTCCAGCTCCTCCCTTGGCAGCCCCTTCCCGGCCGTGCTGCAGCCCTTCCCGCAGCCCTTCCCGCGGGCACGGCCGCCCCCTGCCCGCCTCCGCTGCAGGAAGCTGGCGTCACCGTACGCCCACCGCCCCCGGCCCCCGCCAGCATGGCACCCACCACGGGCAGGGGCTCTGCGGGCCGCGTGGGGCTGGCGGACAATGCCAGGAAGGCTGGGCGGGCAGGAGGGCCCCGCCGTGTCACCGGGGGGTGCTGGGGGCTTAGCCCAGGGCGGGACAGGCACCATGTCCCCCTGCATGACAGCCTCCCTTGCACGACGGCCTCCCTTGCATGCTGGCCTCCCTTTCATCATGGCCTCCCTTGCACGACGGCCTCCCGGGACGTGACCGCACGGGCAGGGCTGAGCGTCAGGGCCATGCCCTCCCCGCAGGACCTGACGTCCCCTCCTCCTGCCCCAGCGCGTGCGAAGCCGAGCCAGGCGCTGGCGAGGGTCCGGGGTCCCGCGGCGGGGCGCAGGGGGTGGGAGAGGCAGCAGGGCCGGCACACAGCCAGCATGCTGTGGCACGGCAGCGTTGCTCCGTGCCTGCAAGGGGGGCTGTGCCACTGGGCCAGCCCCGGCTCCGGCACCGCTCCTGCAGCCCTACCTGGGTCAGGATGGGCCCCGTGGCTCTCCAGGCCCCCGCGCCGCCGGCACGTCCTGGTGCTGCCGCTCAAGCATCGCTGCTGCCGTGCCGGGGAGGCGCAGGGGAAGGGGTCGGGGATCCACCCCGGCGCCCGTCCCCGTCCCCCGAGGAAGGCCTGGCCCGGCCGGCACTGCCTTCCTTCCCACCCACCCGCTTCCTCCACGCCGGCCGGCCCTGGGAACAAGCGCTGCCTTTCTCTGCGCTCCCCTCCCCTCCGCACAGCCGCTGGGCCCCCGCCAAGGACGCTGCTCTGCCGGGAGCGGCGCGGCCCCGCCGCTGCCGGGGCACACGCGCGGTGCCGGGGCTGTGCCGGGGACCTGTCCCTGCAGGGGGACAGGGGATGGCGTTGCTCTGCCACCCCCATGCACCGCAACCAGGACGGTGCTGGGCACGCACTGAGGGCACCTGAGACGGCTCCTGCCCGCTCCCCCGGCCGGCTGAGCACCACCTGGGAGTCGCTGCTGCCCGCAGCGCCGACCATGGAGACACTGTCTGGGGGTGTCCTGCCGCAGAGCCCCCCTGGGGCACCGGTCTCAGATCCACAGCATGGCACCGCTCGGCACGGCACGGCACGGCACAGCTCAAGGTGGCTTCGCTCCCCACAGTACGGCACGGCACAGCTCAGAACAGCACGGCACAGCAGGGGATGGCACGGCACGGCCTGCCAGCTGGTGCCGACACCGATACGCCGTGGTTCTTGTCCCCGCAGGGCGTCACAGGGGCCCCAGCTGGGTCCCCGCAGGGTCCCCAGCCAGGCGGGGGCCTCCTGCATGGTCCCGCTGGGAGCAGCGTGCTGGGGCAGAGCCTCCCTGCCCCGGGCCCTGCTCACCTGGCTGACAACGTCACCCCTCGGGAAAAATACCTCCGAACACCTGGAAAAACAAAAGGTCCGGTTACAGCTGCAGGAAGGGCTTCCCGCCCCCCCCCCCGGACAGCCTCCGCCGGGTTCCCGGCTCTGCGCCCCACGTCCCCCCAAGTCCCGTCTGGGCTGGGGAGCCGGGGCAGAGCTCCCTGCCCCACCGACACACTGCGATAAGCAAGCCAGGAGCACAAGCCCTCGGTGCCTGGACCCCCACCAGGCCCCGTATTTGCTGCGTCCCGAAGCGGTGCACCAGCCGTGGGGGTGCTCAGCACCCTTCTGCAAAGCGTCTGCCCAGCGTGAGCCCGGGGCCGGGGCCCCTCGGCCGGCCCCCAGGGGTTAACCCCCGCTCCCAGCGCCCCACACCGCACGCTGGCTCCTCTCCACCCGGGTCCAGCTCCTCCGGTCACGGCCTGGCCTCGCTGCAGGAGCCGGCACCGCGGGGCTCTCCAGCTGGGAGGATATTTATAGCAACCCACACCCAGCCGGGGCTTTCCCAAGCACAGCGGCGCTCTCCTGGCACTGCCCGGGCAGCCACGGGGCCGCAGGGCTCTGCCAGCTCCGCTCTCTGCAGCGGAGCCGCTGGCCGCGCGGTGCACAGAGCGGGCACGGCGTGCGGGTGCCTGGGGACCCCCCTCGGAGCCGGGGCCGCTGCAGGCTCGTGCCACCTCCAGCCCCCAACACCGGGCACCAGGAGGTGCCCGGCGTCGCGGCACTGCCGCTGCCACCGATGCACCCCAGGCTGGATGCGGGGACCTCTTGTCCCACGGCTCTCCGAGGGTCGCCCCCTCCGAGGGTCAGAACCCTGCCGGTTTCCAGGCTCGGCCTGTTCCTGGACGGCTTCTCCCCATTTGTCCCCGTGCCAGTATTGTTCTTCCACCGCAACAGCTCCCCGCCCTCCCCGCGCTCACCTCCCACCCGCTGTATTTATAGCCGGCGCTCCGGCCCGGCCCGCGCCCCACTGCTCCCCCTCGCACCGCGCCTGCCCCACACATGGTCCCACCAGGCGAGGCCACCACAGCCCCACTGAGACTTTGGACGTGTCCGAGCACAGAATAAAAACTTTTCACAGCCGCAAACCTTTGCAAAAAGTTTTTTCAGCAGCAAACGCTCCCCGTCCCTGCTTGTCTCCATGTGCTCCCCATAAGACTGCTGGCTTCCAGCCACGGGTGGCCCGACAGGAGCTCTGTCCCCCCCCACCTCCCGTGGGGGTGCGGGGACAGGGACGGGGCGCTGCCCGTGCAGGCTGGGCACCCAGCCGTGCTGGTGCCCCGAGGCCCTGACGGTGCCAACGCACCCCACCGCAGCCATGCGTGCACTCTGCGACAGCAGCGGCGGCTCCCTGGTGCCCCTCGCCACCAGCCCCACGCCCAAGGGGTCCGTGTGCCTTCCCGGTGGGGTTGTGGCACCCAGAGGAACGCCTGCCCCTGCCCCAGGCATTGAACCACGGTGCCAGGGTACCTGGCGACTGGCACAGCTCTGCCGGTCCCTTCCCACCCCAGCACCGGGTCTGCCACCACGCGCTCCCCAGCCGTGCCCACTGGCACGACACGTGCCCACGTGTCCCTGTGCCACCGCTCGTGAGGACAGAGCCACCACCTCGAGTGCTGCTGGAACAGGGTGCCCAAACCCGGTGCCCCACCAGGGCCTGCTGCTGCCTGGGCCCCTCCACCCCTGCGGCACCGCCCCGCGGCGAGCCCCGCGGCGCTGCCCCGTGCCTTCCCCTGCGCAAGCAGCGCCGCGAGGCCGCTCCCCTGGGGCAGCCATTTCGACTGCCTGCCTGGGCAGGAGTGCAGGGACGGCACGAGCAGGGACGTGGGGACAGCCCTGCCCGGCACGGCTGGGTGCAGCACTTCGGCACGCAGCACGGCGCGATCCTGCCCAGCAGCGCTGCTCAGCTTGGAGCTCGCTGAGCCCCGCACCCATGAGATGCAGGCACCTGGACAGGGGCTGCAGCGGGGCTGGGGCGTGCGGGGTCGTGGCAGCGGGCATCGCCCACGCCGTGGGAGCTGGGGAAGCCAGCAGGGAGCTGGGCTCCGGGCAGCCACATTCCCCTTGTTATTGCAGCTGCTGGAGCGAGCCCCAGGGGCCGTCCCAGAGCTGTGCAGCACCGGGAGCTGGCGGGGGGGAGCGGGGCTGCCAGCCCCCCGCACGGGGAGCAAGTGCACAGCGGGGCCACAACCAAAGCGGTGCCGAACCCCGAGCGCTGTCAGGGCAGGAGGAGCTGGCCGGGGGCCGCGGGGAGGGGGAGGCGCTGGGGCTGCGGCAGGGAGGGCTCTGCCGGGGGGGGACACACACTTCCCTCCTGCCGCTGCGCCGCTCTCGGACTTTCCTCCCGGCCGGAGGCACGCGGCTGGCGCAGGGAGGCGGGCCGGCCCGCGGCACGTCGGGAGCCGTAGTCCCGCGGCAGAGCAGCTCGCCCGGTGCGGGACGCCCACGGGGGGCCGCCCGCTGCCCCCGCCTCGCCCCCGCGCGCTCACCTGGGCATGCTTGCGCTTCCGCCCGGGCCGCCCGGCTTTCCTCATGGGCGTCCCCGGATCCTGCTTCTCCTCCTTGCTCTGGTTCTCCTCGGGCTCCTCTTCCCCCTGCGAGCCGGAGACAGAGAGGACGGTTACGCTGCCGGCCCTGGGGCTGCACAGACCGGGCGCCTGGTCACGGCTCCATTCCTGCTTGGTGCTGGGCTCGCTGGCACCCATGGGTGCCAATGGCACGCAGGGCACCTTGTGCTGGCCCTGCTTCGCTTGCATGAGCCTGGCTCCTCCTAGGGGGCCAGGCTGGGACCCGCCACGACTCCCCCGACTGGGAGGGCTCGAAGGGCGAGCAGGACCTCTTCCAGGGCTTGGGGCCAGCCCTCGCCATGGGGCTGGGCGCACCGCCGTGGGGCCGGGCACCTCGGCCTGGCAATGCAGTGGGGCTGCAGCGCTCCTGCCCCGTGCGGCCTGCAGTGCCGCCACTTGGGGGGGACGCGCGAGCCCCCACAACCTGCCGGAGCCCTGCACGTGTGGGGCTGGGGGCTCCTGCAACCCCCACACCCCACTCAGGGCTGTGTGGACCCCTCGGCCCCCCAGGGACACGGGCAGGCCGCAGGAGCCAGCACGCAGGCAGCCGCCTGCTCTTCCCCACCACCCGCAGAGCTTTGGGGGCCCCTTCCCTGGTCCCCTCTGGGCTCGTCCCCAGGAAAGGAACCGTCTGCCCGTGCCCAGCACCGCGGCACAGCCGGGGGGGGACGTGCCCGTGCCCGGAGAGGCCGAGGCGGCGGCGGGGGCCAGGGCGGGGCCCGGCGCGTCCCACGGTGGCGGGGAGCGTTTCACCTGAGCCCCAGAAGATCTCGGCCGCGGCCAAGGCAGGAAGAGGCCGCAGAGGGGGGAGCGGGGAAGGCGGAGAGGCCGGCGGGGGGGCGGCGAGGGAGAGGCCGGGGAGGGGATGGGAGCTGGCAGCCAGACAGCTCCGACATCCAGCTGCACTCGCCCGGCCCCGGCCGCGTTCCTGCTTGGGGGCTGCTCGCGGCACGGGCACTGCGTTTGGTGCCCGCGGCACCGACGGTGGCACCCTGCACGGGCCGAGCGGGGCTGCCCAGCGGGGCCCAGCCTGCGGGGGGCATGTGCCGTGCCCCAGGGCCGGTGTCCAGAAGCAGCTCCCTGCTCTGAGCCACCCCCCTGCAGGCCCACGTCCCCTGCACGGACCCAAACCGGGCATGGAGAGAGGGCTCGGAGCACCGTGGCTGGCTCCAGCATGGCGAGGCCAGGGACTCGGAGGCTGTGAAGCCCATCTAGGATCCCTGGAGATCCCCCCCAGCCCTGCACAGCACCTGGGGTGGGTGTGCAAGGAGCCTGCCTGGCCTCGGCCCTGCCCTGGCCCCGCACCACAGCCGGGAAGCCAGGGCAGAGTGGGCAGGGGCCGCGGCACGGCTCTGCAGCACCCGGGGGGCTCCTGCCCGGGGCTCGGAGCTCCACGCGGCCGATCGGGAGGTTTTGGGACGGGTCCAAGGACGACGTCAGGAGCGCGGTTTGAGCACAGTCCCGGCACCGGATCCGAACGGGGTCTGCAGAAGCGCCGCGAGCTGCCCACGGGTTTCTGTTCCCCCTGAAGCCCCTCTCCTTCCACCACGGTACCAGCACGCCACGGCTGCAGCGCTGGCACCGGTCACGTCTGTGCCATGCTGGCCCCAAACACCAAACGTGCCCTTGGGATCTCTCCCTGGTCTGTGCCAGCCCCACACTGACTGGGGTCAGTGTGGGACCTGGTGCTGGCACAAGCACAGGCGCACACAGGGCTCACAGCGCTCCCAGCCAGGCCAGCTCCAGCCTCGGGGGCCACAGGGTCCCCAGCAGAGGACGGGGGACTGGGGAGAGCCAGCTCCTTGCAGGCACTCATTCCCCGTGTCTCTGGCCCCGTGCAACGCCTGCGCCAGGGAGGAGCGTGCCGGGGAGACCGTGGCTGGGGGGAGCGGAGCTCAGCCCCCCCGGCCGCGGCCGCGGGAGCGCGCCTTGCCAAACCACGCGGCGCTGCACTTTGTCCCAGCTGGAGCCGCCCCCGGGCACGCAGCTCCGTTCCTGGAGAGCGGGGCCGTGGCGGTCCCGGAGCGGTGGGCGCCCATCCCGGCAGTCAGGCCGATTTCTGGCCGGCCCCCGGTGGGAACGAGCAGCTCCCGGCACCGCGAGTGTTCGGGGACTTGTGCTGCAGACATGGGGCCGCTCACCCCGGTGCTGGCACGTGGGGGCCCGCTCGCCCAGCACTGCACGTGCTCCCGGCAGCGGGAAGGCCGCGGGCACGGCGAGCCCCACGAAACCCGTCCCTCTGGGCAGCCGCTCCGTGCCCACGTGCTGACTTTGGCCGGGCCAAAGACTCTGGGAGCTGGGCCGCGGCCGTGTTTATGCTGGATGTAAGGGAAATGTACAGCGGGGTGTCAGGCGCGCTGCTGGCACACGGGCCGTGCCGGCCGGCCAGGCCTGCTGCGGCGTGGGATCAGGGTGCACAGCGAGCTGCGGGAGGCTCCCTGGGTTGCTGGGGGTGCGCGGCCCCCAGGGCAGCAGCAGCGGCGCTGAGGCTTTGTTGCAATCCCCAAAGCGAGCCCCAGGCTGTGCCGGAGCCACGCGCACGAGGGTGCAGGGCGGGTGCAGTTCGCAGGGCCCCCAGGCAGTGCCCTCTCCCCCCCGGGGGGTGCTGCTGTGTCCTGCGGGGAGGGGTCTCTGCAGTGCCCCCAGCCCGGGCACCACGGAGCAGCCCTGTGGCAGCGATGCCTGCCCAGCGAGGCGGTGCTGGGCGCAGCGACCTGCTGGGGAAAGCAGTGGCCAGATCCTGCGGCTAGAGGTGGGATGCGCAGGGCCCCCCAGCACCACAGGGCAGCCCCCCAGCCTCAGTGCTCAGCCCGGGCCTCAACGAGGGCTCACCCCGCTCCCAGCGCTGCTGCACGCTGGCTCAAGGGATGCTGCAGCAAGGGGTGGTGGGGATCCACCCCAGGGAGAGCCCCCACGTGCACCCCACGAGCCGGCCCCACCGCTCTCTGCCCGGCCCTGTAAGTGTGGGGCAGCCCCGCCGTGGGGCTCAGCACCATCCCTGCACTGCTGGGCTGGGGGCACAGGGTCTGGCACAGCACCAGGGGGCTGCAGGGACCCCCAGGGCAGCGCCTGCACCCCGAAAAGCCAGGCAGGGAAAGGAGGCGCAAGGATGCAGCCCCAGAGCAAGGGGGTGCTGGCAAAAAGAGCCGGGGGCTGCGCCCCCACCGCCTGATGCTGCAGCCCCTCGCTGCCTCCAGCCTGCTCGGAGCTGAGTCATCTCCCCATAAATCACCCTGCTCCTCATCTCCCCGGGGGCTCGCTGAAGAGCCTGGCGCGTCCCCGCAGCACGGCGCAGCGCGGCGCAGCGCTCCTCCGCCGCTGCCAAGCAACAACCCGGAGGGAAACCACCTCCGAGGGGAGAGCTGCTGCATGACGCAGTGCTGCCGCTGCAGCGCCGCCGGGTCCCAGCTCCCGGCTGCAGCGGGGCCGGCAGCGGCAGGGGGGGCAGCAGCCTGGTGGGGCAGGGGAACAGGGGTGCAGGAAGCCCCTGGCTAAGCCTCGTTGGCACGGCGCCGATGGCACCGGCATGGCCTGGCCCCATGGCAGCGTGTGTCCCTCCTGCAGAGGTGACCTCCCCGCCTGTGGTGCCGCATCCCGGCGGGGTCAGGCTGGGACAGCTCGGCCTGGCGTGGTCACGTCCAGCCCGGGGGCTCTCAGGGACCCCAGATGGCAAGGCAGAGCCCCAGCACACCGCTGTCACCCCACCGGGGTCCCGCGGGGTGAGCTGCTGGCCTGAAGGATGGGGACGGCTGCGGGCATGTGAGCTGTCCCTGGCATGGCACGGGCCAGTGAGCACCGTGCTGCAGCCCGGCAGGGGACGGAGACCCCAATCCATCCCCGTGCCGCATGCAGCACCCCCCAGCTGTCGGCCCCACACTCGCCTCCTCCCCAGCCCCACGGCGCCAGCTCCCCGCTGCGGCTCCTGGTGCCGGTCACCTGCGAGGAACGCGCGGCCCCGCTCCGGCTTCACACCCCGCGACCTCCCACAGGAGCAGAAAGCGCTCGATCTCCCCCATTATTTATTCCCGACGCCCAGCTGTGCCAATAACGCGCTGGACGCTTTCCAAGTGGACACACGGGTCTCCCCGTCCGGCGGCTGGGAACGATGGCTGCAGCGGGTGCACGGCGAGGGGACCGACGCGGCGAGGGGACCGGCACGGTGGGGGCACCTTCCTGCCAGAGCGGGAGGCACCGCGCAGCCGCCACAGCCGAGGGAGCCCGGAGGAACTCAGATGACCCCAACCCCGCACTGCCTGCGGCAGGCCGGCGTCCAGCTGGCCAGCTGCCCCAGTCCCCACGCCGTGACCAGGGCAGGCCGTGTCCCCAGCGCCCCGGGGACGCTGCTGCTTCCTAGAGGAAGAGCGATGCCTTTGCCACGAAGGGAGCAGCCACCCAGCTTTGGGCTGGCCCTTGTGCTGCGGGGACACGGAGGAGCACCGAGGCCACGGCCAGAGCTGCCACAACGCCTGGGTCCGGCGGGGGACCATCCCTGGGCACCCCCAAACCCAGCACAACCCCTACATCTGCAGCCCCTGCCCAGCCCCTTGCCTGCTCTGGCAGCCACTGCTCGGCCCCACTCCATCCCAGTGCTGGAACAGCACCGTGGCAAAGCACCGGGTGATTTGGGATGGGCGCAGAGCTTCCCTGGGGGCTGAGCCACCCTCTGGCAGCAGCAGGGGCATGTACTGGGGTCGGGGACCTCCACATGGGGCCAGGAGCCCCCTGCACGGCGCAGTGATGGGAGCGCAGCCGCGCACCGCGTGCCGCCTGGCTGCAGCACGGCTTCACCCCGCATAGCTCACGGGGGGGAGCATGGGGATGGAGCTGGGTTAAACCCCACGGCAGGCGGGCGAACACCTCCCACCCACCCACAGCCCAGCCCGGCAATGCCAGCGTGGGGAGCCCCAGCCGGGTCTGGCACCATGGCTGGGGGCTCTGTGAATTGCACGGGGACGGGGACAGCCTCAGCCCCCCGTGGTGGCAGGGCAGTCAGCCTGGCCCATGGCAGCGGCCACCTGCAGCTCATCCTGGCCGGCAGCAGGGAGCTGGCGACGTCCCTGAGCTTGCCACGCATGACCCCATCCTCTGCCCCTTGGCTGCTCTCCCCACCCCAGCGAGCCCTGAGCACAAGTGAGTCGTCCCCTCCTGTCCCCAAACGCCCCCCTTTCTGCCCCATCACGTGCCCTTCCCACCGCCCCACGCCCCGTGCCCCCTCCCACTCCACTGCCACGACCCCAAAGCAGGGGATGCCCCAAAGCGGGGGACACCCGCACCCCCGGCAGGGCGGGAGCAGCCTGCCTGTCGCCCCCCTCCCCTCCCCACTGCCAGAAATAGCTCAATCCCCGCTAATCCCCGCCGCGGCTCAGCCTCGCACCCCCCTGCGCCGCCCAGCTCCGCGCTCCCAGGCTGCAGCAGCACAGGGGGGAGCGCGGCTGGAGGGGCCCCCCGCAGCCTGGCTCCCACAGAGACGGGGTGGCCGTGGTGCCAGGAGACCCCCCCCCCCCCCATCCCTGTGCCGCGCGGTGCCGGGGCCGTACCTTGTGCGTGTCGAGCGCCTCGCGGTCCGGCACGGGGCTGCTGGCGTCGAGGGCGCCGCTGGACGGCATGGTGGGGCGCGGAGGGCGGGGGCCGGGCGGGCACCGGGGAGCTTCACCGCTTCAGCACCAGGAGAGGCCCCGCTGCCGCCGCGCTCCGGCTCTGCGCCGCCGAGGGGTCCGGGAGCCGTCGCCCAGCCCCTGCGCCTGCCGGGATCCTCCTGCCCTGCGGGGAACAGAGGGATGGGGTGAGGGGGGAGCGCCAGCCCCGCGCCCCCCGCCCGCCCGCCGTGCCCCAGCCCCCAGCAATTATTAACACGCCGCAACCTTGACTCAGCCGGGCTGGGCCGTGCCCCCTGGCGTCGCCCCCGGCAGGCGGCGGAGCTGCGGCCCCACCGGGGCGCACGGGGCGCGGCGCAGGGCGCGTGGTGTGGGGCATGTGGCACGGGATCTGCCTCGCGCAGCACAGGGTGCGTGCTGCGGGGTGTGCGGTGCAGCGTGGGGTGGGTGCAGCGTGGGGTGGGGGCACAGTGTGGGGCGCAGAGTGCACAGTGTGGGGTGGGTGCACGGTGTGGGATGGGGGTGCAGAGTGAGGGATGGGGGTGCAGTGTAGGATGGGGGCACAGTGTGGGATGTGGGATACACAGTGTGGGATGGGGGTGCACAGTGTGGGATGGGGGTGCACAGTGTGGGGTTGCAGGGTGCACAGTGTGCAGCACGGGTCAGGGTGCACCATGAGTGGTGCAGGACACGCAGCATGGGGTGCACAGCGCAGGGCACACAGCGCGAGGTGTACAGCGCGGGGTGTGGGGTGCACAGTGCAGGGTGCATGGCATAGAGCGCAGGGTGCACACAGGAGCTGCAGGGCACACAGAGCAGGGAGCACAGTGCAGGATGCAGGATGCCCAGCGCAGGATGCAGTGCAGGGTGCAGGGCACACAGGGCACAGCGTGGGGTGCAGGCTGCAGGGTGCGCAGTGCCTGATGTGGGGTGCGGGGTGCACAGTGCGGGGTGTGGGGTGCAGGCTGCGGGATGCAGGGTGCACAGCGCCTGGTGCGGGGTGCAGGGTGCACAGTGAGTGGTGCGGGGTGTGGGATGCACAGAATGGGGTGCAGGGTGCGGGGCGCGGGGTGCACGGCACGGGCTGTGGGGTGCAGGGAGCGGGGTGCAGGCGCAGGCAGGGCCCCGCGGGGCTGCGGCGGAGGCGTCAGCCCCAGCACCTGTTGCTATGGAAAACGCTGCCTGCATTAGCCATGGCCGAGGCTGCTGTTGCCTTTGGCACCGGAGCTGCAATTTGTTTCTAGAGCTTTCCAGCCGCAGCTCGTTCCCAGCCGGCAGGGTGGGGGGCTGCCGGGCGGGCAGGGCTGCTGCTTCTAGGAACAGAAACTCAAACCCCGGCACGTTCCTCCCGTCCCCGCGGCTGCCTGCGGCGCGGGGCTGCCTGCGGGGGGGAGCGGGGGCCCCGCCGCTGCCGCAGCCTCCCCCGGGCCCGGCGGCGGCACCCCCGAGCGCGGGGTGCTGGGCTGGGGGCAGCGGGGCCGGCGGGGGGGGTAGGGGGCGGCTGGGGCAGGGCTCGGCTGTCCCCGGCCCCCCGTTTTCAGCCCCCCGGCCCCTCGTGCCTGGGGCTGGGACGCGGGTGGGGAGGGTGGGAGGCAAGCTGGGGGTGCGGGATGGGGCTGTGGGGCAGGGCTGCAGGGTGGGGGTGCGGGGTGCGGGCGCAGGATAGGGTGTGGGGTGCAGGATGGGGTCTGGGGGTGCAGGATGGGGGTGTAGGATGGGGGCGCAGTATGGGGGGTGCATGCTGTGTCCCCTGCCGCCTGCACACAGCCTGAAGGGCTTCCCCCGGCCCCTCCTTTGCCACCTGTCAGGGAGCCTCCACGGGGAAGCCCCGTCCCTGTGTCCCTGTCCCCGTCCCTGGGGCAGTGTCCCCACGAGCCCCCTGCAGCACAGGCTCTACCCACGCCTGGTCTCTGCCAAGCTCCTCGGAGCTGGCCCTGCGCTCGCAGCCCCGCCGCTCCCCTCCCTGCAGCTCGGGGGGACCCCGACCTTGGGGCTGGTGCCCCTTGGTGAGGGGCCGGGGCTGGCACCGAGCAGCGCCGCGCACCCTCATGTCGCCGCCTCAGGTGCCTGTCCCGGAGCTGCCACACCGCTGGCACCACGGCACGGCACGGCACGCTGCCCAGCATGGCACGGCACGGCACGGCACACATTTCGGCACGGCACAGCACCTCACATCCCTCCTCGCCATCCCAGGGCTGGCGGTGCCCCCGTCCCTGCCCGTGCCCCCGCCGCCCCCAGCCCCGCTCCCCGCTGCGCGGTGCCAGGGCGAAGCCACGTCCGCGGGCACGGGAGGCCACGTGCTGCCGGGGAACACCTGGGGACACCCGGCCGCGTCCCACGCAGCTCCGGAGCAGGGGCTCCCCGTCCCCCCCGGGCTGCACCCCCCATGCCCACGGGGCCCGCAGGCACCGCAGGCTGCTGGCGTCCCCGATGTCCCCAGCGTCCCCCGCTCCCCGCGGGTCCCCGCCTGCAGCGCCGCTGCAGACGCCGTCCCCGCATCCCCCAAAACCATCTCAGTCCCCCCGCAGCCCCCCATCCCGTCCCCCCCATCCCCACCAGCCCACACGGGGGGGGCACGACCCCCGCAGCCCCCCGCAGCCCCCCGGCTCGGGCACCCCCATGCCCGCAGCCCGCGCTGTGCGCAGCCTCGCGCGGAAAAATCTCCAGCTCGCAGGCTTTGATTCGCTTCCAGCAAACATGGTCTCCGAGCGCACTAAAAATAGTTGGGCTGCGTACAAAACCCTCGGCACCCGCAGGGCGGGGGGGACGCGGAACAAAGCCGGGGAGAAGCCGGCGGCACCGGGCCCCCCCAAGCCCCCCCCGCCCCCAGCCCCACCGCCGGGTCCCCGCCGCCGTCCCCGCTCTTACCCGCGGGCCGGGGCCGCGTCGTCCCCGCGCTAGGCCACGGCCACCGCCGCCGTCACCGCGCTCCCGCACCGCCGGCTGCGGGGGGGACCCCGCGGGGCATCCCCTCGGCTGGTGCGGGGCGGGGGGGGGGGGGGGCCGGGGGGGCCGCAGCCCCGCTGCTCGCCGCCGGCCGGGGCTGCCCGCGCTCGCCGCCGAGGCGCGGGGAGGGACTCGCCGCCCTCCCTCCTGCCTCCCTCCCTATTTATCGCCGGGGCTGACCTTACACCGGTGACGGCGGCGAGCGGGGGAATCGCTCGCCCCAGCCCGCGCCGCTCCCGCACGGAGGAGTCACGCTCGCCGGCGGCAGAGGCGGTGGAAGTAGGTTACCTGCGGTGATGCGCGCCGCCGGCACCCGCGCCCGCACCCGCACCCGCCTTTATTTGGGGACGCCGCAGCTCCCGCCGGCAGCCCGCAGGAGCCCAACAGCCATTTTAGGCGACGGCGGCCGGGCCGCTCGGCTCCCGCCGGCCCCAGACGCCGCGAGCCGGAGGCGCCTCCCCGGCTCCCCCCCGCCCCGAGCCGCGCGCCCCCCCCCCCGGCCCCGCCGGGACGCGCCCCGGTGCGCCCTGTCCTAACGTGACCCGGCCGCGCCGCTCCCCGCAGCGTCCCCGGCGCGGCGACACCCACCGGGCGCGGCCGGGGGCCCCCGCGCGTCCCCGCCGCCAGCCGCGCCGGGGACGCACGAGGGACCCCGTCCAAGCCCCTTCCCCGCGACAAGTGCCGCAGCGGAGTATTCTTATTGTCGTCGCCTTGAGTCACCGCTCCTCCTCCCCCTCCCCGGCACCGGGGAAGAAGTTCGGGGCTGACTCAGAGGGACGGGAGCCGCGGCCGTGAGTCACCCACGCCCCCCCTCCGCCGCCCCCCGCTGCTCGGCACCCCTGACTCACGGCGGGGGGGCTCCCGCAGCCCCCCGCGCTGGGGGGAACCGGGGACAGATCCCGGCCGAAAGTAAGCGGCGCTGCGGAGAGCCGAGGGGCGAGCGGTGACGGCGTCTCCCGTGCCATCGGCTCCGACAGATGGCTGCAGCAAAACCACCGTCGTGGGCACGGCGCTGACCTCATCCGCGCGCACGGCCCCCGCGCCCCGCCGTAATTATAACTTACAGGCTAAATATTTGACCGCGCCGCTCCGCGGGGCACGTGCCGGGCGCAGGAACCGGCCACTGCCGCGACGTGTGGGGCAGCCTCCAGGAACTGCCCGCAAGGGGCTTCCGTAGCACGAGGTGGCAGCCCCTCCGCTCCCAAAAACACAGCAGGGGTGGAGGGAGGGTGGCACCAGCAAACCGGCCCCACGCCGCGCCCCGGGGAGCAACACGGTGCCCCACGCTGCAACACGCTGCGCTGCACCCCAGGGAGCGATGCTCTGCCCTGAGCTGCACCCTAGGGAGTGATGCACTGCTCCACGCTGCAACGCGCCGCGCTGCACCCCAGGGAGCGCTGCACTGTCCTGAGCTGCACCCTAGGGAGCAATGCACTGCCCCGAGCTGCGCCCCAGGAGTGATGCGCTGCGCCCTGGGGCACGCTGCACTGCCTGCACTGTGCCACACCGCACCCCCAGGGGTGAGGCAGTGCACCCTGGGGAGCAATGCACTGTCCTGAGCTGCGCCCCAGGGAGGGAAGCACTGTGCTGCCCCATGCCGCACCCTGGGGAGCAATCCACCACCCCTGGGAGCAATGCACTGCGCTGCACTGCACACCTGGCAGTGATGCACTGCACTGCACTGTGCTGCAGCGCACATAACTGTGCCCCGGGGAGCGATGCACTGCCCAGCACCACACTGCGCTGCTCCCTGGGGAGCGGTGCACTGCCGTGCACTGCAAAGCCACGCTGCAAGCAAACTAAAACACAAGTTGCAGGCCTAAACAGGGCCGGATCCTGCAAAGCTTCGACGCTGGCAAAGGCGGGATTCAGACGAAACTGCCCATGGGACGGTCATGTACTGGGGACACCAGCACCAGGACATGGCTCTGGCCCCGCTCCCCTCCTGCAGACGGGACGGTGAAAGCCTGGAGGGGGCCAAGACGGGGCCACGGCCAGGCTCACGAGCCAAGAAAATGCCTCACGGCCACAGAGCTCGATGGGTTTGGCTTATCGGAAAAAAATGGCTGAGAGATGATTTGATTACAGTGAGCAAGTGCCTTTGTGGGCAGAAAGCGGCGGGCAGTGCCGAAAGCCTCTGCCGGGCAGAGGGACACAGAGCAGACACCAGAGCAGGGGCTGGGAGCCGGAACCGGGTGATGGGAACTGGGGATTGGGCACGAGTCTGTAACTGGGAAGGGTGGCGAGCAGAACGAGCCCAGCAGGAGTGGCGCTTCCCGTGCTCTGCGGTGCAGGAGCTGGCCCAGCACGCCCCAAGGTCTCCTGTCCTCGCGCTGTGCATGTGGCAATGGCGAAGGCCAGCCCCTGGCGTCAAGGTCCATGCAGGTCCATGCACCGAACCAGAGGGGACGGCATCTCTGTACCCACGGAGCCGCCATGGGGCAGGGCAGGTGGGCACCTGGCACACACGTGTGCACCAGGCGCGTGCCCACCCTGCCACCCAGCTCCGGCACTTGCTGCTAGTGCCAGCGGGTCCGGCCTCCTGGGGCACCGCGGGCAGCAGGGCGCGGGCAGAGCGCGTGGGCCGGCACGGGCAGAGATGCAGATGCACGTCCTAAAAATACCCGCACGAGACCCAGCACCTGGAGGTCCCCGAGCGGCCGCCCGCGACGGCTGGGGCCAGCACCGCGCCCGGGGCAGGCGGGGGCGAAGGGGCGGCCGCGGAGACTTCTCAGAGCCCCGGCATCGTCGTGGCTCCTCCGGACGGCGAGGCGGGGGCCACCCCGCACCCACCGACCCAGGGGGCTCTCCCGAACGGCCCTGCGCTCACAGCGCGTTCCGGCAGCCGGGGAAGCGCCCAGGCATCCCTTATTTCCTCGAGATGTCTGCGGGCGCTTCATTTTGCGAAAAGAGGCTCCTGCTAGGAAGTTTCGAGCTGACTCAGCACGAAAAGGCCACTGCACGCGCGGGAGCTGCCGGGAGCCGCCGCCTGGTGTCACACCGGCCGCTCTCCTGCCCGCCCGCGGCCCGGGGACGGGTGCTCGGGGGGGTCCGGCCCAGGCCCCCCGCTGCTCGCCCCACGGGGCCGGGCGGTCGCGGCACCGCTGGCTCCTGCCACCCCGCACGCCGTGCAGCCCTGCCAGCACCGAGCACCAATCCCGTGGTGACACCGTCTACGTCACACAAAGGGAAGAAATAAAGAAAGAGGAACTGAGCGAAGAGGAAAATTTCATTTGCCCACAGGTTCGCACGCACGAACACCCAAAAAGACAGGAAAAAGAAAGAGAGAGGAGGGGAAAGGGAGCGCGGAGCTGAGCCGTGCCCGCGGAGGGGCCGGGCACCTGGGCGCCTGCTGGGCCCTGGCCCGGCTGCTCCCGGCCCCCTCCTGCTTGCAGCCCTGGGGCGCTCTGCGGTTGCTTTTTTAGTTCGCGTGGGTTTGGTTTTTGGGTTTATTTTTGTGTGTTTTTTTTTCCTCTAAGAGAAACTTTCCGCGGGCACCAAGCACCCGGCTGAACTCCGCTGGGCCTGGGGGCTGCGGGGTCGCATGGGGGGGGGGCAGGGGGCAGGCGGGCAGTAAGGGGGTGCGGGGGGAAGGCAGGGACTGGGGGGGCAGGCAGGGGATGGGCAGGGGGCAGGGGGCAGGCAGGAGGGGGACAGGCAGAGAGCACCGGGAGCACAGGGTGCAGGCAGGGTGCAGGCAGGACGCACAGGGTGCAGGCAGGGCGCAGAGGCTGTAGGCAGGGTGCAGGCAGGGTGCACGGGGCACAGGCAGGGTGCAGGCAGAGCACAGGCAGGGCGCACAGGGCACAGGCAGGGCACAGGCAGGACGCACGGCGTGCACAGGGCGCAGGCAGCAGCAGCCCCAGCTCCCGGCCTGCCCGCAGCCCCTGCTCCAGCCTGGGCATCCCCTGTCCCCGTCCCCCATCCCCATCCCCTGTCCCCCATCCCCTACCCCTATCTCCATTCCCTACCCCTATCCCCCATCCCTATCCCCTGTCCCCCATTCCCAACCCGTATCCCCCATCCCCATCCCCTAAGCCTATCCCCCATTTCCTACCCCTACCCCTATCCCCCATCCCCTACCCCTATCCCCCCATTTCCTACCCCTACCCCTATCCCCCGTCCCCTACCCCTATCCCCCGT
Organism: Cygnus olor; assembly: GCF_009769625.2. Taxonomy (NCBI): domain Eukaryota; kingdom Metazoa; phylum Chordata; class Aves; order Anseriformes; family Anatidae; genus Cygnus; species Cygnus olor. The sequence goes on from NC_049171.1 coordinate 498,782, forward strand.
CCCTATCCCCCACCCCCTGCCCCGTCCCCATCCCCTCCGGGCCGTGCTCCCCCACTCGGGGCGATGCTCCCGGGACGGGGAGAACGGGGCGGGGGGGGGGGGGGAGCGGAGGAGGAGGAGGGAAAAAAAACAAGCAAACAAAAAAAAACACCGACACGGGGGGGGTCAGGGGGGCCCCGCCGCCGTGCCGAGCCGAGCCGAGTCGTGCCGAGCCGTGCTCGGGAGCGGGGCCGGGGGCGGCCCGGCGCTGCCCTTCAGCCGCCCGCCCGGGCGCTCAAGGACGCGGCGGCGCCCGGCGGGGCGGGGACGGGCCCGGGGGGGGGCCGAGGGGGGGACACCGGGGGAGAGGGGGGGCCCGGGGGGGGGGCCGGGCGGCCGCTGCCATCTTTTCCTGCTTTTCCTCCGCGCCCGCCCGGCCCCGCCGCCGGCAGCGGGAGGGGGGGGGGGGGGGGGGGGAGCACGGGGCTGGGGGCGCCGCGCGGGCCGAGCCGTGCCGAGCCGTGCCAACGGGAGGGGGGGGGGGGGGAAAACCGGGGGGGTGCCCGTCCCGGGCGGGGGGGGCCACGGGGGGGGGGGTCGGGGAAGCCGGGCGCGCGCCGCCGCGGGGCCGTTACCTGGGCCGTGCGGGCCCGGCGCGCCGTGCCGAGCCGTGCCGAGCCGCGCCGAGCCGCGCCGAGCCGCGCCGAGCCGCCCCGAGCCGCCGCTGCGCTGCCCGGCGAGGCCTCCTCCCGCAGCGCCGCCGCCTCCACTGCAGCACCGAGCCGCCCGCCCGCCGCCCGCCGCGCGGTCCTAGCGCCCTCCGCCGCCGCCACGGCGCGGCACGGCTCGGCACGGCTCGGCACGGCACGGCACGGCACGGCAGGGCCCCGCCGGGACAGCGCGGGGTAGCGCCCGGCTGAGCCGCGCCGGCGCGTGATCCGGCCGTGCTGCGCCGTGCCGAGATGTGCCGAGCCAAGCCGTGCTGAGCCAGACCGTGCTGGGCCAAGCCAAGCTTAGTCAAGTGCTGTGCGCTTGGTGCGGTGCCAAGCCAGGCCGAGCAGTGCCGGGTTGGCCCGGACTGGGTCAAGGCACTGCACGGTGTGTGGTGCCAAGCCAGGACAGGCCAAGGCGCGCCGAGCCGTGCTGGACCAGGCCAAGCCAAGCTGAGCCAAACCGAGCCATGCCACGTCCTGCAAGGGCTGGACAAGCTTAGCCAAGGCCAGCAGTCCCGTGCAGAGCTGGACCACAGCCACGCTGAGCCGGGCTGAGCCCAGCAGTGCTGACCCGCGCCGAGCCGTGCTGGGTGGAACTGAGCGGTGCCAGCCCATGCAGCACTGCTCTGAGCAGCACCAGGCCGTGCCACGCCAAGCTGAGCCGTGCCATGCAATGCCGAGCTAGAAAGGCTGCTGCCAAGGCAAGGGGCTTCATACAGTGCCGGGCCGTGCAGTGCTGGTGTGAGCAGGGCCAAGCCAAGCGGGGCCATGGGTGCTGTGCATGCAGCGTGCGCACAGCCGGGGTGTTGAGCCGTGCCACGCAGGGCTAAACCGTGTTGAGCAGTGCCGAGCAGAGCCGAACCGTGCAGTGCGGTGCCATGCAGTGCGGTGCAGAACTGTGCCGTGCGGTGTGATGACCTGTGCCAAGCCATGCACAGCTGTGCAGTGCTGAGCAGTGCGGTGCTGAGCGATGGTGCTGTGCAGTGCCATGCCTGTGCCAAGCCATCTCGCAGTCCTGAACTGTGCCGAGCCATGCAGCGCCGCGCCAAACCAAGCCATGCCGGTGGGGATGAGTGGTGCCGTGCAGTGCTGTGCCATGCCATGCAATTCTGGGGCACTGTGTGTCCCTGGTCCCCCAGTGCCACTGAGCCCTGACCCACTGGGGACATCTCTGGGTGCCTCTGCTTTGGGCAGTCATGCTGAGCACCCCTATCCCACGCCCCACGCCCCAGCACCCCACGTTGGCCCTATTCTGTCCTGGCCAGAGGTGCCCGGGGGGCTCCTGGGGCCATGTGGGGACCTGAGCACCCTCTGTGTGTGTGCTGGCGGCCAGATAACGGGCACAGACACACCATGGAGGCTCTAAAGCAGAAGATGCACAAAACGACTCAGCAATTAGGCTGCCTTGAGGTGTGCAAACACCCATGAGGTGTCTTGGGGGTTGTCGTTGCCGGCGATGCCACGGGTGCTGGGTAGGGGCCGGAGAGCCAAGATCAACCTGCCGGGAGCAGCGGTGGAGGCGAGAGCCACCGGGGCAAAGCCCCCGGACTCTGCGTGGGCACTGTCATTGCCCCCCACCCAGTGGGGACCAGCGTGGGCACCCTCAGTGCAGCGCGCTGGGCATCCCGCACCGCGCAGGGGGCTCTGCAGGGACAGGGTGGGGGAGCACTGGAGAGCCACAGAGGGCTGTGGACCATCCTTGTACCAGAGAAAGGGGAACGTGGGGGGCTGGGGGAGAAGGCTGCAGCCTGGCACCCCCCGGAACGCCCGTGCTCCCTGGGGGAGCGGGGTGGGTTCCCTGGGCACAGCCTCCAGCCTGGTGTGTCTGGGGAGGCCGTGGAGACCGTAGCGGGTGCTGGGGAGCTGCCCCTTGGACAGGGCTGGGGAGGGGGCCAGGGAGCACCCCCACCTCCCACATGGGGCTGGTGAGGGGCCATGCCCAGGTCCCAGGCCACCAGCGCCAGTGCCCCACAGCCCTCGGCATGGGCACGGAGGGGCTCGGCTGTGCCATGCAGGCTGCAGCCCAGACAAACCCTTTTAGGCAGGGACCCAGGCTCGCCTTCAGTGCTGGAAGGCGCCTAGCGCACATGGGGGCACTGTAAAATAAGACATTAATTAATAATAATAATTAATGTTACATTCCCCTGACTTAATATGACCGTCTTGCTCACTGCTGCAGGGGAAAGCTGCTCCCTCTCTCCCTCGCGCTCTAATAGCTTTCTTGAACGCGTGCCCGTGTCTGGGGCTGGGCAGGGACACGAGCACGGCGCGGCCCCTCCGCTGCCCCCCGTCCCATGCAGGAGGGCAGAGCTGGCCCCCTGCCGCCCCGCGCACCCACTCTGCTCTTGATGCCTTCCCTGGCCTCGTGCTGGCCCTGCAGGGGCCGCGGTGCCGCGGTGCCCCTGGCTGCTCCACTGGGACCCTGCTGGTCCCCCTGCCATGTCTCCACAGAGGCAGCACGACTTCGGTCCCCGCAGTGGCAGCCACCGTGACTTTGAGGGGCCTTTTGAACCATTGCATGCATTTTGCAGCCCAGAATTGCGCTGTCCTACCTCCCTTTGTTGAGTGGCTATGGCAGCGCGGTCGCTACCATGGGGCCTTCCAAGCCAGGGCCCTTTCATTTCCCTGGTGCTGTGGGAAGGGCTCCGGGCGCTTTGTGCAGGGGCTGGCACGCTGCTTCACTCCGACATGCTCTGGCCCCTGGTCCCCATCCCAGAGGATGCTGTGGGTTGGGTGCTGGTGCCACCGACACCTTCCTGCACGCAGCCAAAGCAGCCCACGGTGCCACTCCGCACCGGTGCCCGTGGCTCTGGAGCCGGCCAAGCCCTGTGGCACGGCGTGGGCAGTGCGTGGCCAGGCCAGCAGCAGTGCCAATGCCATGGGACGGCTGCAGCCACGGTTCCAGGGCCCCTGTGCTGTGCTGGGCATCTCCCTGCGATGATTCCAGGTACAAGGAGGAGCAATGGGTGCCCTGAGCGGTGGTGTGTCATCTCTGAAGTATTTGAGATAAGGGATTTGCCCCATCTCCCCTGTTGTGCCGCCTCTCGGGGCCCCCCGGCAGCGCAGCGTGCCAGCTCGCAGCCTGGGACCCCGGGGTAAGCGCCCCTGCCTCGCTGGCTCGGCGCGCCCAGCCTGCTAAGCCCCTGCTCTGGAGGTGTGCCAGGGAGCTATTATCAGCCGAATAAATCCCCACAACTGCACTCGCCCCGTTCCCGAGACACACAGCAGCCTTGTGAGGCAGGTGAAGGCCTCGCTGCGCTCTCCCTGTGCCCTCTCCGCAAACAATGCGGCATCTCGTCCCCGGCAAAACGTATTTTTCCAGATGCTTAATGTGCCCCAGGCTGCCCTCTTATCCACTGATGATCTTGCAACAGAAGCATGTGCCCTGGTAACCGGCAGCCGCCGTCACTCCCTCTCTGCAGGTCTCCTCGGCGGCTGGCAGCTCGCTTGCTCCTTTCAGTTCACGTCCCCGCTCACATTGCCGGAGCTGCTGTGGTGCGGAGCCCCGAGCTCGGCGCGAGCCCTGGCTCCCCAGCTGCGCCGGTGCTGCGCTGCTGCTATTTCTGGATGCTGGCACTGGCGTGGGCTGCGGTAGCCGCCTGCTCCGGCCGCCTGCAGACACGCTGACCCTGGTGCACTCCCCGGTGTCCCCGCAAGCCCTCCTGGGCCACCTCCATCCCTGCCCCAGGCTTCAGCATTTGTTTTCTGACTCGGGCCGCCCAGCTTTCTCCCCAGGCTCCCACCGCTGTGGTGAGGTGCGTTGGGAGCGCCAGCTTTAGCACCCTGCCGGGCTTTGCTGCGGCTGACGCACGTGCGCTCCCTCTCCCATTCCCCGTCTGAGTCTGCTGTGCTGTAGGAATTTTTTAACATATCCTGAAGCCATACCCTAATTGCTCTGCTGCTTGGCACACCCTTCCTCTCCTTTCTGCGGCCCCTGCGGCTTCCCTCTCATTGTGTTGCAAAACTGCAGGTGACTGGACCCGGCGTGGCTGGCCGGCGGCCAGCAGCGAGCAGCAGCCCGGGCATGCACAGCTCCGCACGGCACGAGGCCGCCTGCGCCGCGCCAGCAGGGAGTGCGCCGACCGGTGCACAGCGAGCGGGGCTGTGCGTGGGGCCCGGCGTGCACCGCCAGCAGCTGCTGCATGCATGTGGGTATGGCTGCACCGAGGTGAATCTGTGGGCAGTGCCTCTGCGTGGAGGTGTATGTGCATGGAGGTACATCTGCATGGAGGTGCATCATGGAGGTACACCTTCATGGAGGTGTATCTGTGTGTAGGACATCTGCATGGAGGTGTATCTACATGGAAGTACATCATGGAGGTTCATCTGCATGGAGGTGTAGCTGTGTGTAGGACATCTGCATGGAGGTGTATCTGCATGGAGGTGCCTCGTGCAGGTACATCTGCACGGAAGTGCATTACGGAGGGACCTCTGCGTGGAGGTACATCGTGGAGGTGCATCTGCATGTAAGGACAGCCCGATGCAGGTACATCATCACGTATCTACATACAGGCCTGGATCCACACAGGACTGTCTGCATGTAGGTGTAGCTGGGTGCACGCGTGTCTGCAGGTCGGTGCGGGCACAGCAGATGCACCCACGGGTGGGAACGGGGACCTGGCAGGGACAAAGCCACCCTGGTGCCCCACTGCGCCGTCAGCAGGGCAGCTTCACAGGGACAGTCAGTGAGCGGCCGGTGCGGCTTTGTGGCTTTCGCCGTGTTGTTGACGAGCGGCTGAGCCCTCACCGGTCGGAGCTCTTCAAACCCGCCGGGAAGTCAGCCTTTGTACCGAGCCCCGCTGCGCTGCTTGCCAGGGGACGCGGTGCCTCCCCGCCTCGGTGTTAATCATTGCCTAGAAACACGCGCCTTCGCGGCCTTACTTTTGACTTTGCTAAAGTAGAGAAAAGGGAAGCGGAGGGTTTTTCCCCTCCAGATGGTGACTGATATTTTCACTGGTGACTTCTGCCGGGGCCGCGTGCGGGCAGGCTGGAACCCAGGCAGAGCGCCCCGGAGCAGCACTGCGAGGCGTTACCTGCCTGCCCCGCGACACGTGGGCACCAGGTGGGTGCTCGATGCGCAGCAAAAAAGTTGGTGTTCAAGAGATTTGCACTTCGGTTTGCTAGAAGAAAGGAAGTGCTGCCGGCCACGCGGGTGGGACGGCGCAGGCTGCGCACGGGGGCGAGGGAAATGGCACTGCTCCTCCTCTTGCGCCCGCATCGCCGCTGCACTCACGTGGGTCACGTGCGGCAGGACAATAAATACATGCGATACTTCAGTGCTGCCCAAACTGCAGACGTCGTGTTCAAGACTGAAGGCTTGTGCCTGCTCCTCCGGCACAGCCGGCGGCGAGCGGGGCCAGGAGCGGGGCCGCGGTGCTGGGGTGGCGCCGGCGGGGCCGGGGGCATCTGGGCTGCAGATGAGGCACAGCTGGCGCGTGGTTACTCATCTCTGCCTGTCTGCCTCTGTCTGGCAGAGGTGGTAGGATGCTTTTCATCAAAACACTTCCTGATTCTCTCTCTTCACTCATCAGAAGGTTTCACCCCTTGTTTCTGCTTTTGCTGACAGTTTTTGGGATGGAAAACATGACTCTCTTGAAAAAGAGAGCCTTCTTTCCCTCTTGTTTTGAATCCCCCCTTTTAAAAGGAAAAGTCGATGTGAGGAACATTTGCTGTTTTTTTCCTCCACTTCCCGTTGACCGCAGCGGGCCCAGGGGGCGGGCGGGATCCTGCACGGGGCTCCCCGGCCGTGCCCCGAGGCTCCGCACCCGCTGCTCCCACCCTCACACCTCGTGCCCTGCTCCTGCCAGGCAGGGAAGTGGCAGGACAAGGGATGACGGCTTTAAGCTAAAAGAGGGCAGGTTTGGGTTACACATTAGGAGGAAATCCTTCCCTCTGCGGGCAGCGAGGCCTGGCGCAGGCTGCCCCGAGGAGCTGGGGGTGCCCCATCCCTGGCAGTGCCCAAGGCCAGGCTGGATGGGGCTGGGGGCAGCCTGGGCTGGGGGCAGGGGTCGTGCCCATGGCAGGGGTGGCACTGGGGGGCTCTGAGGGCCCTGCCAGCCCAAACCGCTCTGGAATTCTGTGATTCTGTTTTTCCCCCATTACGGCTGGCAGTATCCCTATTGCTCCCAGAGTCATTCCCGGCGTTATCCCCCCGCTCATGGCGTTATCCCCACTGCTCCCAGGCTGACTCCCCACACTATTCCCCCGGGGAACACGGTGCTGGGGACCAGCTCTGCACCGCAGGGCCCCGCACGTGGCTCTGGGATGGGGCCATGCCCCACGTCCCAGCATCGTGCTGGCCGCTCCCTGCGACCCTGCACCGGCTCCGCCACCACCTCGGTGTCTGCCGGGCACGAAGTGCTGCCGGGGTGCATCCGAGCGTGCCGGGCGCCTCTCGAGGCACGGCGGGGGCTGCATCCTGTTGTCGCCGCGCCCGGCAGGAAGAAGCTGCTGCTGGCCCACGGGGAGGAGGAAACGGCTGGGGCCGGCCGGGGTGCGGGCACTGGGGGCCGGGATCTGAGGACGGGTGACGGGGCCCCACGTGCCCGGGGACGGGCAGCTCTCAGTCACCCTTGCTGACCGAGCTGGGGGCTCCTTTCCATCGTGTGTGTGTGTGTGTCTGTGTGTGTGTGTGTGCCAGGAGCCCACCCGGCCAGGCTCGGTGGAAGGGGGGTGGTGTTTGCTGGTGGGAAAGGGGAAGGTGCTGAAAGTGCCGTGAAGCGTTCAAGTTCCACCAGGAGCTATGAAAGCTGTGCAGACCAGAGTCGTGGAGGCACTGAAGCTGGAAGAGACCTTCAGGGCCACCACGTCCAACATCAGCCTGACCTGCTGAGTCCCATCGCTGAGCCATGTCCCTCAGAGCCACGTCCACGCATCTCTTAAATGCCTCCAGGGATGGAGGCACTCCACCACTGCCCTCAGCAGCTCATTCCCGTGCCTCACGACCCCTTACTTGAAGAAATTCTTCCTGATAACCAATCTAAACCTCCCCTGGCACAAGCTGAGACTGTTTCCTCACATCCTGCCACTTGTTGCCTGAGAAAAGAGACTAACACCATCCTCACCGCGACCTCCTTCAGGTAGCTGTAGAGAACGGTGAGGTCTCCCCTCAGCCCCCTCTTCTCCAAACTAAACAACCTCAGGTCCCTCAGCCACTCCTCCTAAGTCCTGTTTTCCAGTCCCTTCACCAGCTTTATTGCTCTTCCACTCAGCCAAGCACCTCAATGTCCTTCTTGTAGTGAGGGGCCCAAAACCAAACACAATATATGAGGTGCAGTCTCACCAGTGCCAAGTACAGGGGACAATCACTTCCCTGGTCCTGCTGGCCACGTTATTTCTGTGGGCTTGTGTTCAGCCGGCTGTAGACCATCATCCCCAATTCCTTTTCCACTGAGCACCTTTCCAGCCCCTCTTCCCTGAGCCCGTACTGCTGCGAGGGGTTGTTGTGCCCCGAGTGCAGCCCCTGGCACCTAACCTTGCTGAAAGTCATGGGACTGGACTCAGCACATTGAAAATTGATAAGGGATACTAAAAGCATCGAGGAAGAGCCTCTGGGCAGCACGAGGAGGACAATAAAGGGAACTGAAGCACACCGGGAACAAACAAAACCTGGCAGCGATGTGGAACCAACCCTGGGTAACGATGATGGAGCAGCTCTTCTGCTGCGGCACGGTGCAAGGCTGGCAGGGGGTGCTGCTGGAAGCCCAGGGGAGGAGGAGGAGGAGGATGGCCATGGGTCGTTCATTGTCCCACGCAAGGTCTCAGTGCTCCATCACAGTCATCCCACATCTCTTTCCTGGCACCAGCAGGACGGGGCCAGGCATGCGGCTGCAGGCCAGGGGAGCACATCTCGGCACGGCCGGCCTGGCAGAGACCCCGCTGGGGGCACCGGGCTCCTGGAAACTGTCTGATTGACCCCACAGACCAGGGAGGGAGCCGCTCTTGTCCCTTCCGTGCCTTACCCTGCACAGTGCCTCGCACCACTGGGGGCGTTTTGCAGCCCCTGAGCCCCCTTGGGATGCCCGGTGGCTCCGGTGTGCCTCATGGAGAGACCTCTGTGCCCCTGCCCGGTCCCAGCAGTGTCCGGCAGCTCTCCCATCGCCAGCGGCCAGGCTGGGCCAGGTGTGCTCCCAGCTCACCCCGTCCCTGCCGGGGCTCAGGGCTCAGCCCAGGCCCGGGGGTGCGCAGCTGGTGCCATGCAGCCCACCCGCACCACGCTGCCGGCCCTGCGGGGCTCCGTCGGCAGCCACTGCTGCTCCCGGACCAGCAGCTTCTTTTAGGCTAATAGGTGCAATTATCCCAGGCTTAAATCTCGGTGTGACAGGAGAGGTCAGAGCCGGCTGGAGGAGGGCAGCAGACTCCTGGCAAGAAGTTTCCTATGGGCCATAAATCTCCTGTCCCACAGGACAGAGCAGCAGCAGGGATGGGACGGGCCCGACCCAGCGGTGCTGCTGCCTGCTCCTCTGTGTGCCCGGCTGCCGCATGCTTCTTTGGGCTCAAAGAGGTGCTTGGTGGGCCTGAGCACGGGGCATGGCTCTGTCCTCCCATGGCCCTAGCAGAGCTGCGGTGCCCACCCCCATTCCCATCCCCGTCCCCATCCCCGCCGCCCCAGCAGCGCAGCCTCGTCACCGAGCGGAGCGGTGGCACGACGTCCCGGTGACAGGTGCCAATTTCAGAGGCAGCTCCCTCCGGGGGCTCAGGCGCGGGGATTGGATTAATGAATCTCGCCGAGAGGGCGGGTGCCAAATTAAGCCGGTGACACACGGTCAGCCGGTTAGTCAGCGCTGCCTGCGCGGAGGGAGCAGCAGCTGATGCAGCCTCTGCGCGGGGAGCGTCACGCGCCGCTGCAGCTGCGTGGCGTGCCGGGCTGGCGCGGGAGCAGCGGGCGTCCCCCGCCGGCGTCTGTCAACTCCGGAGACCTCGCAGGCTCTGCGAAGTGCTCGCCCTGGGCTGAGCATCCCTGGAGAGCATCTGCAGCAGTGCTGGAGGTGGGGGGGAAGCCCCCGGGAAGGGGCAGAGCTGAGCCCTCCCTGTGCGTCCCCGCTCCCAGATGGATGCAGCAGGCAGGAAGGGTGCCCCCGGGCACCACCTCGCCCCTGGGTATTTTTGTTGCTGCCTGTTCTGGCTGCTGCTGTTGGAATGGGGGCAGCAGATGGAGGATGCGCCACAGCCAAAGGGGAAGGCAGAGTGCTGGCAGAGCGGGGATCCCAACTGTGCCAGCCCCGGTGAGCATCACCCTCAGTGTGAGCCTGCGCCAGTCGTGCTGCATGGGGATGGAGCCGGTGCCCCATTCCCAAGCCTGATCCCCCTTTGAAGCCACATCTGTGTCAGAATTTAGCATTACAGTGCTGCTTCTGCCGTGGCACGGCTGTGCCATGCCACGTCCCGGTGCCGTGCCACATCCCGGTGCCGTGCCACATCCCGGTGCCGTGCCAGGCTGGCTGCAGCAGCCTCCCTGTGCCCTGAGCCCCTGCTGCCAGCAGCCCTGGGCCCCGCAGCCCTCGTGCACGACCTTGTTTTCACGACCGCTGGCTCCTCGTTATGTAACCGCTGCTGAATTTCTGCGCACACGTTTGGGGGGGGATCTGCTGACATGCTCCTGCTGGAGCTGCGGCTGCACTGACGCTGCTTCTGCACCGCTGCTCCTGGACCCCTGCACCCGCCCCTGCACCCCCAGCCCCCTGCACCCAGGGAGGAGGGTTCTGGTGTCCCAGAGTGTGACAAGGGGTGGCCAGGATGGCCCCCCGCATGTCCCAGCCCCTCGCCTGGATGCCCCCAGTCAGGCATCGAGTCTGCAGGAGAAGGATGCTGGAAAGAGCTTGGAGACACCCCACAATGCTGTAGTGGGGCCGTGTCACCCCGAGCCACATCCCAAAGTGCCACCAGGGCTTGTGCCACCCCTGCAGCACCCACCGGGTGCTCATCCAGACCGAGCTGTGCGGAGCCAGTCCCAAATTTCCCCAGCTGTGTGTAGCTGCGCAGCCTGCACAGAGGCACTGGGTGACCCCAAACCCCTCTCAGGGCACCCAAATGTCTCCTCTGCCCCTCTGCCAGGAGGACGAGGGCAGGGACGTGAGCATCTTCAGAGAGGGGGACAGGGTGGCCGTGACCACCCCGGGGACCAGCTCGGTTCCCGTTTGCCCGTTGCCCACTGGGGTGATGCCGTCTCCCAGCCCGGGTCCCTGCAGCCCCGCGGTGGGGGGGGGAAAGGAACAGGACCCCCACCAGTGCCCAGGGCCAGCACCGTGCCCAGCGCCCCTGCACCTGCAGCCGCCCCCGCCCCAGTTGGGTGTTTGCCCTGCGATCGCCCACCGATAACCCCGGCGGGCGCTCCCCATTCCTGCCCCATCAATCATTAATGCTGTGCAGGCTGCCGAGGGTGCGGGGCAGAAGAAGAGGAGGAGGAGGAGGGCCGGGGAGGAAGCGCAGGGGAAGGGCCCCGGCTCACATTAGCAGCTTGTCGCGGTGAGCGGTGAGTGGCAGAAGAATTAATTTTACAGTGATGGATGGGAGCTGGAGCGCGTAATGCAGCCCAGGGTGGCCATTAAACGGTGCAAATGAGGAGAAATCCCATCCCCGGCGCCCCGGGGTCAGAGCGCTTACATGGAGGTCGCCTGACCCCGGGGTGGGGGGAGGCCAGACCCCCCCCGCCCTGCTGCCATGCCCGGGGGGGGGGCGAGCTGTGCGTCTGCCCCATAGTGGGGAGGTGGCGGCGGTGGCACAAGTGTCCGAGCTGCTTGGCCTTGCCCCCCCCAAGGACCCCCCCGTCCCCTGAGCTTCCAGGCAGGAGGGAAGGAAGGAGGATGGAGACCACCGCAGGGCCCTGTGCCATGCCCCCTGCCCCAGGCAGGGCCCGGGGGTGGCCCAGGGTGGGAGCAGGGACCCCATTCCCAGGCCTGCACGGTGTTGGGTGCCCCTGAGCACCGACAGGAGGGACCCGGGGCCACTGCGGGGTGCAGGACCCCATGCCGTGTGGGGGCACGGCAGCGGGGTGGGCTCCACGGACAGTGGGTTGGGGTCTTTCCCAGTGCCAGATGGGGGGGTCTGGCAAGGGGTCCCCAATCCTGAGCCCATTTGTGGGGTGCATGGGGTCCCTGTAAGCTCCATGGGCCCCTGAGGGCCCTCAGGGTCTCCATGGGGCTCAGCCCTTGTGCCGCACCGTGCAGAGCAGGAACTCATCCCCTCCTCCGGCTGGGGGTAATTGGGTTTAATACAGCGCTAATGAGGCGTGAAAATATTATCGCTGATAGAATAAACAGAGGGGCAGGGAGAGGGCAGGGGCCGAGACAGAGGTGCCACCGGATGGGTACCCTGGCTGCAGCCCGGAGAGGGGTCCTGTGTCCCCACGCAGCACCCACATCCCCCTCGGCACAGCACCCGCAGCCTTCTCGGGAGGGGGTCAGGGCGGGGGGGACCCTGAGGGGACCCTCCCCAGCTGGTGCCTGGGTGCTGGTGGCTGTGTTGGGAGCGGCTGAGGCGGCTCCCAGCTGGCAGGGTCAGCGGCCAGGAGCACTGGGGAAAGGTGACGTGGTGGCTCAGTGACCCCAGGCAATGGGGCTGGGTACTGGGGGACACAGGGGACACAGGAGGCACAGGGGAACAGGCACTGAGCACGGTGCCGGGGGGCACAGCCCCCTGCGAGGCCCTTCCAGGTGTCTGCAGCCCTGCACTGGGTGAGTGCGGTGAGGTGGGGCAGCCAGGACCGGCTCTGTGTGTGCTTCTGCACGGGGCTGCTCAAACCAATTTCTGTGCCTGTGACTATTTGTGCACCTATGTGCATGTGTGGGTATGCGCACACGTTGGTGCCTGGGTGTGCACACAGGCACAACTGCACCAGGACCATGCCCGCATGTGCATGTGGGGCATGGGAGTGTGCACGTGTGTGAACAAGCTGTGAGCGTGCACAAAAGCATGGCTGAGCGTGCTCCAGGTGCGAGCATGGGCGAGCATGCACGTGTGCATTGTGTGCACACAGACCAGCGGGCAGGTAGAGTGCGGGGTGGTGTGCACACACTGCACAGGTGAGCTTGCACACACGCGTGTGATCGGAGCAGCCACAGCCCAAGTGGCAGTCTCACCGCTCGTTGCCATCCCGTGGCCTCACCGCGCTCACGTCCCTGCAGTCCCCAGGTGGGGTGGTCCGTGAGGTCCCTACTGAGGGGGATCTGGGCTCGGGGAGCTCCTGGGGGCTGCAGGACGGGAGCGATGCACGGTGCTGCCCCACAGCCCTGTCCCCATCCCATTTTGTGTGTGAGGGGGGTGTTGTGCCACGAGGGGCAGTGACTGCACTGCCCTGGGGCCAGCTCTGCCCAGCCCTGGCCGTGGTGCGCTGCAAGGACGGGCACAGGTCCCCTTCTGGGGACCCTGTGGGAGCCACGATGTCACCCCAAAGCCCCGTCACGGTGGTCCCAGTGGCTGTGGGAGATGCACCAGGGCAAGCCGGTGCCCCTGGGTGCAGGCATTGCCACCTCGTGTCAATCACACGTGCCACTGCCAGTGCCGGTGCCGGAGCAGCGGAGCTGGGCCTGCAGCACTCGCCCTGTGCCCTTGCGGAGCCCGGGGGCTCTTCTGGGTTCTTCCAATTTATTTCCTTAGAAGGACTATGTGATAAGAGGGTCCCTTGCGCTGCAATTAGGAGGCGGGAAGGGCTGCTGCAGGGTGTGATTAGAGAAGCTGGAGCTCCAGCACGGCCAGGGAGGGAGTGGAGGATGAATATTCAGGCCAGGGCTGCAAGAGGGGATGCTCTGTGCTTGCAGCCCCCCCGGACCCCCTGTTTGGTGTTTCCCTGCACTGGGCACCAGCTGCCCTTGCTCACATGGGGCTGCAAGCAGCACGAAGCCCCCTGAGCCCAGCAGCAGCCCAGAACCCCCCTGGCAGGGGAGGGGGTGGCATCTTTCCCACTAATCCCTAAAGCAAACGAGTGCCTGGAGCTGTGCCAGATCGGGGCCAGGAAGTGGAGGGGATGCGCCTGTGCCCGCGAAGCCACGAATTCCTGGGGCTAAGGTTTCCTCTGGCTGCGGGCCGGCAGCGGAGCCTGGCCAGGCAGTGACCGCGGGAGCCAGAGCATCCCCGCAGGAGAGCACAGGGAAAATCCTACATGCAGGGGCACATCGGGGTGGGATGGGGAATGAGCCCCCATCCCAGGGGCAGTGGGTATGGGCACCACTCTGGGGAGAACCAAGGAGACGACAGCCCCGTGTGCGTGGCAGCCCGGAGCCTTCTCTGCTGGGGTTTTTGTCCCTCGCTACCCAAAAGACGCAGCTTGCTGACAAAAGTTTTTGGCACTGCATTAGGAGATGGAGGCTCGAGTGCCCGCGGGAGGTGAGTGCACTTGCCCCGATTCTTTTGCTTTCTGTCCTCCAAAACCTGCCCTTGCTTCTGCGACCAGATGTGCTGAGTGGTGCAGAATTTGCAGCGGGAGGAACACCTGGCAGGGCTGCGCCGCCGGCGCCGGACCCATGGCACAGATGCGGCGGACGCCGTGGACCCGAACACAGGCAGCTCTGTCTGCTTCCAGTGACCTGCACCCATGACAAATGCAGATAATCCCCAGCTCTGCTATTTCATATAAATACGCAGCAAAGTGTTGGCAGCTGCTTTCATACCATGCAGTGGTTTGAAGCAGCAGTTTCCTACTAAAACCTCTTTTTTTTGGCTTTTCCAGGAACATTTCCACTTTTCTCACATGGTCAAGGGACAAGACACCCCTGAGGGATGAGATGAATTTATTAAGTATTTGGCAGATGACAGAACATGGCTTCCAGTTTACAGGTTCCTACCAGAGACATTCCCATCACTTACAGCATCTTCTCCAACACGTGCTTGTGAAACGCTCCCGCTCGCAGCCACGCACATGGATGTGCTGGGTGCCAGGGCTGGGTCCCGGGGCATCCGCGTGCAGCAGCGGCCCCGACCCCGCCGGGGAGGCGGGGGGCAGCGCTGGCAATGTCCCAGAACCACAGCAATGTCCCCAAGGCAGCAAGAACTCAGCGGAGCTGGAGATCCTCCGAGCCCGCATGTGTGGGAGGGCTGCAGAAATCGCCAGCGCCAGCTTCCTCCTTTTGCAGCCCCCGACAGGACTCACGGCACGTGGGACACAGCACATGGGAAGGGCTCCGCGGCACGGGAACGGGGGCTTCGCTCTGCTGGCACTCCCCGCTGGTACCCGAGCTCTGACCTCTTTTGCTAACATGGAGAATGGCACTATTCAGGTAACTTTCCCATGAGAAAACATGTGGTAATGGCTTTCTGCTTTTCATTTCGGCTTTTTTTTTTTCCCCCCTCAGAAAAACTGCAAAGCTTGGTTTAAACCTGAAGCAGTGAGGATTCCCACCTGGTGGTCTCTGGGGGTTTCTCTGTCCGTGTGCACGCCGCGGTGGCATCCGGCGATGCCGGGTGCTGCCTGCCAGCGTCCCCACGGGGGAGCCGTGCGCCCTGCAGGGCAGGTGCCACCCTGTGCACGTCCCCACAGGACACAAGTGCACCCGTTGAGCTGCCAAACCCAGCAGCTTGCAGAGCACGTGCTCGGGATGGCCATTCCCCCTGGAACCGGAGTAATCCCCGAGGAAAAAGAGGGCAATGCAGAGAAGGAAGTGGTTTCAAAACCACATGTTTTGTACGCTGCTAGGGTGAAAACAGGCATTGTGGTCAGTATTAGTGAGGAAATTAAAGCACAGGAAGGGGCAGAAATCACCTGAGAGCAAGCAGCAAATATCAGCACACCATCCCCAGGGTTCGGCTGCAGCAGACCCCTGGCTCCCGCAGGGCTCCCTCGCAGCGCTGCATCCAGCCCTGGCTTCGCTCATGACCCTCACTACTGCGTCCAGTCAAAAAAATGACCATCCAGCTGTAAAAACAATCCCCAAATTTGAAAGGAAAGGATCTGGGCTGGCCGTGCAGGGCCAGCACAGGACGGAGGCAGCGCGTTCAGAGGCAGCACAGCTCACCGGGTGCAGCGCCGGCACCGCTGGTGCATCGCTGGGTGCGCGGCCGCAGCTCCGCGGGGCTGTGCTGCAGCAGGTCGCAGCTCCCTTGGCTGCTCCCAAAACACCACGTCCTGAGTACCCCACCAGGGCCACCTCGAGCAGCCAGAGAGCAAACGTCCTCTGGCAAGACGAAAATGGCCTCAGCAGGGGAATGGGCACACACTGGAGCTGTAACACCAGGGGATACAGCCTGGGGGAATACATTAAAGCCTGGCCTGAAATGTTCCTCCCATGGGGTTTAAGGCGATTATTCCAAAGGCAAGCAATAGTTCACACACAGTTTTCAGAGTTAACCACAAGCAAGCTAGGGTGGTTTGGTTTCCATACACGAAACCCCAGAATGTCACCAGGGGAAGCGCCTGGCACCGGTGGAGTGCCAAACTGTCCCAGGCGTCCTGCTGCCTCGCACGGGACCTCCCTCGCCTGGTCGTGGCCCCGCTCACAGCCACCAGCGGCGTGTGTCCTGGTGCTCTACGGGCTCGGATGGACCCACCTGTGGCACTCCCCATCCCAGTGCAAGACCGGTGCCTGCTGCCAGGCTTCTCAGACAGGGTCCGAGTGGGTGCCACCGGCAGTGGCCTTCCGCAGCATCACGCTGGTGACAAGCACCGAGCCCGCGGCACTCGTCCTCCTCAGGGTCACCGCTGGTGCTTGGCTGCACGCACTGCGGGGTGGGATGCCCGCGGCATCGTTTCCATCGCCCGCGAGCAGGCAGCGCAGCAAAGCTGTCAGCTGCAGGCTGGTGAGGACGAGTGCAATTAAGCCTCTGTGCTGTGACGCACGCAGGCAGCACTGCAATCGCTCCCGACAGCCCCGGTGCCCATTTGCTGCTGCTGGCTGTGCTGTGACAGCGGTGTGCCTGCAGCCCGGCAGCACACGGGTCCCTTCTGCCCTGGTGGTGGCCTCCTAAAGCAGCGACATCCTCCCTATAACAGCAGGCATGGCCGGCGCAGGGGCTGACAGCAACTTGCACGCTCCGGCGTTGTGATTACATCGAGCATCTGCTAAAACGCTTTACTGGCTAAAATAAATGGCACTGCGGGTGAGGTAATCCAGGGCTGTGGCACACGGGGTCACGTTTAACACACACACACACACACACACGCCCTATCCCGGCTGTGCCTGCTAACGCCCGCTGGAGCTGTCAGGTTTTCCAAACAAAGACCAGGCACCGCAGTGCACGCAGCGCTCAGCGTGCGGGCGGAAACAGCCCCGTCCTCCGGTGTCCGGCCCCTCGCTCCTGCAGGACTGCACCTCGCGGGGTGCGGGTCCCGGAGGAGATCACGCAGCCGCTGGGGCTGGGGGAGATTGGCTGCCTGCTGCAGCTCTGACGGAGGAATTGTTCCTTTAGGAGGCAGCAACAAACCCAGCGCCAAGCGGCATTGCGTGGGCAGAGCCGTGGGAGGGGTATCTCAGGAGGTTCCTTGATGCTCCACGGAGGTGGAGACCTACAGGGAAGACACCGAAGCCCCTGTGCAAGTGCTGGATGTTCAAAACCCTCCTAGAAAGCCCTGGGTAGCTGGACGGGGTCTGGAGCAGACCCACAGCTGCCTCCCACCCATGTCCCCCATGCACCTATGACACTGTGGTGGGACTGCAGGGTGTGGGCAGGCCACCTATGGGTGCCCCAGCCAGCAGGGGTGGGTGCATTGGTGGCCAGCGTGTCCCAGGGCAGCCAGACCTCAGGCTCGGAGATGTGTCTTGATGTGGCTGTGCCCCAAAATCAGCTCGTAGCGGGGTAGCGTTAGGTGACATTAGGCGACAGCTGCAGTAAGAGTTTGGCCTCACACTGGGTGAGTTGTGGTGACAAAAGCGAGAAGGGAAAGTCACAGGGTGAGTAATAATAGGAAAAAAAAAAGTAGCAAATATGATGGTCCCCTGTGAATCTAGGTTTCACGTTTAATGTGTGTCCTTGATGGCTGCAGAAGGCGGGTGTCCAGCCCTTCCTTCCAGCTCTGAGCTGCGTGCCGGGCACCTCTAAAGGTCCGCCTGCCCTTCCCTTTGGAAGCGCAGAGGAGGCCGAGCCTCCCCTTTGCCACTGCCCTTGCTGCCTCTGGCACCAGCTCAGCCTCCAGCTCCTGGCCTCGGGGCTCAGGGGTGCTTGGCCTCGCTGGCAGAAGTGTGGCCCTGGAGGATGCAAAACCCCTGGTGGCTCCCACCACTGGGTTGTTGGTGGTGGGACAGGGGACAGGGGACAGGGGGCAGGGAAGGGGTCCCGCGGTGGCAGTGCGAGGAGGAGCCCGGTGCGCGCAGGTGTGATGGTGACTGCTGGAGGCATCACCACACCGTCGGGTCCCTGAGCACGGCCACGAGCAAAACCCTTGTACTTTGGGCACTCTGAAACACGCATCCCCGTGAGTCTGCCCAGCTGCAACCAACGCGACTTGTGGCAGTAACTCAGCTCATTCAGCTGAGAGCGCACAAAGGCGACCATGAAACCTTCCAAGTCCCCACAAGTGTACTGTGTTTGGCAGGCTAGAGCTTACATGCTGAACCAGGTTATCATCACTTTTCTTTCCTTTTTGACAGCTCGTTCACAATATTTATACTCAACTAAATCTGCGGCCACCATGTATGTTTATTTTTTCTCTCCCAAAGGGCTGTAGGTACCTAACGAGCACTTTCCGCCAAGAACCGATGCAGCGTATCGGTTCAGACAGGAAGAAAAGCTGAGGGTTGGCTTCAGGGTTTATCACTCCTTTCCATTCATCACCCTTGATAAATATTTATAGATGCATTAGGGCACTCAGCTCCTTCCACTAAAAATAACATTCCTAAGCACCAAGAAAAAAAAATAAAATCACTAGTGATTGGAACTGATTACGATGTTTTCTAAGCAGCTATAAAAGAAAAGCCTAGTGAGGATCCAGACAGTGGTGAGCCTGCAGCCTCAGACTACACAACTCTGTTATTTCTCTTAATTTTAAACAAACCTGAACTCGGCTCTCAAAAATTAATGCACAGATGCTAATGTCAACCTAGCAATGCTCGTCCCTGAATTCCCTGATTGTAAAGGGAAATTTTGTAACAGTCTAAAGAAAAGTATGGAGTCAGGAATCCCCATGTGGCACTCATCCAGGGTTTATGGCCCATAATTACAGTTGCTCCTCCTCTTGTTACGCATTCCTCTCCCCTTGACATGCCCTGTCATTTACTCTGAGAACGACATGCAACATCAAACACTATGGCAACCAAACAGTGATAGACGGGGTGGTATTTTTAGAAGGCGGGTTTTTTTAGAGGGTCTGCACTCAGAATCCCCTTTGTATTACACGCGAGGAAACTCAAAAGGCGCAACACCCGTTTTTTCATGCATACCGAGGGTTAGAAGTCAAGAGGAAACAACCAGCATGTGATGTGATTATGACACCGTTTGGTAGGAAATCCAAAAAGATCAGTACACTTAGCAGGAGCAGGGAGTATTATCTTTCCCCCCTTTTTTTAACCTCCCATAAATTGCTGGCTTCGATGGGGCACTGTCTGATTATCGCTAGTAAAGACATTTAGGAAAATAGTACATGCAATAACCTAAGAGGCAAATGCCCGCAGGGAAAGCCCTCCAGTTGGTTAAGAGAAAGCCGCTGCCGTCAGCAGGTGGTTGAGATCGTTCACAGTTGCACGATGGTGGATGCATCAGCTGAAACGTGCCTCTTCCGAAGGATGTGGAGACGTCTTCCGAAGAGGAGCTCACCGTGTTACCCTCTGTGCCTGTGCCATCAGAAACACAACGCTGGGTGAGGATCGCCGTCCCCGCGGGGAGCAGAGCTCCACCAAACACGGACTTTGCAAGCCAAGGTCAGGCTGGTGCCAGGCACTTTTCCCCCCCAAAGAGCAGCCAAGATCTGCAGAAACAGAGCCCCTGGAGGTGCTGGGACATCCCAGGCCCCTCTGTCGCTGGAGGTAGCTGGAGCCAAAGGACAGTCACAGCCACCACAGCTCGGCCCGGCCCCGCCACCAGCGAGGCTCGGGAGGACCCACCACAGAGCCTGGCACCACGAAGGGGAAGCCAAAGAACCTGGAGAACCAGCACGGTTTAACGGTGACTGGAGGGGATTTTGTTCTTTCACAGACATGTTCTTTCCTGGTTCCTTCTGGAGGATAAAGAAACCCTGAAAGGAGTTTCTTATTTTTTCTGTTATCTCCAATTCAGCTCTCATCAGCCCTTGGTGGACTTGTGAGAGCAGCGAGCTTCTCGTCCCCAGGTCGGTGGCTCAGGGGTGGGCAGTGTCCAAGCCGCCCCTTTCTCCAAAGTGCTATTCAGCTGTTAAGAGTCAAAGGGACGTTACGAGAAGGCCACACACAGCCGGTATAAACAGCTCCCCATTGCTAACTTCCTCCCTGATGGCATAGTTTTGCTCCTTCTTGAGTTACCAGATTGTTTTCCAGCTGAGGCAGGACTTGAATTTCTAATGTACAAACTATCAGAGAAACTCTGAGCCACTTTCAGGTTATCTCTATATGTTACTAAAATGGCAGGGAGGCAAAAAGGGCAAAAGCCCTGTTTTTCTCCTTTGCAAATTACCTTCGGAGGAGCACTGTGCTGGTTTTGTCATGTAAAATTGTGTTTCACATTGGTCACGTCTAATTCATCTGGCCCACCACCAACATGGGCTGAATCTGAGATGGCAATTTAAAGATAAAAGTCTCTTTCTCCTGCCCAGGTTCTACAACTAACCAACCTACAGACTTCCAGTGCAATATAAAAAGACCTAGACAGAAGGGCTGCCTCTTCTCCCATTCCCAAGCCCTGGCTAATTATGTGTCTGTCCATGCTACATTATTTTGGTCACAAGAACCTCCTCCTTCCCATTGGAAATGGTGAAAGATCAGCATTGTGGCTAAGGCAAATATCATGCGAGTGTAGAAACCCAACCCGGTGCCCTCCTACGAGCTTTTCACATGGGGAAAGATAGGGATCTTATTCAGGTACTTCAGAGGCATTGTCAGCGCAGGACTCAATCTTTCTCCGCTAACACTGTCTCATGCTCTCCAGCACCTGTTTGTCTATCCATCTGTTGTGCCTTATTATAACGTAAAGTGCAGGCTCTTTGAGGGTAGAGATTGTATTTTTAGTACATCTGGATAGTGTCCATCACAATAGGGTCCTATTTCCTGGCTGAGGCCTCTAAGTATAGAAGTAATACTAATAAAATAAGAGATAATACTGGTAATTTTGTTCTCACTGAAGTTAATGATGTCCTCCCACTGTCTGCAGCAGGAGCAAAATTGGGTCATAACAAGAAAAACTCAGCATCCTTTTGAATGGTTGTGGAGCAACAGGCAGGGAATGCTCCTCATCTTACACAGAAATAGAAAATAAAGGACAATGGCAGCAGGTTACCAGGGACTCAGTCGTGTGCATTGCAACAGCACGCGCAGAGCACTGCTACTGGAAATGGAAAAGAAAAACGATAGGCATGCTTACCTGAATTACTGTACAGTCTGTGGTCATCTATCTAACCTGCAACAGAGGGGAAAAGACACATTTATAAAGTAGGTAATTTTATTTCCTTTAAAATGAAAAATATAACCTCCCCATCTCTTATTGTTCAAATGAGTAACTCTTCTCTGGACTGCAAAGAGCTTTACAGGCATCTGGATAAATCTCCAGTTCTCTGAAACACAAGGAAGGAAGAAAAGTGCTCCTTGTCTCACAGAACTGCAGAAATTCAGAATCGTGGAGGGAAGGGGCTGCGGAAGGTCGCCACCACCCCCCCCCTCAGGGCAGGCTCAGCCAGAGCAGGCTGCTCAGGGCCCGGTCCCATCAGGGTCTGTGCACATCTAGGGAAGGGACCCCACAGCCACTCTGGGCAACCTCTTCCAGTTTGACCAGCCTCACAGTTATTACGTTTAAACAAAATTTTCTGTATTTTATTGCATGCCCATTGCCTCTTGTCCTGTTACTGGGCACCACTGAAAAGACTCTAGCTCAATTTTCTTTGCTCTTTTCCATCATTTTTTTTATACACATCAATTTGACCCCCCAAGCCTTCTCCAGGCTGACCAGGCCCAGCTCTCTCAGCCTCTCCTCATGGGACGGATGCTTCAATGCCTTAATCACTGCCAAGGCCCTTCCCTGCACTCACTCCAGTCTTGTCCTGGGGAGTCCAGACCTGGTCCCAGCACTGCAGATGTGGTCTCACCAGTGCTGAGGAAGGATCCCCTCCCTTCACCTGCTGGCAACACTTTGCCTAACGCATCCCAACAGAGCAGCAGCCCTCTTCGTGGTGAGAGCCCTTTGCTGGCTCATGTTCCGCTCTGCAGGAGGAACTGCAGGAGGCTCTTGCTGACCCATTTCTCTGCCTGGCCGGGTCCCTCTGGATGCATGACCCTTGTCCTCCAGGTTTGGGGCTGGAGGCACACTCTGCCCCGACATCCACGATCTCATTAGAGGAGTTGTTCTTTGCAACAGAAGACTGCATGGACTCCAGTTTTGCTCAGTGTGGGGAGGTGTATTTTCAGCTGGATATTTTTGGCTAACAAATTTTATGAAGTTGCAAACCATGCCCTTCCTTACAGCAGTTTGACAGAGCAGATCATATCTCATTACTCCCTTTTCTAGCATTTTGAGGCTTATACAATCCAAAAGGCCGATACATTAAGAGACCATCTCATGCAGAGTCTTATTTCAGGTGATGCTGTCACGGATTCAGCTCTTGGTCACCAACAAAAGTCTTGGAGTGAGGCGGTGGAGCCATGACAAACAATGACTGTGGGACAGCACCAGCTGAGTGGGTATCCGACCTGGAAACCCTCTCTGAGGAGTAATGTCTGGCATACATGTAAGGCACGGCAAGTGTAGCACCAGGTTTCAGGAAGGGCTAACCCAAGCAGGCAGTTGTGGCTGGCTAAGCTGCAGCAGGGCGACGCTAACGTGACCAGACAGATGGGGCTTTGCCAGCTCCAGCGGTGCTCTTCCGTGCCTGAAAAACCATGTAGACATCTTCTCTCAAGAGGCTGCCTAATCTGTAACCATAACCATAGAAGAAGCAGCCAACTTGGAGTCTTCTCAAATGACTTCACCCTGCTAAGGCAGCACAGCGCCATCGCTGTATCAAATGGGTGAATGTACGTCTCTCCAGCAGGGAAGCGAGTTCAGGGGAAAAACCCCTGAGGCTGACTAATTGGGACACAGAGAACTCCAAAATAACTTGGTGAAGAAACTCGTGAGGAAGCCCAAGGGCAATGCTGTCCCTAAGAAACACATCATGCCAGAGTCCCGCAAGGACTCCGCGGCTCCCTTGTTTACGCTCACACAGAGGTTTGGAAATACACAAGCTACGAGAAGCGGTGGTATGAAACCAGGCTGGGCTGTCGTCCGAGCTGTAATGCCAGTCCTCAGCACAGCTCCAATAAAACCCAGGGACGGAGTTCCCATCACCACGTGCACTTTGCTTTCTGGAGGTGCTCTCAGCATTTCCACAGCCCTCTCAAGAGTACACACTACAGGAGGATTGTAATTTATATATTGATCATTCCTTGATTTCTCTGCCAGATTTTTATCTCACTAACGCTGTGACATTAAAAAATCACTTAATCTCTGGCAGAGATAATATTTACATTCCACACAAATGCTTTGGGCCAAGTTCTGCTTTTGGTATGTCTCCGTTCCCCTGATTCCAATGCTGCTGCAATGAGTATCAGAGAGAATTTGTCTTACTACATCTCTGCTACCATACATCACATTTCAGCTCTTCAAAATCCCCCTTTCCCTATTTCCCATGCAAGATACAATGCACATTTGGAAAAAAGCAGAAGGGTCATCTGCTAAGCATCTCAAATATTTAACTTAGGAGGAATGTTCTAGGGCAAAGAGAGTCCTGTGATTTAGAGCCAACACAGTTCTGCTTTGAAAACTGTCGTTTTAGCTAAAATTAAACTTATCTTCATGCAAACTTATAATGCCTAATACTGATGGACAAGACATCAGGAAGCAGAGCATTCCCAAACACCTGAATGCTTTGCTCACTGGACAGGAAAACCCACGAAAACAAGCTCTTTGAGAGTGAAATATGAGCCCCTTCGCTTCATCTTAGCCAGAAGGAAAATATGCATAGAACAAAAAAGGATAAAAAGTTCAAGTTTGTCTATGCTGAAATCAGGCTTGGCCCAAGTGAGACACAAATGCCTAGGCCGATGTGTCCCTCTCCAAGGCCCTTTCTCAGAGAAGCAAGTCCTAGCAACGCGCTGCTGCTGGCTTTGGGGTCCGGAAAGCATTTTCTCCCAGATTCTTTTGGCAGAGGCTGCTGAGGGTTTTGTTCTTTTCTCTGGTTTGGTCAAGGCCTCTTCCCAAGGAGGGCTCTGGGAAGTGCTTTTGTGTTTGCTTGTGGAGTGTGACATGAGGAACAGATCTCCTCCAGACCCTTCCAACTCAAGCATACACTGCACGGTTGTTTGCAACTCACAGGGCTGTGTTCCACGCCTGCGATGATCACTTCCAGTCCTGTGAATAACTCTGCTAGCACATGGTATGTATTCATTCACACCAAAGAAAGCGTGGTCTGGGGAGGATTAGTTTTTAGACCTGAAATCCAGGGATAGCAGAGATGAAAGAGACCTCCTGTGAAACCCCATTTAGGCAGTTGCACTGCCTACACAGGATTATCATCAACAGAGTAATTCTGAATATTTGTCCAGCCAAGGTCACACGAGGCAGTGGTTCAGCAGATGACAGTCCCACAGCTTAGTAACTCCACTGGTAACCAGCCCACACGTTGTTTTATTTTTCCCTAATATATTCATCTGAACTGGATTTCTTTGCAGCACTCGAAGCAACTCCTCCTCCTCCTCTTACACGTTTCAAATATCTGTGCATGACCTTTGCTAAAGAAAAACATTCTCTAAAGCTGAATACACACTGCAGAAACGCTGGCAGTGACGTCACCTCGAGCCATGGCAGATGTGGAGGGAGCAATGGTGCAGAACGGCAGGGACGGCGCAGGAAGGCAAACCTGCTGCGTGTCTGCAGGTGGCGTAACAGCAGCAGCAGCAACGCGGCCTCATCTGCACCAAAAGTCCTCTCTTGGGACTCTACGTGGAGACAGCAAACTGGTCTCCTAGAGATGAACAAATCAGAAAGCACAGTACAGCTTGGAAACCGTAATCCATCCTCTTACCTCGATCCTTTCCATTCTGCATTTTTTCCATTTCTTCCTCATCTTCTTCCTCTGCTTCAAAAAGAATAAAAAAGCACATGTGAGACAAGTAGGTGAGAGAACTGACACTTGGGGAACTTCTCCATGGCAAGAAGGATCTGGCCCTTCCGACAGCTGGCACTGGCGGGGATGGAGGATGGGGTCTGGGCTCCCCAGGAGAACCTGGAGGGAAGCAGCAGCATCCTTTCTGTGGCACAGTGCCTGTGCACTCCTGGTGGCCAGCGAGGCCCCACTTACCCTGATCTGATGACCAGAGGTTGTAGAGTGCTGGCTGGAGGCACTGCCTGCGTTGCCCAGAGGAGATCTACCTGGCCCAGGCACTACAGGACTGAAGTCCCTTGTACACTTTTATTTTAGCACTGTAAGAAACAAAGGACTGCACCATATGGACACAGGGAAGGAAGTCACAATTTATAGGTTAAAGTCAAATCTAAAGAAAAAAGGAAGTTTTATGGTGATAGGAGGCGAAAACCCTGGAGGTTTCCCCCTGGAATCAGAGTTTGCTCACGCAAGGTGTTCAGCGACACCCGTGCTCACAGGAACCCCTGGGGCAAAGCCACGTAACCCCTCACAGGCTGTGCCCCGAGAAATGGGCTTTCGTTTCATGTCTGAGAGCTGGCGGTTCGTTATATCGAATTCCAGTTAAGTTGAAGAGAATTTATGGCGAGGCTCATATTTATATAGCAGAGTGTGGGAGCAGAAGGTCACATTCTTCTGTAGATGGTGGCTCATATCTCTGTGTGCAACATTTCACTGAGACCTGGGTAAACAGGTAACAGTTGTTATGAGCAGTGCTATCACTTCTGCCTACTTTACATGCTGCTGAGAGCAAAGAAAGGGAGAAAACCCTGCAATAAAAGGCGCAATTTGAAAACATGAAGTATTTTGAATTGCTCTGATCAAAGTGGATCTTGACTAGGGAGGCATATAAACATTTGCTCTCTTTGCAGCTTTGATAACAGGACCAATGATCCCCGTGGGGTCACACCACCTCTGCCTACTCAGGGATGGCTACCGATGAGTCCTCACTGCGAGTGCAGGATAGATCACTGACAAAACCAAACTCATTTTTCATAACAGGAGACGTGACCTAGAGGAGCTTAGCAATCGCTTCAGTTTGGGTCCTGAACTTGCCTCCTGCTCAGCAGCTCTGCAGGGCAGGGGCTGAGCCTCCTCCAGAAGCATTGCACTCAGCCTCCGGGGATCAGAAGCGTGTGTTTTTGAGCTCACTCTGAGTAAAAATGGCATCATTGTTTCCTAGTCAGCACCTAGTCAGCAGCAGCAGTACTAGGACTATCAGCACAGGAGAGAAAAGCTGGGGATAATCAAAGCACCTCTGAAGCCCACACAGAAACACGCACCCTGAAGCAGTGTTTCCTTTCTGAAGCACTGGTTTCAGAGTTCATACAGAGGTATGGAGAGGCAAACAGAGGTGTGGGCAGGGCCGGCACCAGCGTCTCACAAAATGTTCGTGCACAATGCCTGCAGTGGTAGCGGCGAGCACTGGGCTGGAGGAGGTGTCTCTTCTCACAGCTTCGCTCCTGGACAATATGTGTTAAATCCCACTGACTCTCATCAGCTGAGTATAACTCATGCTTTTCCTAATTTACACAAACGAAGTGATTCCAGCTACTTTCAAGGGAGCCTTCCTTATTATCTGCCTATCGTCAAGTAAGAGACTGTAATTAATTTTATTTTCACTCCCTTGTGACCTGTAACTGCATCGCACGACAACTGATGAGACCAAAACAGTTTTTGATAGCGTAAAGCCGGTCTGCTGGCGTTTCCCCAGCTCTCGTGGATTTCAGAGGAGGGCAGGAAGGTCTAGCTGACGTTCCACCTCCGCCACAAGCACCACGGACCAGACACTGATCTCAGCCATACCCCTGTAAATGTGCACTTCTATTAAAAGCAAAAAATAAATTACTGCAGACATCTGTTTTGGGCAGAGAGTTTGTTCACCGCATTTCAGCCTGGAGGGAACAGAGCTGTGCGTCTCGGAGCATGGTGATTTATTGAAGAAACACAAGGCCCTTTCACTGCAGTGGCACTGGTGATTCCTGCTGTAATACATGAAAGACTTTATTAACTTGCAGCTGCCTTTGCAGCCAAGACACAGGATTTAGGCTGGGTGAATTTACTGCTCAGCAGTAAAATATCAACCCGGTTTATAACTATGACTTCTCCATTAAGTGTAGTGGGAACAAAAGCTCTAACTAGCTTTAATATGGAGCTTGATAAGTTTATGGAGGGGATTATGTGATGCAACTACCGGATACAGAAAGGGGCCGGGGAGGCACCTTCCAGGTGTGTGTGGAACAGAAACCCTGATTTCGGTCTGAACGCAGATGCTTTATGTCTTTCTCACAGCACAGGAACAGGCTGCTGGAATACCAAATAATCTTATACTCCATCACTGACAAAGCTCAAGAGTCATGGGATGTGTCCTTGGACCATAGCAAAAGCTACTACAGTCCAATCAGCATGTTTACTTGCACTGGCATACTGAAAAGGCACGAAGGGAATAATTATCTTTTTTCCACATTGCTATTTAATCCTTTGCTGAAATTGGACTCACATACATTTACTGTATATTTGTGATTGGAGCGTCTAGTGGGGATTCATTTGAGAGCAGTCTCACCTGCTGATAGAGTAGCGCAGCCATCAAGCAATAGTTTGTGTAGACTCATGCAAATATCAGCCCTGACTGCTCACTTGTGAGCTTTTGCTGTTAAGGAGCTCTGACTTTCAGAAGTATGACTGCAGAAGTGACACTTCTGACCAGTGAGTGGTCCAAGGCATGACTGCACGGCACTGTGGAAAGCTCCCACTGTTATACATGCACAGATCAATATGAGCAGGAGTACATGAGCTAAATTTTAGTCTGCTTCATGAATCATAAACAGTGCTATCAGCCAGGCTTCTATGTGTAGAATATTGCCTTAACTATCAGTGATAAAATCAATGGAAATCCTATTCGGATGGTATTTGGAGTTCTCAGTAATGTTAGCTATAAAAATGATTTTTCATTTTATCGTTGAAAAAATGAACACATAATCTTGCATTATGCCTTAAATAGAGTTTTTATAAGAAATAAATCTAAAGACAAATCTGCAACTTGTGGCGCCAAGCTCTCCTTTCCCTGCTGCAGATATACGTCGTGAGGTTAGCGCTTACCCGAGTGAAGTTCCTTCACCAGCGATGACATTGTGTTCGTAATGGAGTCGGCGGCCACCAGCAGGTCGTTGCGGAGGTTCCTCCTCGTACCTGGGAGGAGAGCGGACACGAACAGCAGGTACAGCAGCCGCCAACCCACCCGCACCGCAGTGCCTGCCCCACCACCCTGCCCAGCCCCACCAGTGACCGCCTGCCTGGGGACGCAACGGCAGCAGAGCCCAACTCCAGCACCCAGCCGTAAGGCAGGCGCCCATAGGAGCAACCTGGTGTAGCGAGAGGTTTGGAGCTGCTCTGGAACGATCCTGTTCTGCTCGGCTGCCTGACTGCCTGTTTGGCTAATTAGTGCTGCTCTTCTCCTCAACAAGGACAGCGCTCCCACGTCGCTCAAGGACAGATGTTCCTCTTTTCAAGCCGGGAGTTGCTGGGCTGGGGCGCAGCTGATCCATGCTCGTCCGTTCGTTCAACATTATTATCATCACTGGCTTCTCTGCTGCAGCGATGTCATATCGCTGAGGTTTGAGAGGAACAGCAAGTAATGGGAGTCTCCTGTGCAGAGCTCTCCTCTTGCACTGCTGGAGGAAGTACTCCTCTTCCTCGATGTGCCACTAGCCCAGCTCCAGCAGCGCTGTCTAGGCACTTGTGCTGCTGGAGGGACCTGCTCACGTATCAGCAATGTGAACATCTGGGCAAGCACGACTGGGAACCGTGAGTGGCCCAAATCTGCAAAGGAAATGTGAAACTGCCCAGAAAAGATATAAGCAAGAGCAGCAGGCACAGCCACATGATGGGGCCTTCTTGCCTCTTGCCAAGAAGATCTTTTACTTGCCACTTACTCCTGGCAGATCACTGCTGTGCTGGTCTCCATGTTCCAGAGGTGCTTTCTCCTGCTGACTGCCGCCCAGTTTCACCGCACCCAGAGGCTGCAGCTGCTGCAGCCATTGACTGCCCATCCTGGCTGAGCCCCCTTCCCTCTGGCACCTTTTCACACTGTTAAGATTTTATTTGCAGGCTTTGATGGCACGGGTTCCTATTTTCTGCCCTGGCAGGTGGTCTTTAGCATCCGTTTCTCAGACTGAGGCGCTGGTGGCCCCGAGCTGGAGCTTTGCCACAAGCACATCCGTGCACTATTTCATTGGGTTACCTCTCAGCCATTCCCATACTTTAAGTCCTTGTAGAAAATGGCTTTAGGCAGTCTGTTACCCAGCACACGCACCAGATGTCCAAGTCGGCGTAGCCTCCAGGAGGACGGCTTTGATGCTGATATCTGACAGTGCTCTAAGATCTCAGTGGCCGGTATCCTGTCCTGTCATTTACTCCGGCAAGGGCATGGAGACAACACATGTGGAATCAGCGGAGCCATTTGATGTGACATTCTGCAGCTGTACTGAACTGCAGTAACGACAACTGTACATTACACGTTTACTTTTGTTTGAAGTTTGGTGCCTCTCTCATTCCAGACATGCTGCTTTCATCTCCCAAATGCTGTGCTGGCTTTGACTCTCCTCTGCACAGTTTTGTTGTTAGCTGCGGTGCCCTGAGGCCTCCGGCTGCTGCGCTTTGCCTGTGGATTTTAGCACTGCCAGCGCACGCTCCAGAGCAGACGTGCTTTCCATAGGGCCATCCCTGCCCTTCAGGTTGGGGTGCCAAGGGGCCAGCATCATGCCTGAGGCAGCGAGGTACTGGGTGCACCTGTACGTGCACGAACAGCGCTTTTTCCAGTGCAGATTTTGAGCCAGCAGGTTGGGAGCTTTGGCTTTGGGGACTGAGTCGTTACCTGACCAGAAGGAGGCTCCTTCATCCCAGTCTCCAGCTGTCCTGAGGACTGTCACTGCATGCTAAAGTGAAGCATGGCCACCGCCCTGCTTCATGTTACTCTTGGAGGGAAAGGCTGTAAAACTCCAGCCAGTGCCTCCCGTGAAACAAATGAATAAAGTTAACGAGCTTGTCTGGACATCTACACGCAGAAGCCACTGGAATCCCTCCTGGCTCATGGCATTAAATTATTTTATTATGTGAAAATATAGAAATTTTATCCTGTTTCCTGTGTTCTCTACTTGCCTTGAATTTGCTTGATTTTTCACGATTAATATGAAATAGCACTAATTGTGCAGATTGCCTTTCCGGAAGGATCATTCCTGGAAACTTATTACAAAGTCTGTTGACCATTTTTTCTTGAAAGAGTTTTTTCTAGTTGTTGAGAGGAATAAGCCATCGCTGTGGTTATCGCAAGAGGAATTTTCACCTCTCTGTTTGCAGGGGTGGATTGTATTTGCATCTGAGCAATTTGGAGGGACTGTTTTCTTTTCTTTCAGGACGATAAACAGCAGCATTAGTTTCCTAATTAGGTGGTGGCTTCTACTTGAATATTTCAATGGGAATACCATCACGGCATTTTAATGTAATACCGCATTACTGTGTTTTCCCTGTGGCCAAGGGGAAGATCAAGAGATCACCTATGGAGGAAACGTCTCATCTTAAAACCATATGATCAAGATTGCTTAGAATCAATTCTGTAAAGGTTTCCTTCTCTAGACCTGCTGATTTCCCCTCCAGCACTGACAGGGAGGTTCACAGAAGACTCATGGTCTGGAGTGAAGACAAACGTAGTCTTGCAAGAGCAGGTGGCAGTCCAGCCCATTTGTAGGTCACATCCACGAGAGGTGAATAGAACTGAGATCTTCACTCCCTTTTCCTCATCTCTCCCATTTGATAAGAATCTGATAGATAGGCAAGAGTTATCAAAGGTAATTTAAATGTTTTTGTTAAAAAACATAAAATAAATGTCACTCTTCTGCAAGAATTTTGTATTGCAGGCATTGCCTATGGGTTTTTGCTCCCGGGGAGCCATCACCACTAATGACACCAAGCTGCTGAGCCCTTAGCCCTGTCGTAAACTGTTCTATACAATACCTGTAATACACTGCAACATATATTTGAGATTCTGTCAGGTGTTAAAAACCTAGAAAAAACAAGTTTTCACTTCGGGCAATATCAACAGGTCCTGACGAAGATTATTCCCCTACGACCCAGTCACTCAGGTAAAAGGCATGAATGGTCCCTTGATTCATTACGTGAGCTTGTACTGGAGCCAGAAGTTTGAGGAAGACAGCTCTGACTGTAAATCATGCAGAGGGAAGTTTGCTTTGTCATGGCTTTTGCCTGTATCTCCCAAGAAAAAAGCAGATGGATAGAAAGCACATTTGGATGCCAAAGCAATACTGTAAAATAAAAAGAATCAAGTTAGTGTACTACTATAATCATGTGTTCATTACTCCTAGCTGCAGAAAGGAGATCATTTCATCTCTTTGTGCTTTCCTCATTAAAAAACCAAAGGGGAAAATGATGAACCAGATAGAGCAGATTTTCCCAGTAACTGGTAGGACTCATTGCACTGCTGTTCCACTTCACGCAGCCTGGAAAAAGAAAGCCAATCTGCAAAGGGGGAAGGAAAGGCAGCTGCCAAAGAAATCAGTTGAGAGCTCTCGGCTGTACCATCAAACTTGTTGTAGAGATGAAGAGGAGGCGACTGGACCACCCACAGCAACAGATGGAGTGTTGTGCCTCTGGTATTTGGCATCATGCCTCCCTGGAAATGCCTGCTTCTGCTGTCGTTTCTGGAAGTGTTTAGAGAGATGAGGAGCTTGTTCCTACTGATGGGATCGGAAAAAGACACATCCTTCTCATAGATGAGTTGTAGATACTCAGTGCTTTCATACTGGACTTCCTCTACCATCTGACCTGCTCACTGGCTGAAATTTTGGAGAACAATTAACAAAGACTTTCATTTTACCAAGTATGCTGGGGGCTGAAGGCTTGCAGTTCTTGCTGTAGCACTCCAGGCATTAAACACCAATTAAAAGTATTTGCTGCTACTTCCTGCTCCTCCTTACCTTCTTCCGGCAGCAGCTCATTTAGGCAAGGAAGAAGACTGTTATAGAAGGTTATTTCCAATCAGCAGCCATAAACGCAAGTTGTTCTTTACAATCTGTATGGTTCTGAGGTATACCATCAGTTCTGGGAAGTTTATGGCTTCTTTGTTTCAAAAAGGAGAACATCCAGCAAAAGTATTTGACATTAATATTCACCACCTTCCCTGTCCAGCAAGAAATATTCTCATGAATGAGAAAACACCAGCTCCGGTTTGTGATAGCATATGATCCAAGTTGTCATCTTTTATGGAAATAAGCAGCTCAGCCTCTGGAAGATGTAGAGCACTCTTGATTAATGCAGAGAACCAAGACATTAGAAAGTCTACAGCACCCTGGCACTATTGGCTCTAAGATGTCAAATATCTCAGGGGGTTTCTCATGGAGTACCAAGAGGTCCATGGGAAGACTTGCTGCCCTTTGGGTGTCTCTGCCCACAAACTGATGAAGTCCTTGCCAGCACATTAGAGAGATGTGCATTTTCTGTCCTTTCTTTTGTTGTCAACAAGTGAATTATAAAATAGTTATGTGGGTGTCAGTCTCCAGAAACGTGGTTGGGGAAGGTCTACTTGAAAATAACTCTCGTTAGGACTTAGGAGTTCAGTCAATAGAGAGGCCAGGCAACAGTATGAGAAGTCCATAGAGCTAAGTGCAGAAGTTGCTACTCATAAAGGTAAAATAAAACATATCTTCTGCATGCATCCATCTGGATATTCTTTCCCAAGACAAAACTGTACCAGAGTTTCTCAGGGCCCAGTGATTCAGAAGCAAACTCCGTGTCTGTCAAAGGTACCCGGAGAGATCAGGTCCTGGACCTCCTTCTCAGAGCTCTACGTTCCAGGCTGTTTCTAGAGTATTACAGATGAAGAGTCCTGGACCAAAATGGGCAAAAGAAAGGAAGAGAGCACACGAAACCTAAGTGACACCACTCCTGAGAACTACAGAATACGGGCACCCATTCCTACTGGGAATGGCTTCTTTTGCTATGAGCAGAGTTGAAGAAGGTAGGACTGAAAAACAACTAATCTACTCCTTTGCAGAGATGGCTCCCTGAAGGTAAAAATCTCTTATTTGCCAAATTTCTTGACATCAGACTGACAGTCATGTCTTTGCTTGCCTTCTTCCAACATTCCCCGAGGATGGAGCTTCCATTCTTCCTCCTCTCCAGTAGGTGAGGAAGAGGCAGAGATGTGGATTGAGTGGAACGTTTCTGTTTCATCTAGTTGTCTTCAAATTCTGAAGCACTTCTTGAGCCGACAATGGCTTTGACATGTAAAAGTTTAACTTTTGAAATGCGTGACTGCAGAAGATTATTTTTTTTTTGTAAAAAGCAACAGCAGCTAAGTATAAACTCACACTACCTACAGAAGTTGGGGAATAAAAATATGTATGTTAACTGCTGCCCTGGTTTTCTTCAAAGCACTATAAAATGTAATATTTGCAAATGGACATTTGATCCAACCACATTGATTTTACCAAAGAAATGTAAGCTGTATAAGACCTTACAAGGAGGGGAATAGAGCTGAAACAGCCTGATAATCCAGCATTTCTTATATCTATTTACAGAGCAGTTGGCAACAATGAGTTTAGGCCAAAAAGTGGCAAGTTTTTTCAAATGTGTGGGGCATAACATCTAGAGAAGGTGCGAAGGAACAAGGAACTCTGATCCTTGGCAAGAATTGGGGAAAGGGAGCAAGAGAAAGCACAGAATCACAGAATCACAGAATCTACTAGGTTGGAAAAGACCTTCAGGATCATCAAGTCCAACCATTATTTATACAAGGTATCTGTGTCCTTCTGCTTCTTCATTATGGTCCCCCCACACTTCCCTTCTCTGTTCCGTTTCCCCATACTCAGCAGTTTTTCCCTTCTTCTCCCCCCAAGGGCCGCTGCACTCCTGTGCCCATGGCAGGCAGCGTGCCGGATGGCAGATGTGCACAGCAGCCGATTGCTCTGTCAGGAACAGTCCTCACCGACTGGTGCTACAGAACGTCAGCTTCCTTTGTGCTTCACAACGAGCAATCAGGTGAGAAACTCTTAGCTGAACCCTCTGGGGAGGAGGGCTGCTTGTTTTCTCTGCTTTTAGTCATTAAACTGCCTTTTCCCTCCAACTTCTCTCTCACAAATCCTAGAACAGTTCAACCAGCAGATGCACAAATCTGATCAGTTTTTAATGTCTAACCATTAAATTACTTGTGGGCATAACTTTCTGGGATGGAAGAGCCCTTCCCTGGAGGGCAGCTCATGCTCACAGAAATAACTTCATTAAATTGTAAAGATTAGAAACATGCCCCCAGTATATTTGGTCTGAAGCAGAGGAAAGGGGCTCATAACTACTGTCTCAGGACCGGCAAGTTAGGTTTGCATTGCATGTAGTGACAACAGGACTGCCCCCGGTGTGGCTCTGCTCTGTGTGATGCTCACCTTGCGTGAAAGCTTCCTGCACGTCCCCCCCGACACCTGCGAGTGAGTCCTGGGGGATGTGCGTTGGGGTAGAGCCGGCGGAGGTGGATCTGACGGGCATGGGCATGGGGCGGCTCGCTCCGTGGGTGGGTGACGAGTGTGCCGAGCCTGCTGCTTGTGCCTGCATGGGAAACACCAGACACAGTTTCCAAATTTTAAACTTTTTTGGGTCAATGTCTAAAAATAATCGTGTTAAAAAAAAAAAAAAAAAAAAAAAAGCATGCATCAGGGAAGACGCTTCACCAAAACACCTTCGGTTTGAGTGATGTGAGGCATGACTGTCAGGTGCTGAATTCCTCCCCATGCAGCTGGGGGACCCAAGGTGGTGGCACGATGTGCCAGGCTGCCTACCCTGGGTTGTTCTGCACCTGCTCTCCTCCAGGCAGCAGTGAGAACTCTCTGTGGTGGCAGCGAGGTGCTGCTGAAGGACAATCCCTGTCCTGCTGCAGGGCCCCGTGGCGCTGCCTGTCCTCTCTCCACCTGGCCTGCTTTACACACATTCTGATGAGAGTTGCAGAACCCATAGGCCTGCTGATTGGGTCAGGAACCAGCATTTGCTATGGACAAGCCCCCAGATGTCCACTGTTAGACGAAACAAAGACAAGAAGTTGGGCAACCTATTGAAAGAATGGTGAGAGCACGGCTTTGCAAGCTGCAGATAACATTCAGAAAGCAAACAGCAAATGCGTGACGAGTGGCTGACCAAACCCACAAGTGCCATGCGAGTGATTTATTAATATTTGCACAGGAAGTTCACATATGTGCCTAAAGTCATTAAAAAAAAAATACATCTTTTTCTGGTCAGACTTTAACAGCCAGACTGGCCAAAGCTACCTCGGGCTCTGCAGTGCTGCTGGGAGCCTTGCGAGTGGCTCTGCAACACAGATGGCGAGTGATGGTCCCTAAGGGCTTTCCCAGCCTCATGGGATGGCTGGGGCTGGGGGCACTCCTGGGTGCTCTGGCACCCGCCCAGCCCAGCAGTGCTGCCTGAGGGGCAGGGGGAGCCGCTGGGGCTCCAGGCTGGGCCCGGGGCCTCTGGGCCTGGCCCTGGGCACCGCTGAGCAGAGCCCGGCTCCGGCCTCTCCGCACCTCCCTGCGGGTACTGACGGCCATGGGGGAGCTCCCCCGGAGCCTCCTCTGCTCCAGGCCCAGCAGCCCCAGCTCTTGCAGCCTCTCCTCACAGCACGGGGGCTCCGGGCCCGGCAGCACCCTGGGGGCCCCGGCCTGGGCTCTCCCCGCTGGGCCCAGCTCTCTCAGTGCTGTGGGACTTAATGTGCATTCACAGTACATAGAATTTCATAGCAAATGTCAAACAAATATAGTTTTTTTCCCTGTGAAAAAGGTTTGAAGGCTCACTGAAAGCTGCTGTAATATTCACTTGGGCGAAACTCCCTGGCTTCAGGGATAATGCTGCCCCAGCAAAGCCTCCAGAGCAGAGCCTGGAGTCAGACACTGTGGTGATGAGCAAGGACAGGATGGGGCTGAAGGACTCGTGAGGAGAAGGTAAATACAAGGGACACACACACTTGTCGGCTCCGTGCTTACAAAACAATAACCTCCCTGATGCACTTGTCGTGCCACGACAGTGACCCAGAGGCATTCGTCAAGCAGAGCAGCAACTTGGGTGCTCCATGGCACCTCCAGAGAGCTCCTCAGTGCCACCCCTGCCGCCAGCCCAGCCGGGCCCCTTGGCCCCTGCGTCATCACCGCCCAGCAGGGCAGGACATCGCCCTTCCATAGGGCATCAGCCAGATGTGAGTGTACCAGTTAATGACCTGTTATACGCTGTACGTAACCTGTTACATGTTGTTGATAACTGAAAGAGGGCAGGTTTATGTTAAACATTAGGAAATCCTTCCCTCTGTGGGCGGCGAGGCCTGGCGCAGGCTGCCCCGAGGAGCTGTGGGTGCCCCATCCCTGGCAATGCCCAAGGCCAGGCTGAATGGAGCTGGGGTCAGCCTGGGCTGGGGGCAGGGGTTGTGCCCATTGTAG
The DNA here is from genome assembly GCF_009769625.2 of Cygnus olor. NCBI lineage: Eukaryota > Metazoa > Chordata > Aves > Anseriformes > Anatidae > Cygnus > Cygnus olor. The sequence goes on from NC_049171.1 coordinate 535,171, forward strand.
GGGTGGCACTGGGGGCTCTGAGGGCCTTGCCAGCCCAAACCATTCTATGGTTCTATAACCTGGTCATTCTCTGCAGCGATTTCTGTCTTTCAGCAGTCTCTACTCCCTCCTGCTCTATTGCGACACTATTAGCGATCAGGTCTCCCATGCATTGCTAGCCATGATTTACAATCTGTGACTGTATTTATATTTAAGCTGTGCTGCCTTTGATTAGGGGAAAGCTGTCCATAAAAAATCACACGTTAAGGACACTAAAACTGTACAGCCCCCGATTAAATCCCCATTTTGTTTGTGCCGTTCTGTTTGTCTCCTTTTTCTCTGTCCCGTGCATCGTTTGCTCCCATTGACGTGCACCAGTTACCGGGGCAACCCGGCAGCCGGTTGTGTGTGCCGGTGGCACCGCCGCACCCGTGCAGCCACCCCGGCGCCCGGCTTCCCGCAGCAGTACCAGGATGGACGTGGCTGGGGCCTGAAGCTGGCATTCTCGTAAAACACAACACGGAAATCCACCCGTGCGCAAAGCTGTAGCTTTGAAACTGCATTAATAACACGGGGAGTTAAAGAAGTGAGCAAAATATTCTTGTGACGCTGGCGTCTGCAGGGGAGATGGCTGCAGGGGGGAGATTGTCTTTCTAAGATAAAATTGTTAGCAGATAAAGGAAATGCATGTGCAACACCATCAGCTTCACTCCCCTGCACCAAAAACTGAAATAAAATCCTTAAAAAAAGACCTGCACGTGTACAGAAACACTGAGTGTGCACAGACAGTGGTAGCTGCGTGCATGGCTCTGCCGGTGGCAGTGGCTGCCTGGCCCCATGGCTCCTGCCCTCGTTGCCACGTGGCACCTACCTGGGCAGCTGCTCAGATGAGGCACAAAGACCACGCACCAATTGAGAGCAACAAGCAGGACGCAGCCCAGTGTCGACACAGCAGCCAATGAGCTGGAACTCACCTTTCCCTGGCAAAAGGCTGGTGGAGGAGGTAGGAGGAATTTCACTGTTTGGAAATTTGGTCCCCAGGTCCCACCTCACCACTACAGAACCTCAGCACACGTCCCTATTAATCCCCAGAGGCCAACTTAATGTTGGCAGGTGAGAGGGATTAAAAATGAAAAGCCTGCTAGAGATGTTGTTATTTGGAAAAACAAGAGTGCGATTAATAGAGTAAGACTTCGCCACTGACCAAGCTGCCAGTGGACAAATTCCAGCCTGCATGGCCAGCTTCACACTGGCCCAGGGCATCTGCACAGATGTGCTCTCGCCTTGGACCAAAAGGAGCCCTTGAGCCCCAGGCGCTCCCACGCTGATGGGCTGGCAGCAAAGGCCAAGGCGCAGCACCCAAGCACCTCCACATACATCAAGCCTCTGGGGGAGTCAGGGAAATCTTTTTTCCACTGCTGCTCATCTTTGAGACACGTCACCTATATTTGTATTCTTAGAATAAGTACCCAAGCACTTGAAATTTTTTTTTTCAACTGCTGGGCATGCAGATGGACCGTGCCTATTTGCATACTGCAACCACTAGAGCAGAGAGGCTGGGAACGTCCCTCATCCTTGCAATGACACAGTTCCTGGAAATCTTAGTGATTTCAAGAAAAGCTTGTGACTGCATGCACAGAAAATACAGCTGAAGGGACAGCAGCTTCGGGGCAGTGCTGTGCCTCCCTGCTGTCACTGCTTCACGCATGGCCACACCACCATGTCCAGCAACCCCAGGCAACACACTCTACAGCACCCATTAGTTGAAAGAGGATCTGAAAGTTTTCGGTTGCAAAGACTGCAGAATCACCTTCACGAGAAGCAAAACACATGTGGGCTGTCCATGCCTGCCCACTGGGAGTGCGACTGCAGGGCTGCAGCCCGCAGATGCCAAAGCTGCCCTGGTTCTGGGAGCAGCACAGCCTCTCTGCTGGCCCACCACCAGTTGGGAGAAACAGCAGCCCCAGTTTGAGGCTTATGGCAGAAAACTGTCAAGTCTCAAGAGCTAACCTATTAGGAAAAAAAAAATGCAGGAATTCTTCTCGAAGACATTTCTTCACTTCTTTTGACTATCAGTATAAAAGACCTGTTTTTACTGAAAGATGAAGAGGAGAACACAGGTCTCCATCAAGGACGGGAGCATTCACATCCCAAGCAGACAAGTCTTGATCAACGTGAAAGAGCTGGGAGGAGAAAAACAAACTGAAAAACACATCTGCTGTGGTCGTACCTCATTAAAATAACAAATGACAGGACTCTAGTGTGTCTGGAAGATAATCCTGAGTCACAGGTAGCAAGGACTGAAACTGGACACTGTCCCCAGCAGCGCAGGCTGAAGAGCAGCTTAGCTGGCCCACTGACACTTGCCAAAGCGCATGAAGCACTACACCTTTTTCATTAACGCAGCATCTACCAAAACACAGGTGGAAGATCAAGAGGTCTAAGCTGTACTTGCATGCATGCTACACGTGTAGTCTTGCAGGGGCTGGCACAAAACCCTCAAAGTCTATGTCCCATTGAGGAAAGAAAGAATCAGACTTCCTTTTGGATGATTTCTTGGCAGATTGCTGAGGCCACGATGCCCATCAGGTGGCCATTTTTTTCATGAATGGAAATGATGCCTTCACGGGTCTCAAACAGGACCTGGAGACCTGCACAAGTCTCTGGCTGCCTGGGCTGAATGAAGAGCCGAGTACTTTGGGGGACGATGATTCCTTGCTGCTCAGGGCTTGACTCTTGATACAGACTGAGCATGGATGGAGCTATTCCCAGGCCAATCCAGAAACCAGGCATCAAATACATGAAGAAAAGTGGCAACTATCACTGCAGAATTTAAAACACAGAAGTAGCACTGACATTATGGACAAAATGAACAGAAGCTTTGGGAAAGAAAGGAAGAAAATCCATTGGACGATGGACAATGCTCTCAGACACACGGTCTGATTTTTTGGGTGGTCCTATGGGGACCCAGGAGTTGGACTCGATGATCCTTGTGGGTCCCTTCCAACTTGGGATATTCCATAATCCTGTGATTCAAGACTGAGTCCAAAGGAAATCTGTAATGATGCACTCACAGAAAGACAGGACAAGAAATATTGATTCAACCTCAGCAACAACGTCATGGTGTGCACATGGGGTGTTCACTGATGCATGCATTTGAGAAGGCTTTACAAACATACTCTTTGGGTACTGCTGAAGCAAAAAATCCTGTTGTCTCCAGTGGCTGTATGTACTCCCACAAGAGCGTGCACACACACGAATACCTGAAGGAGAGCGACTGGGTGCTTTCCTGGCTCAGGGCTGCATGTGGTTCTCTAGCAACTGGTAATATCTAACTGCAGATTAAATAAATCTATTTTACATGTTGACCTCATTTTTCTTGTATTTTATATAGTGAATGTAGTCTCAAACATGCTTGATTGTTTTCACTCTGCACTGAATGATGAGTCCTGTGGAAAAACGATGCATGTGGAAAAATGGTATATGACCTTTTAAACAACATTTGTGACGCATATACATACAGCAATCAGAAATAAGAATGTGTGAGCTATCTGTAAGCTGCCGTTTCCTAACCATTAACATTATTTGGGTCAGCCTGGGCAATAACCCTCAGCCCACGGCTCTCAGGTGGCGTTGCCTGTGGAACCCCCAGAACAGCCACAAGAAACCCAGCAACGGAACCAGAGGATGCTGAGGACACAAGCAGAACCCAAGGATGCTCATGGTGACAACGAGCCTCATGCACAGCCTGAGCTCACACTGTACTGCACGAAAACAGCCCTGTCCTAGAAAGCACATTATCTACTGTGAAAGCAAGAAAGACATCTGGTACATGCAGACAAACGCGGAAGCAGAAAGGAAGAGCAGAGGAGTCCTAGCCAAAAAGGCGGTCATAATGCGAACCACAGGTGCTACGGCGCAGCACTGGGGCTTGGCCCCGAGAAGAGGAAGCCGTGGGAGGACACGGCAGGTTTAACTGTGCCCCTGCACACGTGGGAAGGGAATGAGGACAGCCTGGAGGGAGCACGTGACAGTTAATGGATATGCTCAGGAATTGTTCCCAAGGCTGAATGGGAAGGCATCATTGAGGGCAATTCAATAAATCACTCTCACAGCCTTCCCTCTCCAGAGGCTGAAGGCAAAGAGAGGGAAGGAAGGAATGGGGCAAGGTCATAAATACTGGAGCTGAGGCTATTCCTGTGTTTTCTAAAGCTGTTGAAGTGAGCCTGACATGGGGCTTTTGTTTCGGCGCCTCTGCTCCCCAGCACACCCAACTGCTTCTGCAGCTTTGCCTGATGGAGAGTGGTCTGCCGAGGAACGTGCGCAGCACGGCCCCTCTGAGGACCCGGCGCAGAGCTCACAGGAAGCTCTGGCATTTGAAAACAGAGCAGAGGCAGATTCGTGAACAGGTTCTGACTTCAGTGGGCTATGAAGAGTAGACCATGCTCTGCAGAACGGCAGCCTTAAAAATCCTGGGAATGGGCTCCTTGCATCTTCTTCCCGGCAACTGCACCAAGGAGGATATAGAAGATGGATTTCAATTTAGAAAAACAACTAAGGAAACCTCTGACCCAGCTCCTGAAATGTTTGGGAGCTGACTTAGATTTATTGGCTCCAGTTTATCAAGTCTTATATACAATAGTTCTGAGGTTTAACCTAAAAACCCCTTAATATTTCCTGAAAAAACATGAAGAGAGAGAGCACTGGGCTGTGCATCAAAAACAGTTCAATAGAGGTACAGGAAGAAGTGACAGTAACAGCTTCTAGCATGCATACAAAATAATAGTTGCACCACCGCCTGCCTTGTTCCAACAGTTTAACCGGAGCACCCCGCTACTCTGGTCGCCTGCCATCAGATTTTCCACAACCATTATGCCAGAGGAGAGTTTTAAAAGAGAATGGGATCACAGAATAACTGAAAAACTCATGTTGGAAGGGACCTCAGGTGTCCAGCCCAACAGCCTCTACCAAGCAGGGTCAACCTCAAGGCACTGCTCAGGAGGTGCTGATCAGCTCATCTTTGGAATTCTCCCAGAAGGAAGATGCCACCTCTCTGGACAGCCTGCCCCAGATTTTAACCACTCTCATGGGAATTTCCTTCCCACATCCAGCCAGAATCCACCCAGGCAATGTGTTCGCATCGCCTCTTGCCCTGAACCTCTGGGAGATTCTGGCCCTGCTTTCTCCTCAGTCACCCATCAGAGATGGACAATCACTGCTGGATTTCCCTCGCTTCTCCTCTTGTCTAGGCTGAGCACAACCAGCTCGTACACCACCCCGAGCAGAGGTTTTGTAGAGGCTGGACATTAGGACATTAGGAAAAACTTCATCATGGGAAGGGTGCTGGAGCACTGGGAGAGGTCACCAGAGAGGTAGGGGACCTCTGTCCTTGGGGGTTTTCAAAATTTGCCTACCTGAAGCCAGAACTGACTTGAGCTTGTTCTGGCAGCAGTCCTGCTTCGAGTGGAAGCTTGGGCTAAATACCCACAAAAGGCCTCACATTTGTACAATGTTGAGATCCTACAGATGCTTATTGAGAAATTAAGACAATTTGCTTTGCAAGAAATATACGTTGATTTTAATGTACTTTATTATCTAGCCAATTCCTATGAATAGATTAAAATAAATGGGATTGTGTATGCATATAAAAAAAGAGCTAAAAGTTTTTAGATAAATGATTTAGACAAGTAAACATCTCATCATGCCCCAAATAACTAACTCCAGACAATACTGCAGAAATGGAACACAAATGAGAATATGAACACATGGCCTACAAGTCTCATTTTTTGTTCTGCATATTTGCTGTAGGAAATTAAGGAAATCAGACAATGTCAAACAGCATCCAAGAAAAAGCGGGGATCTGCATTAGAGAGCGAAATGGGAATGGGCTTTTCATCCGCATGTCGTGCACACTCAGTTTCTAATTCACATTTACCACGCTCTCCTCTGTCTTTATTTAAGAATCACACAGTGGCTCTTGAGTCTGGCTTCCTCACGTCGAGTACCACAAGGCTCATGCTGAAGAGCTTTTATCACATCCACTGTCAGTAAACGGGGCGCCTCGGCCTGTACTGCACTTCCTGGCCACTCTCCCCATCGCCTGCTCCTGTCCCCCAGGCCCTGTCCCCCCTTTTCAAGTAACGCTGACACCACCATGCTCAAACGCACAGGGTGACCCCCGCGAACATCATCGCGTGTACTGTGACCACAGAACATCTTGCAGCAGGGAAGAAAAATCTTGCTTTCTGCATGTTTCACCAAAAAGCTGGCAAGTAGGAAATCAAGTTATTCTTTCCATGGATGTATAGGTCATCTGTCTAGCCTACATCATCTGTGTTTAAAATTTCACACATATACAATCCAAAAGCCGCAGCGCCCTTGCATTCCTTTGCTCATTTTGGGGCTGAGCCAACTCAATAAATAGCATCGAGGAGCCTGAAAACAACTAGCTGAGATGCTCCTTGTGCTGAGGTTAATTTTGTTTAGAAACGCCTTGAAATATTGGGGAAATTTATGAGTGCTGAAGAGTACAAATATTTTACTAAGCAGAATATTATGGACTACCACAGGCAGGTTAGCCAGACAGCAGTACAGACAGCAATCCTCAGCAAAACAATCCAACAAACTAGTAAAACCAAGAAGTTTTTAGCCTATGAGGAATAAACAACAGAGGTGTAGTGGGCGTCAGACAACACGGTCTTCCTGCAAAGAGGCCTTGTCATGTGAGACTTTTATAGAATCATAGAATATCCCGAGTTGGAAGGGACCCACAAGGATCATTGAGTCCAACTCCTGGCTCCACACAACTTTACCCAAAAATTCAGACCATATGATTGAGAGCACAGTCCAAACGCTTCTTAAACTCTGACAGGCTCAGTGCTGTGACTATGTCCCTGGGGAGCCTGTTCCAGTGCACGACAACCCTCTCGGTGAAGAACATCTTCCTGATATCCAGCCTGAACCTCCCCTTCCGCAGTTTGACACCGCATAGACTCTGCATAAAAAACGGGAAAGACGATTGAGAGGCTGGCAGAAATGCACCACTGGCAGGCACTTCATATCCTCGAGAGGCCCACCAGCACCGGGGGCTCTGAGGAGCCAAGCTGAGGTCTTCACCATCGCTGTAAACTCAGTAACGACTTTTCTGCTGGCCCAGAGGTGCCTTTAGTTTGTCCTTCATAGCGGCGCGCTGCCCGAGGCCTGCCTGATGCCCTGCAGCTGTGTGCCGGCTCCTCCACCCGACCTCTTGCTCACACCATCTCCCCCATCTTTGTTTTGTGTTTTTTTTTTTTTTGGTGTGCACTGCGGTGTCCTGCCTGTCCATCCCCACCGCTGGGGCAGGAGCAGCCCCTTTGTGGACATTCCTGGTCTGCGTATGCAGACACATCCAGAGTGGGCCTGGAGCATCTCCTCCTGACGAAGCCTGTCGTAGCATCAGCATGCTGAAAAGCTACAGATAACTTTGCAGCTATTACCACTGAAGAAACAAAAATAACTTGTGTTTAGTGTAATTTCAGGTGTTTTTTCTGCAGTCAAGAATTACAAAAGCTGCTATTTACAAAGGTGAAGGGCTGAGATAGGACGTTACTCGCTGACACAGCCTGCTCTGATTGGCCTGAAATGAACAGAAACAGAAAAACAGAGCTGTAGGAAAACATCCAGTCCACCCCTGCCACCACAGCTGGACCCACTCTTCATAATCCCTTCCTGACAAATGTTTATCCAAAATGCTCTTACAAACCTCTTCATTCAGATTTTCCTAAAGTATAAATGAAATTCCTAAATGAAATTTTCAGCAACTGAAGCCTGCTGCACGGCCCAGCCCCGCTGGATGAGGACATCAGCACTTCCCTTCTCCTTGCAGTTGTCTTCTACGTATTTGAAGACTTCTAAAACTTGCTCTCAGTCTTTCTCTTCTCTGGAGTAAACAGCATGGATCCTTTAGCCTTTGATGAATCAGAGAAGGCAAGCTTCCTCTTGATCTTCTCTGGACTTGCTGCATCTGTTTGGAAAGCTGGTGCCCAGAACTAGACCTCCTGTTTCAGGTCAGACCACAGTGAAGGTCCATGGAAGGAGAGGCTGTTCTGTGTGCCTAGAGAGCCCCAAAGGATTTTTTTTTTTTTAAATATCATGACATTGACTTATATTCATGCTGTGACCCCCAGGTGCAGAATGGTTCTCATTCTAGTTACTCTGTTTTTTGTACTTACTTAGCTGACTTCACTGCCCAAATAGTTTGTACATACTGAAATCCAATTTCTTTTTTTCTTTTCCCTCCAAATATTCCTGCAATTTTTCAGGATAATTTTGAATTCTTACCCCGTTCTCTAAAGCCCCTGCAATCTTCTCCTGCTAGATGTTATGAGCACACCCAAGTCCCTTGCAGGAAGACTGAATAGTAATTAATTCAGGACAGAAATAATGAACTACAGAGGAATTTCAATTTACACTTCTTTCTATTCTAACAGGAAAACCTTGACAACTGACCTTGGAGATAACTTCTCCAACCAAATTTGAAGCTGCTTTGCATTAAGCTCATCAAGCCCATGCTGCTTCAGCACTACAGAACAGAAAGAAAGCAAGAGTTTGTTCCAGAGCCACATGTGGCATCATAGAGGAGAACTATGGCAGCTATGCTTACAGTTAGCTGCTTTTTTCTAGTACAGACACATTTGAATTGCTTTAACCTGTGATGCAAATTGGAACCCCATTAGGCCAGTTTGGCACAAGGTCTTGTCCTTACAGCTTTCACAGAGAAACCAGGCAGAGGTGAGGAGCATGGCCACAAAAGCAGGCACTGCCGCAGCTTGCTGGTACTGAATCTTGTTTCACTGAAGCAGCGCTGGCGCCATCCTCCCCTGTCCTGTTCTACAGCCTCTGGACGCGGCAGACAGCACACCTGCAACCAAAGCGCACAGTCCTGCTATTTGATGGCAGCGTCGGGGTTGTGCGGGCTGAAACTCTGTGCAGGACCTGCAGGGGCACTGCTCTGCTCAGCGTCATGGCTGCACTCAGGCTATAATTTCCCTTTAACGTATTTCACCAGAATTTAGGTCTGTATTTCCATTTGTGGTTTTCCTTTTTACTAGTGCTTTAAAAATTGTTTATGTTAACCCGAAGTGGAGAAAAAAATTCCTTTGAGTGCTACAGGTGAAGCTGTTGCTGCCTCTGCTTGAATAACTCCAACCAGGTTGAAGCATGTGCCAAAAATAATTCAACCCCCTCTCTGCAAATATACTTTCAGGAAAATATTTAAAACAGAAAATAAAGTCACTAAACTCAGATCCCCTACCAATCAGTCCTGTTAACCTTATTCGTGTAGGAAAATTAAATTTTATCTTCCTCTGTGGCACATTACCCAGGGCTATCTGCTCACACAGGCCTTACGCTTCCTGCCTCCCTTTTACGCATTACAGTAAAATCGACGAGAACAATCATGTAAAGGCACACATAAAAAGCTTATTAGGGTGGCCGGCTAATAACCTTTCTGAAGCATTGCTAAAATCCCCCATCTAAACCCCAGTGCAGGGCTGTTATCATGGCAACGAGCAAGCGCCGTGCCGGTGCCCGGCGCATGGCTGGCGGCCAGGGAGCAGATGGCTCGCGCGGACGATTCCTGTCCGGCTGCAGCGTCTCCAAATGCAACACGCCCCGGCCCCACCGCTGCCGATTTTTGGAAACGCTGCTGATGTGCTGCGCTGAGAAACAGTGAGAGAAAAGTGCTGTGCGCGGAGAGGAGAGGGTACTGCAGAACGGGGCTCTGGCACCCTGCAGCATCAGCGTGTGTGTGGACCTACCCGTATAAGACACGCATATATAGAGATACACACATACAGAGAGGGCTCGCGTGCGGGAATGCATTGCAAATCCTCACAACCAGCACTGCTCTGTTTTGGATCTCCATCAGGGCCGGGCGTTTCAGCAATGCACAGCTGCCTGATCGAACGGCGCGGCAGAAAGGCCAGGCAGCGCAGGGATGACTGCAGCACACCATTTGCATTTAATTGTTCAAAACCCACGTAATTAGATTAAATACACAAAACCACACAGCAATACTGTGTGGGCTGCGAGACAGGCAATCCGGCAACGAGGTCATGCGGGGAAGAGGGGCCACAACTGCACAGCGCAGCAGCCTTTGCTGCTAAATCCTAGTGTTAATTAACAACGGCTAGATCGCTCTTGAAGAAGGTAGCTCTCCCCTCCTCACTGCAGTGCCAGCCCTCGCAGAGGCTGCAGCACAGCTACAATCTCTGGTGCCAAATCCAAATGGCATTGTGGGAGCCCCCATCTCCCATCCCAGGGGCAAGGCCCCCCTCCTTGAAATGCCCCAGAGCTGGTGGGGCCGCCGTGCAGGGAGCCGCTAATCCTGCAGCAGCAGGGCACGACTCATTGCATCCTGCTGCCAAATTGGTAGATATCTAGCCTCAGCGTTATTTCCACTGCTGTTCTGGCAACGTTATTATATTACTCAGCTCTTTTTCCAATTTGCTTTTTCAGCTTTAATTCTAATGCACAGATAACCCATTGCTTCAGGACAACTGTTTTATGTATCTTCACCGCCACTGCTCCTGGACACGAATCCTTCAAGCCGACCTCTGTCTGGGGCAGGAGAGCTGTGCGCCTGTGTGCAGCCAGCCCGCACCCCTGCCTCGTCCTGGCATGCGGGCAGGGTGCACTGCTCAGCAGAGCCACGCGTGCTTCTTGCAGCGTTAGCACTGTGCCTCAGGAAGTTGAAGGGCAGCGAGGGTGATTCTCACTGAATTATGGCAGTGGAAAGCGGGGAGGAAGATGAGGAAGCTCCACTGGACTTTTCTATTGGTCAGAGCTAGAAAAATAAACAAGCATGTCCTCCAGCAGTTACCACTAAACAACAAATGCTTATATACCAGTAAAATACAGCAGAAGGTGTGATGGCTGTTAGTGACTCCTGCCCTCCTGGTGGCAGCTTCGTGCCAAGGCTGCCTCCCTCTGCCGCTGGCCTCCCTGCTCGCCTCCAGCTGCCGCCCGGGCTCCCCGGAGCAGGTCCGCTCCCAGCCCCAGCGCGAGATAGCCGTTTGAACTCCTTCATTCATGAAACGTTGTTTGTTTTCATTCCTCTCGATCCCCCCAGCTGTGGGATATAGAGCAGGGATCAGGAAACAATAAAATCTTGGTTACCACACAGAATGCCTTCTTTTTCCTAGCTTCTTTCAAAGCCTGACATTTTTGCTTTCATCCACCATTTCCACAGTTATGGGGCATGTGCTGTCTCCCCTTCCAGCAGGGCCTCATGCAGGGATTCAGTCATTGCACTCAATATGTACCAGATTGTTCCCTTCACCAGCATCGAGTATTTCCTTCAGTCCCGCCCGGCTTGCTCTCTCACTTGCAGTGGTTCCCAGGACTCTTACAGTTTCAATTCCCATATGATTTCCCTGGTGGACTTGTATTACGAAGACTAAAAGCAAGTGTTATCTTTCAAAATTATCTGAGTTTTGTTTTCAGGCGTCTCAGCTGGCACTTTTATCCCTTTAACTTGTTGGCAATCTAACGTGGTTGGAAAGCTTTCCACCTTGGCTCCGGAGGTGATCAAAGCAGCTCTGCTCCAGCGCTCTCCCGCAGGAGCCTCCTAGGGCTTCAGCTCACAGCACCGGCCGTGGTGAGGGTCTGCTGGGGGCGAGACTGTTGTGTTTTGGTTCTGGATGCACACAGAGAGCTCTGAGCAACTGATCGCTGTCTTCCGTGGCGGATCAGGAATTTCTCTGTTCTTGCCAAAACAGGAGACAGCCATTACTAGGGTACACATTGAGAGCCGCAGGTCCAGGTTCCCAACTGTTGCACAAAATGGCTAGAAACATTCACCCAAGCTGAGCAGGCAGCCCTGCATGACCAGAAGGACAAAGGCAGTCTGCAACTCTGCTTGACTTTCAGCACAGTTATTCCATGGCAGCAGCACAACGAGAGCTGTACTGATTACTGCAGGTCACACACAGGCAGAAGCTGCCTAGAAAATCTCCACAAAGTATTTGGACCCAGTCCTTAGCAGGGCAGGCTGCTGTGAGTATACCCCGTGGGGAAGGCGTCCTGGCTGCGTGGTGTCTCCAGGACCCAGGGCTTGCCTCCAAGGGTCTCCGTGATTTGAGGCCACCAACGGGCCCAGCCCAGCCTGTGGCACCACCGAGCAGCAGGAAGGAAACAAATCTAGACTACAGTAACCAGCACATCACAGCCCATCTAAACATGCAATTCATCCCTGACATTTTGCTCACGGAGATCCATTTCTTTCTCCCTGAGCACGAGCAGGGTGGCTCTGCCTAAAGCTTAAGAAAATAGAAGTGTTATTTTTGGTAGTTCTTGGACAGGATATACGGACTACGATGATGGATGCCACCCAATTAAAGAGCTTATGGGATAACTACCAGAACTAATGGGTCCCTGAGCAGATCCAGCTTTTAAAGCCATCGATGAAATTCTTGGTAATAAGAATATAAAGTTAAAAAGACGGTATATAAAACAAGTTTGCACATGAATTTCTAAGCAGGCAAGGGCATGTGACTTGCAAGAAAGTTGGACACAAACCATAGTTCTGCCTAAATATATGACAGATATTGACAACAAAGAAGTACCTTTGTAATCCTGCATGAGCTATGTTCTCTTTTTTCATACCAGGAAAAAAAGCTTCCAAAGCCTGCAACTTCCAGGGACGTGTCAGACAGAAAGATACACATATTGAAGCACAAACTTCAACAATGCACCCAAAGAATAAAGTCATTTTGGTCAGCCTGATGTGATAATCATTGCCAAAGATATAACAGGCAAATAAGCATGTGAGAAGGTGAAAAGACGGACTCTTCATTTGTGACCATGAGACGGATGTGCCAAATCTTCAAGGCAGAGCACAGAGTTGTTACATGATGCTCAGAAAATGAACCAGCAAGGAATCTGCCTGAGGCATCATGCAATAACAGGTTACAGGAGATAAACCTGGTATTTGGTTTTGCTCTCTGAAACAGTTGTCAACACAGGTCAACCAGCGAGGCAGAGTTGTGATGATTTGTGGTTATCTATCGCCATAAAAGAGAGAAGAAAATGGGTTCTGCTGAAAGACAACCTGCAGGCTGGAGGATACAAGTGGAATTCCTCAAGGATTCATCTATTTAATATTCTAATTATGTGCACAAAAATAACTGCACTCTAATGAAACTTCCTGATGACATAAAGGTTAGGATGAATCATTAATACAGAGGAAGATCAGAATATTACAGATGAAGAACGGGACGAACTTCAGGCTCAGAACAATAGCAACAGCATGGCGTACAGCGCATGGTGTATGGCCATGCCCGATGGCAAGCGAGGCCGGCAGACAGGAGGGGCAGAAGCCCTGGAACACAGATGGTCCCAGGACAGGAACTAGTGACTGGCTACCATCACAAGTTACTAATTACCAGGTAAGTGCTAGTTACCAGGACACTGTAGCCAGGCAGGCCACTCTAGGATACACTCCCAAGGTATTACCAGTAATAAGCCCTCGCCTCTATTCTAATGTACAAAATATGGGTGAGACACCCTGCAGAACACCGTGTACAGCTCTGGTTCTTCCCGTGTCAGAAAGAGGAACTCAAAATGGAAAAGGAGAAAACTGGGGGAGACATGAATTTTGTTTTCCAACTTAGAAAGAGTAAAAAATACAATTGCTGCCTAAGAACAATGGTGTTGTGAAGACCTGGATATAAAAATATCAAAAGTTATTTGGGTATCCAAAAGTAGGAGTCCAAAGAAGAAGCAAAAGAAATAGAAACTGTGGTTAACAAGACAGTAGAACCTGGTAGCACTGGCACTCTGACTGCAAAACATTTGCGTGCTTGGAATCTTAAAATCCAACATTTTCCCATTTAGGAAAGGTGAAGAATGTAAAGACAAAAAGATGTGCGTGGGTGGTAGCACATCTTCTTAAATGTTTTTCATTCAGTTACAGAACTCTGGGATCTTGAATGCAATGGATCAGTGAGATAACTGATACAGATGAAGAATGCTAATGCAAAAACCAAGTATCACAGCAAATGGGAGCGGGATGAGCTGTTCTTTAGGCAACTACTTGCAAAGCACATAAGTGAAGTTGCATGGTTTTGGAGGATTTAAATTTGAGATGGGTCTATAAGTGTTCCTTTAGAAACACTGGTAGTGTTTAGGAAGGTTAGAAATTACAATTTTCTTCTACAAAGTACACCATACTTCATGGTGGTGAACCAAGACAAAATGACTGATGCTGGGGAAATTGGTAGTTGTTCTGGGACCGGATTTTATGACTTGATTACTGTACAGTGTTTCAGTATTCAGCGCACTGTTCTCTGGAGATACTTATCTTTAAAGGCAGCAGGATGAATAACTTGAGACTAAGAGTCCCTGAAGAGTTGCTTGAAGAGGTTTTTGGCCTACTGATACCCATTTTAATAAATCTTGAAGTAACAGGGAAATTCCAAATGGTATATTAGCATTTACCTTGGTAATATTAAAAAGGAAAATCAGAATGATTGGGTAGCTAAGACCTGATAGCCTAACATTAAAAACAGGAAAAATAATAGAAAAGCTGAGAAGAGAAAATAACAACAAAAATTAAAGGATTATAACTAATGGTCATTAGCAGGACCTTTCAGTGGGCTGCTGTGGCAAAAGAGAAGTGGAGTCAGTAAGTAATTAAGGTGCTAATGGCGATGATATTGAAGAATCTGAGGAAAATACTTCTGGATACTACATTGTAAAACAAAGAGTGAGAAGGAGAGGTGCTGAGAAGAAAAAAAGCCAAGCAGAGGCATTATTTAAAGATTTGTAAAGATGACTGATAGTGGCGGGTTAGGATACCTCTACCTTCTTAACTTATCCAAAAAGTAATTAAGAGCTGATTTTATCTAAATAGGTAGGTATATTCACCAGATGAAAATACAGAATACCAGAGGTGTTTAATCTAGCCAGGAAAGGTAAAATCAAACCCAGCTGGAAGCTGAAGCCACATTCTGAAATGGAGACAACATGTTTTTCAACGATGCGTGATGTACCACGGGGATAACCTGCAATGCACACCAATGGATCTTTTGTATCACCGTGTTTTCACACTAACATTAGAGACATTTCTGGCTAAACAAACTACTACAGAAGAGGGTTTTACTGGATTCAAAACCTGGAGTAATCAGGTGAAATGCCATATGATAAAAAGGATACCAGAGTAGTTGCTCTAATGGCCTTCAGAGCCTGGGAGCCCATGGCCTGCTCAGACCAGTGTCTGAGATGGATGTCTGGCCCTCCACGCACGAGGCCGAACAGAAACGCGGGCGCCTGTGAGCCCCACGCTGGAGCTGGGTCGTGCTCATGTTACCCGGTTAGTGCCACCAGCCCTGCTCGGCCCGTCTCGCCCCAGTCCTGTGGGAGTGCATCGTCCTCCTGGCCCCGAGCTGGTGCCCTTGCACGCCTGCTGCTCCCTGGCATGGATTCAGAAGGCGTGGAGAAAGGAGACTCTCTCCAGGTGCCAGTGCGGGCCGCCCCCCTCGGTGAGCATACGCTTGGAAATGGGCGAGCTCAACATGCTGGCCAACTCCGATCTCACACATTTTGTGTGTCACACTTCTGTCTAGGAAACAGCCTATCACCTAATCCTTAGAAACAGGTGTAGTACATTAACGTACGAGCACCGTGAAATTTGTACGTGCAACGTTTCTTAATATTTGAGAACCTTTTGCTATGCAAATGTGAATGTCTTCTGAACATAAAAGTATTCATCGAAAAGTGAATTTCCAAGTCTTGGGGATTTTTTAAAACAAAAATAATTTTCTACATTTAGGCAACACAAACTTGGAGTGTATAAATAACAGTTGTAGGGGAACAGTAGCCTTCCCAAGGAACTAAAATGTCTCAGTCATTTAAAACGGGTTGCTTTGAGGAAAAAAACACCTGCTTCAAGGAAAAGATAAATGTCTGAAACACATTAACAGAATATTGTTACTTTCAGACGAGAAAACTGCTTCTTGCAGTACCATGCAATTACTGAAAAATCTGATTTCTCTGTGCTTGCAACACTTGTGTTATTCAATAAAGTTTGCGGGAAGCCATCCAGAGAGAAGAACTCTCAAGTCAAAAACCTTCTTTCAGACCCAACAAAAACCTAAATTTGCTTCTTGGCTTGGACCAGACTTTATCTGAGCAGTTCTGACAACAGCACGAGATACCCGACACCCAAGAGCAGTGCCCCTCTCAAGGAAGACATGCTGCTCTTGATAGCCAGAACGCTGTCCCAGCCGCATTGCACGCATTTTCAGCAATATCCGCACGGCCTTGTCTGCTCAGGGCCTTTTTTCGAAGAGTTGCAGCCCCTGGTGACGGATCTCCCCTGTGGAAGGTGTAACTGGAAATGAGCTTACATGCCATGATGAGGAGCAAACTGGCTTTACGACATTTCTTAAAATGTTCCAGTGCTTAGAGGTAACACTTTTTATGAGAGGAAATCTGGGTTCACAGAATGATACTTTTCTCTGTGCCTAATCCGAAACAGTGTCTGTCCAAGGCACTCAGTACTACCCAGTAATGCCATTGAGTGGATTTGATTTTCAGTACATGGAAGTTTTTCCACAGTGCCACAGCAGAAGAAGTCCAAAGCTGGGTTCCCAACCTCCCCGGCCCGTTGCTCCTGCCCATCCTCACTGCAGCAGTTGCAAGCCGAGCCCCGCGGAAGAGAAGCCAGCAGTGTGTCTTCGCAGCAAAGGCCAACCACATCCTGGGGTGTGACAGCGAAGGGGCAGCCCGTGGCACCAGGGATGAGACCCTTCCTCCCTCAGTGTGTTCAGCTGGAGCCACCGGCCCCAGCTGGGCCCATGTGGAGCCGGAGCTTGGGCTGGGACCCCCGAGAGCCCTCCCGCCTACAGGGCCATGAGCCAGCGGCTGCGCTCAGCGCACGAATCATCCCGAGCAGATCCTTGGAGCCAATTCACGAGGAGGATGGACTGTTGCTGTTCGCAACAGGGATCGCCGCTTGCCAGGAGGACTATGTAGCTGCTGCGAGTCATGGCGCGTAAATGCTCGTAAAGGGACCCACAGTGGCAATCGGGTGAAGGAGGAGAGCAGTAATTCTGGTTCCAAATTGAGCCCTTGAGATTTTACTGACGTATGTGGAGAAAAAAAGGTGTAGAGTAGTCCCAAGGGGAGACTGATGTCAGGGTGGTGATGGAAACAATTACTAACTGGATGTAAGAGTTAATCATTAATTAATGATACAGCTTCAGACCCTGAAAAGGGAGAAAACACCGGATGGATTTACAAGGTCGCTCATCTGTTGTTTAAATCCATGACTGTTGTGTCAGAAAGGAAGCGTAAAAAACACTCGAGGTTTTTGCAGGACCTTAAAAAATGTGACTCGAGGTTTGAATTTGTTGGCAAAAAGAGGAGGAAGCCAATGAAGACAGAATGTGGGCGAGGACAGAAAACTCGGGAAAATATTTAAATTCTTCATGGCTTCCATCATTTCCTGGAACACTCCCCCAATATTTTATACAGTCCTCAAGGACATTAGAGATTATACTTGGGAAGTTCTGTGTTGGTGATGAACATTGTCAACACAGGTGTTGCTGTAGCCTGCCCTGCTGCCAAAATAGGCCAGTCCTGTGTTGTACCATGTAAATGGCTGAAATAGACACAGTTAATTCAGAAAGGCATACCGCAGCCTCACATATATGTTCCAGTGCTGGCCCTGGGATAGAGGCACTCAGGCCAGCACAGGCACGGAGCACATGAAAGCTAGCGCAATATGCTGCTTGCAGTGCAGAAACTAGGAGCTGCCTGGAATGTGAAAAAATAATGCATTATTCACGAGAGAGATCAGCATTCAGCCTGGAACCAGCGGTGCTGACAAACTGCAGAGACTTTCCAGGAGCTGAATTAAGAAGGTTACTGCCTACTTGTGCTCCAAAAAGTCAAGACATGAAATAGCTAAATGTGAACCCTCTTTGGCTCGCTGTCAGATCTTACCTTTTCGGGCTTTGCAGGAAGCTTTTGGCAATCATAGCAGCGAGAAGTTCAGACTGGTGGAGTAGCCACAGAGCCTGCACGCTGCTCTGTGTAACTGCAGCACAGCCGTCAACGTCAGGGGCTGGGGGGACTTCCACAGAGTCCACGAATGGTGACTAAGAGAAACCGCGCGCTCCTTCATTGTTCCCGAGAACTGTGTGCAAAGGTTTGGCTTTTTCACCCACTCTGCCTTTGAAAGACTGTCATGTGCCAAAAATCAAGAGAGAGATGAAAACTACTCGTCAATGGACTAAGAATAGAAACTCTGCTGAGAGCCAGGGGAGGCAGGGCTTTTTGTCAAGTCTGGTTTCGCTGAGTGGGGCCAACCTCCTGAGGTCATGCCGAAGTCAACAGTGGGAGGGACAGCGTCCTACAGAAAGTGATTCAGAGCAGGAGGCTAATTCAGCTGCTCCGACTTGCTCTTCGGAGGACCACTGCCTGCAGTCATGAACACCAGCTTCACCAGCTAAACTTAGCTGCTGTGGATACAGATCGTGCTCTTCAAGACGTGCTGGCATCACTACTGTGAGAGACGTGGAGATTCCCAAATCCCACAGCCTGTGATGGCTTCAGCATTTGTACTGGAGTTTCATGCTGAACTTCCTCGGCACCCTTTCACCTCAGCTTCTCTCAGTCCAAAGACCTAAATCCTCAGTCACACTCTGGGTCCATTTTTCAGCTTGGAAAACTGGTATAGAAGGCAAAATACTATTCCCCTCTTCCAGTTAAAATTAATTAGGCACGCTCACAGGTGCTCATCCCTGGCTGATATGAATATGGTGAGGACCAACCTGCATTTCTCCACGATGTGGGCAGGAAACGGGCTGTGCTGAGACCCAACTACAAATTTTACATGAAGGAGTAAGAGGTCTAGAAATGGCCATATGCCAAGTGTCCGCCCTGAGCACAATGATTCCAGTGGCGCAACCAGCTGGGAAGACCCGCAGCTCGTGAGGTGATGCCCCCATGGCCCAAGGAGGAAGATTGGCCCTTCTCTGTCCTGCACAGGACACTGCTAGTTCCTAACAGAGCAGCAGTTGCTGCCTCCTGAAAGCCAAGTGTCAAATGTAGACCTTAAATGTCACAGAAATATAGGGAAACCTTTCTGGCCATAAACTTTCTCAGAAAATATTACCTTTATGAAGAGAGTGACTATAAGAAAAATTGAATTTTGTGTTATCCGTGGCTTCCTAGCCTGAAAAGCCTCCCTCTCTTTTCCTGGTATGAGAAACTGTCTCTTGAGAGGACAATTTGCTCTTATGCTGCTCTGCAATTTCCTCCTTACCAGAAAGCTAAAGCCCGTCAGTCTCTCAAATCCACACAAATCAAATGCAGAGCAATTTTCAGGGATGTTTGTGGAAGGGAGCACCACAACCAGCACAGACATGCAGGTGTTGTGATGGGAGCGGCAGCGGACCAGGACCCCGAGTGTCCGCCTTGAGCAGAGCCACGGCCGCCACCGATGGCCTTGCTCGACAAGCTTGGGTCCCTGTCCTCCTTCTTCAAAACCTTGCTAAATGGTGGTGATGTACACATACAATTGGCACACAAAGCCAAAGCCTTAAAAAGAAAGGTGATGCATCTCTCACTGATCATACGCCAGCATAGCAAATACTTTCTTAACAGGGGTACAAAAATGGGTATTTTATTCTTAACTTGACAAACTTAAATCTAACTGCTGAATAAAAGAGAATACACAGTTTGATTTCTGTATCTAAATATTTTCTCTGGATAACTGTAAAGTGACTAAAACTAGATAAAAACGTAAATGAAATGTTTAATGGAAACAATACAACACCATGAGGAATACAGCTTAAGGAAAGCATACCTCACTGGTAACACTATGAATATAAATTTCTGCAGAAACTCATCAACATATACTTTCTAAAACCATTTCAGGAAGACTGTGAACATGAACAAATATTTATATTGGGTCTGAGAAACACTGCTGTACTATGATGAAAGTTGGATTTCTTCAGATAAATACATCTATGCTTTATTCAGAATACGGAAGACTTACAGTGCTCTTCACTAGTCATTTCCACACTCTCTGAAGCCATGCTTTTATAAATTTTCATAGGTAAGTAGCAACTGGTTACTTAGCAACTTTCACTACTTCTCTGAAGTGTGCTACCTATAAAGTACTCAAGGATTTGTCATCCTTTTTTAACATACTTGGCTCTTAAAAAAGCAATAACAAATGCAGATGAGTTGTCTGCAAGGCTGGTAGTCCAAGGATTCTGCAAACACTTTGCAAATGAATAACCCCATCCATTTGAGTAATGACACTATCTGTGTGCGAGGTTACTCCTCGGTGCATGCCTCATGGGCGATGGCCTACACACAGACCAGAAAGGTGCACGGAGGCGACATAAGAAAGAGCACGACAGAAAGCAGCCCCATCGTCCCGAGCCTGCGGGGTGAATCCAACGTCCCCTCCTCCCCTCTGCCCAGCCGTGTCAGTGATGCTCCCTGGCTTGGTGAGTGCAGAGTTGCTGGCTGTGTCCCAAAAGAAAGAAGAGGCGGCAGTTACTTACCTACAGCAAGAGGCACTTTTGGCAGCTGGACCTCAGAGCAGGTGTGGGGCCCCTCTCGTGCACTGCTGGGGATCTTCTCACTGCTGCCCGGGAGCCTCGGCCACCCCGTGCTCCTCAGCATGGGCACTGCGGCACGGCCAAGCCACTGCTGCCAGCACGGGTAGGTGCCTGCGTTAGCTGTGGGCTTGGAAAATGAGCAATGGAAAGCACGTTCATGGGGTTCTTGCTGGCTCAGTAAGCCCTACTACGGCCAGGTAAGCTTTGGATCCTTTCTTTGGAGCAGGTGGCAATGTGAATCGCCTGCACTGGACTGACAAAAAGTAAACTGGATGCACACCTTTAGTAAAAGGTGAAAGATTACTAGAGGAAGCAGGATCCACTCTAGACAGACAGGAGAAGCATCAGCTGCTACATGGATTTGAGATTGAAGGACTGCTCTCCCCACATTTGCCCGAGACCTAAGCCAAGGATCGCACATTTAGCAAAAGGCAGTAGGTTGCTTCATCGTGCAGCCACTGCCGCGCAGCTGCTGCAGGCATGTTTTTAAAAGCAAGCTCCTTGTGTCCTGCTGAAGTGCCTTTGATCTTTGGAAGGAGTGGCTCGTGAGCTAATTAAGAACACACGGACACAGGGTATGACGCATTACGAGAGTCTCTCTGATGTGATGCTGTGGTCTTTCAATGAGCTGCGAATAGCCACAAAGAGGAAGGGAGATAATCTGAAAGACTTAGTCCTATCACTGTCAGATCACAAAGACTGAGAAATAGCCACTGTAGCTTCTTTCCTCTCACCACCGGCCATGCCTTCTGACGCAAAACTCACAGGCTGATTATTCAGCTGATCATGGTAAGCACTATGTGTGTGCTGATGTATGACTTTGCATCCCAGGCACACAATATATACTGACCATTGGGGTCAAACTAAAGTGTGCTTCTGATGGGAAACAAAATCTGCAGGGACTTGTCTGTTCTCAGTCAGCAAGATGTTCCCTATGATGTTAATACGATCTGTTCCTTCCATTTTCCAAGAGCTTATGTAGGAAAGTAAGAATAGGGCATTCTCTGGGGGTATCACTTCTGAGCTGGAGGACAAGAAGAAAAGCAAACCTTACCTCCCAGATCTAAGACATGCACTTTTTTTTTTTTTGGTATCTTCTTGGGTGTAGCATTGGAAAAAAACAAACAACTTTTTTGAACGAAAAAAAACAACACTGGCAATAAAAAATGTTATCTCCTACCTACAACAACAAGCATATGCTGTTCTGTAACAAGTTCATGCAAGAAGCGTCACTTGAGAGGAGTAAGGACCATGAGAAGCACAGGCTGGCTCACAGGTGGGTACAGGAGGCACAGGCAATGACTTCTGCCCCTCATATCTGATGCCACTGGCAGAGCAGTGAGGCTTCTTGAATTTCATGTTCCTTCATCCTCAGAAGGTTCACAACTGCAGTGCCAAATTTACAGACCTGTCAGCTGAGTAGCATGCACTGTTGTGGGTGACACAGCGATGCTCTCTGCTGTACTTTGTGGCTCTCCCTGTGGGCAGAACGAGCTGTGGCAGCACTGCAGCCTTGGCTGAGCTGGTGGCCAGCACAGTGGCCAGCAGGGAGCTGAGACGTCAGGCACGCAACACACGACATACAGCAGCACACGCTGCATGGGATCTGTTCAGAAGCGCAGAGAATGTGACCAGTCTACCTGATAAACACCAACTCCTTAAAGATCTAGACTTTTCCCTTATTCCCTTTTCTAGGGAATCCCAGCGCTTGCAGCCTTGATCTTCTCACCCTTCATTTCAGAAACGTCTCTTGCTGTCTGACCCAGCTGCCTTGACAGTTCCCATGTTCCCCATTACCAACTCAGAGCATCCACAGGAAGAAAACTGCCCTGCTCCAGACGAAATTAAAGCTGCGCTTGGCTATGGTGGTCTGGCAGCTTGCAGATGGGGATGCAGAAGAGCCTGGGCCTCTGTAGTCACCAGCCTTCAGAGGAATCCATCAGTAAGTGGGCTTCCCTGCGGCACTGCCCCAAGCAGGTGGAAAAGGGATGGGAGTAAGCAGAACAAATCCTGGCCAAAGGGCTTCTCTCCATTCTCCAGCCATGTGAGCGTGGGTGGCTTGAAGGCCACTGCTAGAGCAGTGTGGCTGGACTGACCAGTCTCTGATTCGGAGTCCAGTGCTGGCATTTATCAACTTATCAAATCTCCTATGAGGATTCACTGGTGATGACCAAGGTCACTATCAACAGTCTCTAAACAGCGATCACCAGCTGGTTTTAGGTATGAAGTAGTACAGAGCTGGGAAAGACGTTCTGGACAGTCAAAACTGATCTCTTACCACAGGTACGCACAGTGTGTACCTGCTATAAACCCGGTGAACACTTTGGCAATGGCTTCTCTGGTAGGGAGGCTGGACATGACAGTGCTCGGAGATCTTCTTGGTTTCTTCCTCGCAGCCTTTGCCGAAGGACACTCCTCTAGTTGAAGGAGAGGAAAATACCACGAGGAACCTCCTAATGTCACAGGTGATGTGTTGTCTGCTACCATTACTGACAACAGAAGTAAGACTTTGGATCTGAAATTGATGCCAAAGAGTTTTCCATCAGGCTGTAGGTTTGTCCTTGGTATCAGCAGCGGGAAATTTGGAGATCGGAGGTTTCAGTTCCTCTGCACTGAGGAGAAGGAATGTGTAAAGGGATGTCTAAAGATACAGGCCGGACCTGGGTGAGCCTGACTGTCAGCATCCAGCTCAAAGAGGTCAAAGACAACTAGTGAGGCTGTTCATCGGTGGGTGAAAGAGACTGTAAAAATCTTTGAGAGCAATAATTGGAGCTAAGAAATTGATAACTTGATCTCACCAAGAGAGGCAGTAAGGACCACGGCTGCCATGCCCACCGTGACTGCGATGAGGCAGAGCGCACCTGACATCTGGATGCGCAGCACTGCTCTGCAGAGCCCTGCTTGTACATGCATCAGTGCCAAGAGCATTCATAATGGCATAACCCAACTAACACGATTTAGGTCTCCTGGAATTCTGTAGTTTATTTAATCCGATGAACTCATTAATGTTGTCAGAAACACAGAATTAAATCGTCAATGATCTGGAGAACTGCAGCCCCTAGAAGCAAACACGTAGTGTTTTCAAATAAGTACAGATGAACAGGGTTTGACTGCACCAAGGCTGCACATCTGCTTTTTTTTTCAGCCCCAGGAGGCTACTGGAATTCAGATCTTTCTTCAAACATGCACCCCCCCACTCTCACTGGTGAATTTATTTCAACAGAGAAAGTTTCAGGGAAAAGAAAATTAATTTTCACATTAGCAGACTTTTTCTTAAACTACATTAGTCAAAATACTGAGATTTTCTCTTTCTCTGCTATTTTAATTCTTTGTGGATTTAAGCACATCTGCTTTGGGCTTTCAAAATTATAGGGATATTTACAGTAGTCAGACTAAATCACAAATACAATACAAGCATTTCTCTCTAAACCCAATTTGGATTACATGATGATTTTAATAGTTAGAACAACTTTCACTCCACTTTGATAAATAAAACCCCCAAGAGGTTTCAGTTTGAAAGCATCATGAAAGACACAATGTACAGCTGGAACAGATATTTCATACAGACTCTTAGGTAAGACTATTTTGATCTAGCACTAAGGATAAATTGATTCCAGGTATGTGTTTTTTTTTCATTTCTGCAGTATGGTGTAATATTTACACCAATGTTTGACTATGTATAAGTATTTTGATTTTTTTGATAGTTACGTTGTAAATACATGTTGTAGCAGTGCAGAAGCCATCAATGTACAAGAGGAAGCTATCACTATAATGGCTAACATAACATCTCAGTAAGCAAATATTGAACCCCATCATTTCCAAGGTCTTGAATTCATAATATTTCTTTAATACTAAACAGCACTTCATCTGTATTTTTGAGGTTTCTTTATCTTACTACTAGCATGCTTTGAATCAGCTATAACTACCAAAAAAAAAAAAAAAAGGTAGAACAGAACACTCAGATCAAAGATTTTACCCTCTTGGGATGCTGCTGAGCATCACAGATAGTTCTGCCTGCCAGCTAGCTCCATGGCCAGCAGGGAAGACATCCAACCACCGCCCAGCCAAGCTGCAAATAAGCTCGAGCAAGCTCTGCAAAGATCTCCTCACAGCTGCTCGACCAGGGATGCTCTTCGAGGATAATTGAGTCCACACCAATGTGACAACAGTGAGGTAGACAGTGAAGGGAAATCCTTTCTCTAGATGCTTCACACTCTTCAAAACCAGGCTCACTGGCATGCAACTCGTTGGGGTACGTTATTAAATCAGACTTCAGTGACAAACTTCTGGTTTGAGATAGCATTTTGTGTTGACAATTATGGGGTTGTGTCTTCTCATATCTCTTTAATTTGCTCAAAGTCAGAGTGCAAAAGTGTATTTGTGGGCTGGGGAAAGAGAACAAATTGGAGAGAGGCCAATAACCCAGAAGAAACTACCAACTTCAAAAAGACAGAAGTTTACTACACAGTTAGTAAAAGAGTGATTTATGCTCAAAGGGATTATTTTGTTGTATCAGACCATACCTAAACTCTTGTGCTGCATATAACATGCTTTAACAAGATGTTTCAGGACTCCCTTTGAAAAAGACAGCCCTTATAAAGAGAGGAGACAGAAAAAGGGATAGCTCCTTACAAAGGAAAGGGCCAAAATGAAGCAATAAAGTCTGTGTAACAGATGATGAAATGAGCCCCAAATTGCTGCCATCTGTTAGCAACCTTTGCCCAGTGAAATGAATTTCATGTGAGGTCAAGAAATCCCAAACTGCTATTTCCTCATTACTATTAATAAGGGCCAGGTGCCATACAAACCAATGCTGGATCCAGATGTCCTTCATGTGGCTTTGATTACCCTTCTATGCTTCCATAATGATAAGAGGGAAAGTATTACAAATGCTCACACAGAAACACATTTAATATTAATTCCTCTGCAATTGAATTACTGGGGATTAACAGTGTTATACACCTTCCATTCTAACGAATGTTTAGAGTTCAGCTATGTAGATGTAACTCCTGCAAGATGTAGAGCAGGCTGCCCTTAAGAACCAAGTTACAGTATGTGCTGTTGCAACAGGGGCCTCTTCCATATTTTTTATGATTGTGTATGAGAACCAGTTCTTTCTACAAGTGACAGCCAAGATACAAGCAACAGTTCTCATTTGAATTTCATCAACAGCTTGTTGGATAGTCTTGAATGTCTAAAAAAGTATCAGTTTTCCCCGTCTCTGAAATGGACACACTCAATTTGATCCAGAGAGATGTGAAGATGTACAGTTTTGTAGTTTGGTTAAGATTAAAATGCTACAGATATGCATATACACTATTTATGGCATCCGTCAGTTGTATTTGGGTGCCAATCCAGTGCTACAACACAGCAGAAGGAATTAGTGATTGCAGAGAATTAAGCATACACTGAGGCATATCCTGAAGAAGTATGCACGCACTGTCTGCACTTAAGCTTATTTACATACTAGATCAGGTCCTTGATTATAAAGTCAAGAAAAATTTGCTTTAGAACAGTCAGCATGGGTACGAAATTCAGCTGGGAAGCATACAAGCATTTCACATTCTGGACTCTCCATGGATAATCATATAACCAGTTGCAATCTACACTCAAAGAAACTATGGCAAAATAAATTATTCCTGAATTCTGTCTTCTAACTTTCAGTCTTGCCAAACTCATCATCGGCATCACATTTCCTACGGACTAAACAAACATCAAGTGAAATTCAACCCTGCCAAACACATGCAAATCCTTGCAGTATATCTCTCCAGTCATCTTAATGATATCTCCACAACAAAAACACAAAATCTATATGCTCATGAATATCCACCCCAAAATGTGGCAACAAATGTTTTGGTGGAAACATGCATGTGAAATGAAAAATACCACTAACACACCACAATGAATTCTCATGAAGAAACAACAAAGGACAGAAACACCCACTTAGTGGGAGAATATATGCCACAAAAAACACCAACCACATTCTGACCTTGCATATGAGATCTTCAATGGCGACCTATGAAATATTCCTACAGAATAAGCCTAAGCACTGGATTCACAATTCTAAACAATCATTGATTCTGGCGGGACACTGCTTATTGTCCTTTATAACCTTCTCTCTGATCTGCTGTTACATGAACCATCCTCGTCTGTACTGCTGCAAAGGGGCACGCAGCTGACTGCTGGTGTGCCCTCTCTGATCCAGAGGTGCTAGCTGGCTGCTTTCTGCCACGTAGTTTAAGTGGCTGCCCTGAAAGAATCACTCAAAGGAACTGTGTCTAGCCTCTTCCAGTCTGGATTTGTACTTCTTGAAGATCTGATGCAAGGTCAATGAAGGTGTAGTTACAAGAATTTCTGGCTTCATCTTTTTCTAGGAACGCTGTCTTTAATTAGGACAGTTCAGTGCTCTGATTTGGAGCATGGCCCCTCAGAAACTGTAAGAACATAATTGCTGGAGCGGTGAATATTGGCACAGGAAAAGGAATGTTTCAAGCTGGCTTTGCTGTTGAAGTCAGCTTATTATAAAGCTGACTTAACCCTCAGTCTGACTTAACCCTGGACTGACTTAACCCTTGGTCCAGAACTCTGCTTTATCCATCTACATCAGATAGTCCCGTAAAGCAGAACAGTCTCTCCTTTTGGTTCCTCATCAAAATATAAACCTTAAAATTAAAATGTTGGTTTTATTGCAAGAAAATCTGTGTATTTGAAAAATATTTCTAAACTGCTAAAAGCAAAATTTCTCATATAGTGACTTGTAGAAAAAAAGCTGTTGTTAATACACCCCAGACTGACAGTCCATGCTCACACACCTCCCAGACACTGTTCTGACTCTGCAGTCTCTCGGGCGTTGTCTGCCCTACATGTTACTCACATCAGAACCACAGAGACGGCTCGGATCTGGTGGTGGTGATTAGCTCCAGCCCTGCTCCCGTGCACCCCTGCACCCAAGGTATGCGTAGGCCTGGAGACACGATGTTATGCATGCAGACTACTGCTTTGGCAGGACGTGGTGGCCCCGTTACAGATGCTGCTGGGGTTCCGGGTGTCCCGACGCCGGGTGCCCGAAGGGGTGGGAGCAGTGTGTGATGGCACTGGTGGTCCTGCAGAGCAGCTGAGGTCTGAGGGGATGACTGGCCCCAGCAGGCCAGCCACCAGCTGACCTCCAGGTCCTTTCCAGCCTCAACCACCCTGGGAGTCTGTGCTAACTCCAGGCAACGCCATGGTTTCTGCAGCAGCTCCCCCAGTCTCCAGTTACTTCCTAGGGCATGCCACGATGCCTGAGCAGGCTCCGTACTCCTGTGTTGGTGCCGAAGGACCCTCTGAGACCCTGGGCCTCCTGGGGAGTGCAGGAGCATCCCCTAGGCCTGCTGAAGGTCTTCTGGGCCTGCAGGGCAGGTGCTTAACCTCAGTTAGGGGGGCTGGCAAAGTGCTAAGGCATGAGACTGTCTGCACTGCCTCCCCCTTGTACGACCTGGGTTCTTCAGTGCCTGGGGCATCCCAGGGTCTGCTGCAGAAATGGTGGAGACGTGGCTGTATGTAACTGCCCGAAGGAATGTACCAGACAGGTGCCACCTCACCATCAGCTCTCACACGCTTTTGTACACACAACCTCCCTACAGAGCCCTGTCCTCACTCCCCAGGGCACGGGGCTGGCCTTGGGACCGTCCGTATGGGATGACCCGCTAGCGAAGTGTTGCGCAGGCCAGAACCTCAGTCAGTCCACCTGGATGAAACACATCTCAACACCCTTCGTTCCACCGCAGCCTGCAGCTGACAAGCCAACGGCGGTGCCACAACTTCCAGCAGCGCACAGCACGCTTTCTTGAAGCAAGAAGGCTGCTCCTGCTGCCACGCTTCCAAGTTATCAACATCAAAATGGGCCAGAAGGAGGCGAAATGCCCTGAATACAGAAATAACCTCTTGGGGCTCCTGGAGCCTCTCTGACCACACGTGATGTGACCAAGCCTTGACTTTCCTTATGACTGCCCACGATACACCCATAGTACCTGCTTTGTATGAGTACTGTGCACTCCAGTGCAGACACCGTAGGACTGTTTCCTTTCTAATTCTCTTTTTGCAAATAATGTGTATTAAAACAAACAAGCAAGCAAACAATCAGAAACCTCCAGAAGATCAAAAATGAAAATGTTCATGCTGGGCAGCCTCTTGACAGAGGATCTGTTTAGAAAATAAAAAACCCTTCAGCAGTTTCTGAAGTGCATAAGAATGAATAAGCATATTTTTCCCCCAAGTCAAAAGCAAGTGTAGCCACAATACTTTTGTACAGAGCTTTGTTAAAAATGGTAGCAGTTTAAAAGTTCAAACTTGGCATACGTGTCCTTCTCAGTGAAGGCAAGCCTTGGAAAACATAAAACTGAACAAACTCCTGCCTGTTTCTGGCTGTGCAATCCAAAATGTGATTAAGTACAGTGGAATGCGATTCAGGGAAGACATGAATGGAGCGGGTACTCCGCATAAATGGTTCTACGTTATGGCTGTTACCTCCTAATGGGACAGCAGGAACATATGAAAAATCACTTTTCCGTGACAATTTTCTCAACTGCTATTTTTGAAAATATCTCTGGTTACTACACATCAGAAATAAAAACATCTAAGTGCTCTCTACTGTTTTAGTTTGCCTTGCGTATTTGACAGCACTTAATCACTCATGCTGCTTGTGCACCCTCCGAAATGGGGCAACGTGGCTAGACCCCTCCTGGGCTGTTCCCAGACAAGCGTCAGGAGAGGACCTCGCGCCCTTCACTGCCTGCTTCAAGCAGGGCACTGCTCTCAGAAGGCTCTGGCAGACCCATGCATTGTCTGGCCTCCACCATCCACTACACACAGCACTAGAAAGAAAAGCAGCAACCCACTTTCATCTGCTGCCGCCTGAGCCGTGCTCAATCCTCTTAGCTCTGCCCTCCAAGCTCGACACAGATGGAGAGCGCAGCAGGGGAGGGCTGAGTGGGCCCAGGGAAACTTGTTAAAGCCTTGCCGCTCGGGGTGGGGAGCAGCATTTCCTTTCTCTTCAGACAGAAACCAGGTCTTCTGTAGACATCGGCTGCACACCTCGGTCTACATTTCAGCGCACTCACACAATTGCCATAGGAAGCGCCATCGTGTCACTCAGAGATGTTTCTCTTACCTGACATTCAACCACCACAGGGCAGTGTGATCCGTCTGAGCAAACAGACTTCCAGGAACATAATCCTGATGCACATCCATGGCTACTCACTCTTTGTAGCCAAGAACGTCATCTGCTATGGGCAGTGCTAGCAGTTAACGAGCAGGGGAAAGTCTTCTCCTCTTCAGTACCAGATGTCAGCACAGACCTAGCCCACCTTTCTGAGATGTGTACTGATACATAAACCCCATGGGTACAGACACCGCACTCCCGATATGACTTCAAATACTTAACATCTAAATGACTCTTTCAGGAGCCTTTCTAAGTTTGATATCTTTCAGGAGACCCATAAACATGGCTCCTCACGTGGAGGCACAAACTCAAAGCTTACTCTAAAGCTGTCTGTCTATATTAGTGAACTGAACCATGCCCAGGAGTGTTTCTGGCACTGGAACAAAGTAATTTACAGTATTAAAGTGTCAGAACGCTCCCTGGCACGGTTTTAACATATCTCAGCCACCACATTCCCCAGCAATTCCCAGGCACACTGCAGGAATCATTCCCAATACTGCATGCAGCCACCAGGTCTTGGAGACTAAGAAAATCTGCTAGCAGAGGCAGGCATTTTCATGCCAGTTGGCCTCGGTGTCAGAGAACTTTTCCATGCGCGTTCACTAGTACAGACCTAGCCTGCAAGTCTCAGGAACTGCTGCCATTTTTTTCAGCTTAACCAGAGAAGGCATTTAAGGCTGCCAGTGTGGTAGGCAACTAGATTTTGTCTTTTTCCTAAGTTTATCCTGAACAGCATTATGTTACATAGAACAGGATTATTCTATGTTAAACTACTTGAGCTATTCACTCCTAGAAGGTGATCTTCCACTTATTTCAGAGAGGCTCTTTAGTTACGAGTATGAACGATTATCTTTCAAGCAAGTTGGGTCACGTTAGCCATACAGCTGGCAGACATGATCCATCAATGCTGAGAGCTTGGAATCATCCACAGAGACCAAAGGCACACCCTGGAAATGAAGGGGGCCACGCAGTACAAGAAGGCAGAGGACTTGCAGTGTTTAGGCATCAGGAGGAATTCTTTGTATTTTTGTTAAAATGCACCAGTGCATGGTGATGGGGGTCACCCAGCCATGCATCAGTGACCCACTCTGGAGAGGTGAATTAAGACCTCTGGATGCAGCAAAGACAGACACAAAATTGAACAGCAGTCTCATATTCAGACATCAACACGATGAGACTTCAGCCATTATACGTTCCTCAAGGTTAGGAATTCCCCTCTCCCAGCTTTCTACAGCTCTTGGGAAGGAAGACAGGTATCACCCTAGCTTGTTGTCTGGGATCAGTTTTGCTATAGCTGTTGGTTATGAAGGTTCACCACAGAAAAGGTAGGTGCACTGCAAATGAGGTGAAGAGGTACTGCTGCCCCTGCACCTCTCATGCTGAGTACAAGTTATCATCTACACCTAGCGAAGGTAGGAAAACTGGGACTCCTAACAGCCCATCCGCCGGGTTAAGGAGCAATCCTCCCATGATTTCCACAACTTCAAGAGGACTATTTGGTGTCAGCGTGTCCACTTCTTCTGATTGGTAATATAACCTCAAAATTCATGAGCCTCATCTGCTCTGCAATGCCGCATGGTTCCCACCATCTTCAGAAAGGAAAAGATTTCCATTCCAGTGTTTAAGCACTCCCATGTGAGCTCCTTTGCTGTGAAGCCATTTCTGTGCCTGTTTGGCATTAGAGCAGTTCCCTTGCGTTGGATTATGAGTGCTCGATGCTCTTCTGGGTTTGTTGTATGTATTATTGTACTACATGCCAAAGACACGATACATGTGATGTACATCTTTGTGAATTCCTTTAACGTTCTTCTGAATAGTGAACAGTACAGCTCCAATGGCTGTTCATTTGACTATAAAACAAAGGTTTTAATATTTAGCAGATCATTTAAGCCTCTCACCAGCTGTGACATGAAAATGGTCCTGTTGTAAATTAAGATCTATGCTGGAAATGATCTTTATTAGCTGGGACGCAACAATCTTAGAAATAATAGAAAATGGTGTGATGGACAATGAATACCTTGTGGCTCAATACCCCATTACTCCAATATCTCTACACAATGCACTTTTCCTCGAGGGTGTAACCAGGACTGGCCCAAGTGATTTGAAGGAGCAGCCCTGTGAAGGGAAAGGCAGTAAAGAAACTTTTGAAATCTTGATGGAAAATCAACTCTGAACCAGGATCAGAAACAGTGGACCTCTCATGATACACATTCCCTATAGCTTGCTATGATATTCAAGCCAGACTGGCCAAGACAGCCATAGCTTTTTGGCCTACTGAGGACATTTTTGTGTCTCAGATGTCACTGTGCTCACCTGGCCTTCTGCTGGAGATGAAAGTCAGTTCCCATGCAGTTTTCTGTAGGTACTTGGTAGTAGCCTCAGCAGCCAAGTAAATTTTTATTGCCCTGCCACTGGCAGCGAAGATCTCTCCTCAGTGCTTAGATGTGCAATCACTCTGGCTGCAAATATATGAGCAAACCCTAGCTTGCTCCTCTCGTTTATGCGTCTTGTTGCACTAGGTGGAATGCTGGCTCATGATGACAGTCAAAATGTCCATGCTAGCCTGGGTATGTTCAGCCCTTGGAATGTGCGTATGTTTCCTTAAATGCAGAATGAACACAATAACTTCTTCAGGAAGTCTTTTTTGCTGGCGAAGAAACTTGCTTGAATATAGCCAAGACAACTGATCCTCTCTGCCCCATCTCTACCTGTTGCTAGCAATATGGAGAAGGCAGAATGGGACTTGCAGCTTTAGCAGCAAAAGGAAATCAGAAATTCCTGAAGTGGGTGCTGATGCTACTGCTTTTGATGTGCAGCCAGTCCTGAATCAGTGACTGTTCTGTTGATTTGTCTCTTATTTACCTTAATCCTTCATGTAAATTCAGGTTGCCACCACATAATCAAGCCATCTCATCAAGGGGTGAGAGGACCATCCCTCTAGATCACTAGGGCACTTGGGTCTTCTCTTCCACAGGACCCAGACAGTGCTCCCCACTGCCCCTCACACATGGGCCAGGTGTTTGTGGACTAGATCGTAGGCCTTTGCAAAGTACTAATCAGACAAGGCTCTTTTTCTAAGCCTGATGTTGTGGACACAGGATGGGGCTGGCTGAGCGCACACTGCACTGGTATCCTTCCCAAGCTACTCTAGGGTTTTATATGCTTATGTAGAGGGAAGATGCAACTCTACAACCACCAAAACTGGCAGAGGTTCTAAAGGACAGTGTAATGTTTGATAATATTCTTAAAGTTCTTCAGTTGGCTGCGTTTCTTTAAGCTGAGATCTCACACCCAGCCAGCCCTGTGTTCAAGTATGCCTGTTATTGGAGAAAACGGATGACATGAAGTCCTGAAGACATTTAGAAGCGAGAGTATGGTCCAATGAATTCTTTTGGACTTCAAACTGGTGATATGCCATTACCTCCTTTCCAAAATAGTACAGACACCAACTCACAGAGTTGTTACCAATGCACAAGTCCAGCTGGAGGCCAGTCACCAGTGGTGTGCATCAAGATTTGATACTGGGGCCAGTACTGTTTAAGATCTTCAGTAATAACCTAGATGATAGGACAGCACACATCCTCAACAAGTTGGCAGACACTACAAAACTAGGAGGAGTGGCTGATAGACCAGATGGTTGGACTGCCATTCAGAGAGATCTCCGAATCCCTCTGGAGAAATGGGCAGATAGGGACCTCACCAAGTTCAACACAGACAGCAAAGTCCTGCTCCTGGGAAGGAATAACCCCGTGCATCAGTGTGCTCTGGGGTCTAGCTGGCTGGAAACCAGCTTGGCAGAAAAAGACCTGGGGTCCTGCCGACAACAAGTCGAACAGCAATGTACCATTCCAGCAAAAAAAGCCAACAGCATCCTGAGCCGTGTTGGAAATAGCGCTGGCAGCAGGTTGAAGGAGGCAATACTTCCCCTCTCCTCAGAAATGGTGAGGCTCCATCCAGGGTGCTGCGGCCAGTTCTGGACAACCCAGTACAAGAAAGATACAAAGCGAGACTGGAGCAAGTCTGAGGAATAGCCAAAAACTATGACGAAGAAGTAGTGCATCTGCCTTATGAAGAGAGGCTGAAAGAGCTGGGACTGTTTAATGTGAAAAACAGAATGATCAAGGGGACATTAACAATGAGTACTAATCCCCGATGGAAGAGAGTAAGAAAACAGAGCCGGACTCTTCTTGGTGTTATCCAGTGAAAAGACCAGAGGTAACGGGACACGTGGAAATACAGGAATTTCCCATTAAACATAAAGAAAAAAACTTTCTTATGGTGAGGCAGATGAAGCACTAGCACCAGTTGCCCAGAGAGGTTGTGGAGTCTCCAGTTTCGGAGACACTCAAAACTTGATCTGAAAAGATCCTGAGCTGCCTGCTCTAGTTGACCCTGCTTTGAGCATAAGAGGTAGATTGGATGATCTCCAGAGGTCCTGTCCCACCTCAGCTATTCTGTGATTTCTACAACTGTGTGTTTCTTAGCCAAGTGGAACACTGCACCCTGAGACTTCCATCTTTTCCAGGCTGCACCTTTACAGTTAGGAGCAGAGCAACTCCAGTCTATTTCAGCCCATGCAAATATAAGGATGTAAAGTTTCAGTTCCTACAGATCAGTTATGTGCTCTTTGACTGGTCAAAATCTGCTTTCTTGAGTTTCAAATCCTTTCTGGCTCATTCATCACTGATTCCAACAGAATGGGACTGGGATGTGTACCAATGTATTGACGTTATTTTAGCAGTCAGTTTTGGCTCTCTTATCCTCTTACTAACATAGTGCTCCAGGGAGAGAAGGGAAGAAAAATTGGGCAAGTTCTTCCTTTGATCTCATATTTACCCTTTTTCTATATCCATAATCAGGATGAAAAATCACAACAGAGGAAAAACAAGCTAATAAAATTCTGCATCTCCATGTAGATGATTATTCCTAGCAATGATGCTGGGTAAGAGAATGACATGCGATACAACATTCCACTTGCACAGTATGAAGTGGGAGGACAGGGACTGTGGTGTGTTGGTTGCTTTCCCTTCTCCAGGAAATTCCTTGAAGATCACTGCCACATGCTGCAATCTGGTCCCTTCATTAAGCCAAAGAATTTCTGCAAGGTACCTTAGCAAACCCAGGGATAAATCTTCACTGGCAGCATCAACTAAAGATGAACTAGGCTCCAACAGAAGATGCACACTTACCACCATCTTCTTTTTAAGTTGAGGACAGTTTTTTAATAAATAGCCATCCAGGAGTCACCAAAAGCCAATTTCAGCACATGTAGTATTGAAGTGTTTCCAGCAATTGAAGTTAACCAGAAATATATATTTCATTACAAAAAAAAAAAAAAAGTCACAAGAATTTCCAATTCATGTAATGTATCTGACAACATTTAACAACAACAAAATAAAGCCAATGGGAAACACAGGACTAATTTTCATTAATGCTTTGTGTACAAAGAAAAACATGCTCAAAAATGCTGAAAAAATGTTTTGTTGGAGAGAAGACACTGAACATCTGGTTATTTTTGAGAAAAGCAAAAGGGCTCCCTCTGGAGTGGATTCGGAAATTAACACAGGATTCAGATTTTAATAGGTGGGCAGAGAAAATGAACATCAGTAAAAAGTAAATGCATTCTTGTCTCTTGTTAGTTTACTCATCCTGTTTACAATGAGCATACTGGGACTAATTCAAGGAGACTATATCATGATTGAATGATATGGATCCATGCCTAGAATATTAAGTCATTAATTAGTTTTCATGCATGGACTTGCATGTGGCAAAGAGGCAAATTAAGGATACCTGAAGAGACAAGAAAGCTTTCTTAGTATGGAAAGCACTCTAAAGAATCTCTGAGAAAATAAATTTTGAAGCCAGCTGAGAATCCACATTTCAACCCTGGATGGTCATGCACAATTCTATAAAAAACTAATGAATACAGTCACCGCTTGTATGCCCATGGCAATCAGCTCAATGTGAAAGTGATAGCGGAATAACTTTAAGGACATACACAAAAACATGCTCTACTGGATAATCATGAAGACTGCTTTCAAATTCAGATGTGAGAAAGACCCCGCATTCTGGTGGTTTATTTACATACAAGCCAATTAACAGAAAATTGTATTTTCATGCAGTAAGAAAAAAGTTAGATCACCTACAAACTGAAGTCAACTTACTGCCTGTTTTTGCTCTTCTTCCTATAATCGTTGGCAAAAGAAAAAGGTGAAGAGAGAAACAGGGTAGATTAATTATTGTACTATAAGGAAACATACATACACAAAATCTATAACAGATCCAATGAAAGAACAGAACATGGCAAATTGTAGAAACATCTGTAGACACAAACGGAAACAAGGAAGTTAGATGTAACTGTTGTGGTGGGAAAGCAAAGATGTAATTTGTTCCATTCTCAAAAGAAGACTCTTGTCTAAAATGGCCACCAGTATTTGGGAAAGTTGAAAACGTGGAATGGATGTTACTGTGATCTTTGCTTGAAGCAGAACCTGTACTGGTGTCTCTTCCTATCCTAGACTCAGAAATGACTCTCTAGTTGTCTTCAAGACAATCTTACTTTCAGTCTAGAAATATCAGACTATCATCCTCAAAAGTCTGGAAACACCCTTTGAAGTGTGCAATCAATGCAATGCATTTGGTTTCCTGCATGCACAAATCTGCCATCACAAAGACCAAAACTGTCATAACGTGAGAGCTAAAATATCACCTTTTTGATCACAGAGTGACCACTAGCACTGGACCTGCAGTGACCTCTGCAGATCAGATTTCAAAAGGGCAAATTAAAGAGCGGCAGGCAATCAGATCTAGAATGGGAGGAGAGAAACTGGGAGACAAACACCAAAGATATGGAGTAAGCAAAAAGAGAGAACAATTTCATCGTTGCAATGCAACTTCTATCAGTATAGATCACTGCTAATTTGAAAGACCAAAAATAGTGAAATATGGATGAATTTATCAGCTTTTGAATCAGAGAAATGTATGCTATGATCCTCCTGGGCCAGCAGAATCACACTAACTTCAACTATACATGCTTTTTTGGGTATGAGCAAAATATCATATATTGAGAGTTTCTTTTACAATTCAAATGTTTTCATAAATGTTGTCCTCACCTGTATAACAATGGGAACACCATTTTGAGCTCTACAGGCTGTTCTGTCACGTGGGCTTGGTTGTGTGGAGGAGCATGGCAGCTGTAGTGTGGTAGCAACAGCGTGCATTAGAAAGATAGGTTGGCAGCATGTTTTTTGAGTACTCTTGTGTTTGCAGAATTAGTAATTACAGCTTTTTCAGGGTAACAGTGTGTGTTCCCTCCAACAGTGGCTTTGCACGGAGTGGCAGTGCAGTGAGCAGCAGGACCACTCCCCAGCACATCTCCCCAGAAATTCAGTTCATGGAATTAAAATTCATGGAATAGATGTTGCTTCTGACCTTGAGATCTATGAACCCATTTATCTACCTTCCCTCATTTATTTCCTGTCTGAGTAGGACTAACCAGTCTCTGTCCCCTAATTTGGAGTAGTTTCTTTTCACTGACCACTACACCAAAAGATAAAGATGTGTTCCTGACTGTGCACTGAGGGCACTACAGAGATACACTGGAAGTGACCGCAGAGATGTACAGTAACACATAACCACATCACTCCACATTTCTGAGCAGATATTTCTGTTTTTTTCTCCCAAGATGTGGGGTGGTTCAGGTGCATATTTAGGCACTGATGTAGCAGATGTAGGGCACGGTGTCACTGAACCATGAATCAACATCGGCTGCGGAGGCCACGGCTGCCCTCCCCGTGCTCCCACATGTTTCCAGTTGTTCCTTCTACAAGCACGGGGACTCACAGGACCAGATGGTGAGCCAGGTCAGGGAAAAGATCTTAAATGATCTCCACTCTACAAAAAAGTTGTTAGTTTGAAAACTGAGGCTTTAGCATTAACTACAGATGTGAAAAAAAATCTCAAGAGACGTGGAGCTTTGCTAGAAAGAACTGAGCAGTTATTAGATAAATCATCAAATCAGCTAGTGAGGAAATTACCATTGAGGAAATGGAAAAAAGTGATATGGGATATGTCTGCAGAATATCATTGTAGCTTAAGGCAAAAACCCTGCAAGAAGGCAGACAATCATCACTGCTGACTACTTATTAGAAGAGTGCCAGCTAATGGCACTAGGTGATTGAAGTCTTCAGAAGAAAAGACAGAAAGGTAAGCCCGCAGCCTGGATGAGGAGAAGATAAAAAGCATTGAAGGGAGGCACTGGCGACACCACTGGCAGATAACTGGCCACTGTGCAGCTTGGGTGGACAGGAGGCCTCTCATGTGCAAGGGCCTGATCTGCTTCTGCCTAACTAGAGATGGCCGGAGCTGCCGGGGGATGTGAGAGTCGCGGGCAGCACCACAGCGGCCGCTGCAGGAGCCCTTCAGGTGCAAGGCCCTGGTCTTCGCCTCAGCTGCACACGGGCCTGCTCTCTGGCATGATCTGCACATCCACGCTGTTATCACCTCTCATCACCCAGACTGGGATGGCCTGGGATGGCTGGTAGCACTGCTGTGACCACACGCAGCACCCCTCCCACAGCCCGTGGGTGCTGTCCGAGGAACGCTGCCCTGCACTAACAGACTGGCCCAGAGTTCAAAGGCTCAAAGGGTTTCAGAGAGCGTTGGACAGTGCAACCAAAACGCCACCGACGACACTTGGTGAAGAGCTGAAGGACCTGAACTCCTCCAGGACAAACCACCCACAGTTGCCTACACCCTGGTACCTGCGGCCTCCTGAGTGCCACAGCACAGAGCGCAGCACCTGGAGACCAAAAACAAATAAAAGGTTCAGAAGCACACACTGTGTGAAGAGCAACCCGAGTGCATGTTGCAGGAGTGTGGGCAGATGGCTGTGCTGTCTAACAAACATCAGAGCAGGACGCAAATCGCGGGGGTTCGATTGCCCGCACACACAAGGCCGCCATCACAGCACGGGTCAGCCCTCGCAGCTGGAGGATCTGCCCCAGTGCCACAGGGAGAGAACTTGCCTGCACAAAGCTTTAAACTGAGCAATTTTTCAGAACGTAGAGAAGTTATAAATGAAAATGAAGGAAAATGCAGAGATCAAAATATGTAACAAAGATGTAAAGGAAGTCTGTTAAAAATAGTGTTAGATAAATCACCAGAGTAGACTACAGTGATAACTCGTCTTGCATTGAACAGGGTTCATTTTACCTAACGTACCCATTGAAAACAAAGGCGTCCAATATCAATTAATCATCTGGGCTCCTTTTATATTTAACAGAAAAAATAGACAAACCTCCAGAGAACAACTGTGTCCTTCCAAATATATGCTTTCCTCTCTCTCCTGTTTACAGAGGGAGCCGAGATACCAGACTTTCAGATAACCAAAGTTAGGTAAGATGAATCCAGCTCTAAATACTGAAATGAAGGTGGCATTAAAAATGCAGAAAATATTGTATAAGAAAATGGAAAAATCATAAAAGCTTAACAGCTGATCTAAATTATAAATGAAAACTTTTAAGTGCACCAAACGAGAAGAGTAGCTAAAACTTGAACTAAAAATTCATGTCTGACAGGGCTAAAGCTGCCAGAAAGGAGTCTTTGAAATGAACACAAATATCAGAAACAAAACAAAGCCTTGAGGTGGTGTATATTGGGTCTTGATAGTGATGGTAAAATTCTTAATAGGGGAATAGGAATCAGTATTTCTCTTCTGTGTCTGAGTAATAGGAGGACGCTGTACTTTCCCCTTGTAGTTTCCATCAGCGAAGAGTGAAACACTTTCCACCAATAATGAGAAAACGTGTTAAAAGAGTATCTACTAGAAATACTATTTTTAGATCAATAGGCCTGGGCAGCTTGCAGCCA
Organism: Cygnus olor; assembly: GCF_009769625.2. Taxonomy (NCBI): domain Eukaryota; kingdom Metazoa; phylum Chordata; class Aves; order Anseriformes; family Anatidae; genus Cygnus; species Cygnus olor. The sequence continues at coordinate 574,840 of NC_049171.1, forward strand.
AAACTCTTACAGTAATTGCATGAGGAGTTATCTGGTCCAGTTAAAGCAATTTTTTACAGATCCTAGAAGGGTCCAAGGACTGGGTTGTGCTGTCTTGTACTGATATTCAAATAGGGAGATAAGAAAACGCAATTAAGTATAAACATCTTGCCCTATCATTAATTGATTCAAAGTAACAGAAATGCTGATACAAGACTCAACTAATAAGTAATGTATGAAGCTTTATAGCTTCATGGAAAATAGGTCTTGCCAAATAAATCTGATTTTGTTATTTGAATGTATTACAAGTTTGGCTTCTACAGGAACTGCACAGATGTAATATATTTTCATATGAGGGAATTTAATTGTGACATTCTCGTTAACCAGTTAGCACTATACAAAACAAACAAAGCACATTACATGGAGTAAGAACAGGATAACTGACAGAATTCAAAAAGCTGTCACTGGTGCAAAAAGGCACAAAAAGGAAAATAGCAATGAAGAATAATAAAACTACTCCTGTAACTTCTTGTATAGTGTTGCTTAGACTCAGAGAAGAAATCAATGTACAGTTTGCTTTTGCCCAGTTTAAAAAATAATATTAAATATCAGCAGAAGGCAAATAAAATCATAAAAAAAGACTGAAGTACAGTATTGTGAGAAACTCAGCAGAACTCTACCTGTCCAACTGCTTTAAAAAAGAAGATTGAGGAGTGCTGTCAGTGTGAGGAGTAAGTATCTGCATAGGGAAAAAACAGGGACACTAAGAACTCCTTGATTTAATGGAGGGAGAACCACACGTACCAGAGCCCATGGGTGCAAACTGAAGCTAAATACATTAAAACTCAAAATAAGGTAGACATTTTTAACTGTGCAAGCAAATTTGCATTGGCAGTGGATTTTCCATTTTTGATTTCATCAGTTCAGGAACAGATGTCTTTCTGGAAGATGCTTTCATCAAAGACAAGCTGGCAGGCTCCATATAGAGCTAATAAGGGGGAAATTCAAAGAACCATATTATGCAACGTGTAAAACCAAATAATTGTAAGAGTAACAGGCTCATAGGATAACTCAGGTTGGAAGGGACCTCAGGAGGTCTCTAGCCCAACCTCCTACTCAGGACAGGGTCAGTTTAATCTCAGACCAAGTTGCTCTGAGCTCTGTCCCGTTGGGCCTTGAAAACCTCCAAGGATGGAGATGGCACAACCCCTCTGGGCACATGCTGCACTGCTTCATCATCCTCCTGGGGGAGAAGTTCTTCCTTATATCCACTCCTATTTGCCCTTAAAGTTTTTTAGCAATTTTGGAAATTGGGGAAGACAATAGATTCATAAATGAAAAGTCTAGTAAGAGATGGCTTCTAAACCAATCTTCTGTGTAATACAGCCTAGCAATGTCATTAAATTTTCTGACAAACTCGTAATTTCTGATAGAAGTGGACTGCATGATCCAATTTAACAAATGGGTCCTAAAAAACACTGGTTTATCAGATGGGGGTCCTCCTCCCTCCTCCCTCCTCCGTCTCCCCAGTTGCAATGCTGCCACTGGTGCCCACGTGCTCCCTTTACTCTGCAGTATCCTGCCGTAGCCTCTGCTCTCCTCACCCGTGAGTCACTCATATCAGCATCTGCTGCTGCTCCACACAACACCACGCTCCCTTGTCCAAGCAGCCGGGCAAGAGGCTGCACACACCATTCGGGCAGTCAGGAGTTGGGAACTTGACGGCCAGGACAGCACGGCCATCAATCCACCCGTGGCTAGGGGACAGATAAAGTTTTGCGGGCTGCTTGTACAGGTTCCAAGTAGTACATCTCTCTTAGCCAGACAATCTACCTTGCCTTCAAGGCTTTCAAGGTGGAAGAGCAGAAAGTCAGGCCGGATGACGGAACAGCCACTCAACCCAATGGAGATGACAGCATTCACACCAGCTAGTGTTGGGGAGGATTAATGTCTGAAGGCTCACGAGTGATTTGAAAACAATGTTAAAGCATTAAACATGTTAAAGCAAAATATCTGTACTGATTGTGTGTGCAAGGTAACGCCTAAAATGCTAAGGCTGTGGTCATCTGAACCACAAAGAATCAAACCATTTCTGAAGCAACAACTTTTTGTACTTTCTGAAATTTGTAATTCAGTTTTGGATGCCCATCTTCAGAAACTCACACTTGAACTTACAAAGGTTTAGGGTCTGCAGAAGTCAAGTTTAATTTAGCAAATTATTATCTTCAATATTTTTAGAAGATGGATGTTAACTGTCTGAGCGGAAAAAAATTACAGTGTGCAGGACCACTGGCATAAAAATATACCTCCCAAATATTAATTCTAGCCATGTGCTCATCTGCACTGGGAAGCTAGAAACAACAACAACAACAAAAAAAAAAACAGCTACCTCTAAAGAGTATTTGATCATAGCCTTGTATGTACATTCCTATTCCAGAATACAAGTCTAATCTAAAGAGTGACTGAACTTCATGTTTATATACTATGTGAATTAATTATCATTTTCAAGTGCAGTCAAGCTCTACACTTTTCTAGAACTATCAAGAGGTGGCTATAGCTAAACCATAAAACCCTGTGCTTCTCCTGTCACTGTGATCCCTCTCCCATTTCTTCCACTGTGTATTGTATCTTTGTTGCATCTTAGATCAAAAACTCTTTGAATAAGGACAATGTTTTCTCATTCATTTTATGTAATGAGGCTCTTGTCCAATTTAAAGAATGGAAAGAATAAACACACAATAATATTTCAAACTCTGGTAATCAACTACGAGCTCAATTCTGGCAGTATGCTATGAAAAGAATAATGGACCCTCAACAGAAATCCAAACAACATCATGCAATACAGATCAGAACCAACACCATCATAATGTAAAGCAAAAAGAAAAGACCCTACAAACATCAAAGGGTTACTGTGGTAGTGCTTGGTGAAACACTGCCATGCCACTGGGGAGTTCTATTCTGTACTACAGTAACTATAGTTTCCTGTTTATTTTCCAGTTAAACTCAGAACTAAATTGTTACCCAGAACAGCATGTAGATTATTACCTAATCTAATTTTTCTCCAAAACCTTCCTATTCTTACATGTTCTTGATATTTTAACCAAAAGAGCAGCATACGAACCTGAAATTTCATTAACCATCTGCACCAATATGCAGAGCCAGTAAGGAAATGACTTTTTGCAAAGTCCTTGTATTCCTTATGAAGTATTTATGATAGTAAGAACAGCAAAGCAGGAATCTCAGAACGGCAATAGTGAATTCCAGACCTGTGGGAGAGAAGGATGCACTGCATTTCTGACATGAAATGGCTTACTTTGAGCAGTTTCATCAGCCCTTCAAGCTGCACCATCAGTTCTCTTCTGCTTTCTTGGAGCGCAGACATCCTCTGTTCCAGTTCATCCTTTCTCTGCCTGTTCAAGTTATATGAAAGAAAAAGTCAGAAAATAAGCTTTGGGTATTTCAAAACCACGTCAGGAAATTCAGACATAACTCTGCTTTTTGTCACTCCCCTGTGCTTCCAGTTTATAAAAATATTGCAAAATACTGTACAATGACCATGAAACCTATATACAAAAATCAGACTTTTCACTTAAAATCCAGAAATCTACAGTTAACATCTTGGTAGTAGAAAGCTTTTTTCAAAAGCACTGTATTTTGAGAAAAAAAGCCAGCTTCCTTTTAAGAACACTCTTAACGTGAGAGCCAGGCATCCTGCAGAGCTTTCAGACAAGAATGAACTATGGGAGGGAAGAAAGAAAAAAAAAAAAAGAGGAGAAAAGGCTGCAGATGTTTGGAAAGGAAAAGCACTGGGCTATCACCTATCTGGATGGAGACTCGGCAGAGCTATTTCTGTCCAGCAGTGTGACGTACGATCTTTGACACGTTTGTTCTATTCTACCAGAACCCATGTAACAAGAATAGGAGGCAATAAGCGTCTTTCCCTCTCCTTGGCATCAAAAAACCGCTGCATTTCTACAGATGCCTATCTGCGGGAGATCTAAGGAAATATGACTGTATGGTTTGTTTTTATATTAAAAAAAAACACAAAAAACCACGAAGAAGTAACTAATACAAAGAGAAATTCAAAGACGAACTGTCAACACATGTCAGAAGTTCAGTATCTTATATGATTTAAAAAATGCTGGACCCCACAAATCACAAACTTTGGAATAATAAATAACTGTAAGAAAAAGCAGATGAGAAAGGCTTATCTAGTCTTTGACAGTTGTTTTTGTGGACATAATAATGTCTTCCTCCAAAGTTAAAGGCACCACATATTGAAGACTGAATTTTTAAATGCCTTAGATCTTATCTATACTGTTACATGATGTACAACGGATAAACCATTCTGTGAATTTTAATAACCAACAGGTTTTAGAAGCACCAATCGGACATCAGAATCTGGAACTGAAACAGGCCTCTTACTCAGATGGAATATATTTGTTGAGTATGGCTTGCTTTTATTGTAGTGACTGTGAATACAATATACAGCAAGCATTCACCCCAACCAGAAAACTGTTAAGATTACATTATAGAATTAACCAGTTTCTATACTGATTCTTAAAAGAACAGAACATTATGAACACTATTCTATGATTAGCTATCCTAGGTATCTTTAAACTCTTTTTGTATTTTGATGAATGTGGTTATTAAATACCCATATATATATATATATATATATATATATATTTAAAACAACAAGGCAGCAAAGAGATGATTATATACGCATGGTCACCTGGAATATGTTAAAAAAGCATGATAAGCATAACTCTTTATGTTTATATTGTCCCTTTTCTGTGGGTCAGTTCGAAGTCTGTAGCTTTTTATTCTATAGTTATTTAATATAACATTCTGGTAAACAATTACAAATAATGTAAAAATCAACATATTGAATATGTGCAGCTCTCCAAATGTAATTGTTAATTAAGAATCAACATCATTGTGTGTATCAGATTTTGGTTGATGTTATTCTTTTTTTTCTTTTTTTCTTTTTTTTTTCCTTTCAGGGAAGAAAAAAGAGGAACTGTTTGTCAATGACAAAAGGTGTTAAATGTTATAAAATAAAAATGACAGGTCAGTCTCTAGAGACAGAAATGGAGAGATGCAGTTTGAGGCATATGCCTGGAACAAACTGATCCATGGCACCTGTGTATAAATGAGCATCCTGAGCACATGCAAGCAGAAGAAACTAAGAACAACAGGACAGAAATCTGTAAGATGACAGATGCAGCCTTACTTCATCCATGGTTACCTTTGCCAACAATGTGATAGAGCTGACTCATCCTTATGGGCTGTGTTGTCTGCAAATTTTTAAACCTGTGACAAGCTGATTTACCATGGATTAACTTTTTCATGCTTTCATACATGCAATTGAGATGATTTGGTTATGTGTGCTTAAATGTTATCGAAGGCAAGGTCATCAGGCACTGCTCACAGAGGCTTGGGGAAGGGCTCCTGGATGGCTGTGACTTGGTGAGTACGTTGCCATCCCAGCTAACCCGCCAGTTGTGAACTTCCAGTGTGATGCTATGCAGTCAAGAAAATTAATGTGTGCTTTGAATTTATTAATGAGAGTGATGTTTGGTGGTAAGAAAGCTAACATTAGTTCTATCTATAGCACCAGTGACTACTTAGGAGACACTGCAGCCAGCACTGCAGCCTATATATAGAAGAGATGCAGAGGACTTAGGAAGAACTTGACAGCAAGCTGGAGATCTGGCAAACCTGCTGTATGGAGAGACTGAAGAAGTTCACAGAATCACAGAATCCTAGAATTAGATTGAAAGGGACCTCTGGTTCCAAGTAGTAGACCTCCTCTGAGGTCTCCCCTCAGTCTTCTCTTTTCCAGGCTGACCAGGCCCAGCTCTCTCAGCCTGTCCTTGTGTGACAGGTGCTCCAGGCCTCTCAGCATCTTCATAGCCCTCCTCCGAACTTGCTCCGGTAGTTCTATGTCCCTCTTGTACTGGGGAGCCCTGAACTGGGCACAATACTTCAGGTAAAGCCTCACCAGGGCTGAGTAGAGGGGCAGGATCACCTTCCTTGACCTGCTGGCAACACTCTTCCGAATGCACCCCAGGATCCCATTGGCCTTCTTGGCCACAAGGGCACGCTGCTGACCCATGGTCAGCCTGCTGTCCACCAGGACTGCCAGGTCCCTCTCTGCAGAGCTACTCTCCAGCAGGTCAGCCCCCAGCCTGTACTGGTGCTTGGGGTTATTCCTCCCTAGGTGCAGGGCCTTGCACTTGCCCTTGTTGAACTTCATGAGGTTCCTCTCAGCCCATCCCTCCAGCCTGTCGAGGTCATTCAAGTCATTTATGCAGGAAGAGAGGAAGAAGGGAAGGAGTCAAAATCTCTAAGTACTTGCATTCAGACAGGAATTTTGAAAAAGATCTCTTTAGCTCAGCAGACAAAAGCACAGAGAAAGACAACGTTTGGAAAATGGCACTCGGCATACGAAGGTTAGAAATAACATGCACACTCCTAGCCCACTGAGCACAGACAAAGCACAGAAGCTAACTGACGATCACATTAACAGTATGAGGGGATGTGGTATTCTTTCCATCTCTAAAATGAAAGCTCAAATGTCTGTCTGGAATGGGTGGATACTCTTAGTCCATTGGTAAGAGAACTGCAGGAAGAAATTTCCTAGCCTGGGTGATGTAGAAGGACAGATTGGAAATCATGATAATTCTTGACTGTTTGTACATGCTTGTGGTAGTTTTACCTTGCAAGGCAGCTGGACTCCACCACAACTGCTCTCTCACTCCCCTCCAAGTACAATGCTGTAATTCAACCTTTTTTACATTAGTGAATCTCCTGTGGGAGAAACTGTGACAGGGACTCTGTGTCAGGAGTGTGATGATGGGACAAGAGGGAATGGGGTTTAGCTTTAAATGAAAAGAGGGCAGGTTTAGATTAAAGGAGGAAACTTTTTACTCTCACCACTAAGGTCGGCGAGGCGCTCGTGCAGGCTGCCCCGAGGAGCTGCTGATGCCCCATCGCTGGCAGTGCCCAAGGCCAGGCTGGATGGGGCTGGGGGCAGCCTGGGCTGGGGGGAGGTGTCCCTGCCCATAGCAGGGGTTGGAACTGGATGAGCTTTAAGGTCCTTTCCAACCCAAACCATTCTGTGATTCTATGAAAGACATCAAGAAACTGAAAGCTCTTACTGCTCTTGAGATCATTGCCTCACTTCAAAAAACACGTGCTTTATCTGTGGTCTGAATGTGCCTGGTTTCCAATTTAAGCTCTTGGCGCTTATTGCATCTTTCTCTGTTGGATCAAACAGCATATCAAGTTGCCTCGCAATATCCTTTTTTCCAGCTCTTGCATAACATTTGTTGATATCTTCTGCTTCCTCCCCAGTTTTTAAACATTTAAAAAATACATACATAGCTATGTAAAGCACATAGCTAGAAAATCTCTGCACTGTTATCATTAAAGAATGAAAATACCAGTGAGATATGAATTGTACCATAATATAGCACATTCTGTATGAAAAAGTAATGACAGAAGTTGAAAGCTTTAAATTTTGCCGTATGGGACTAGATTATACTCTGTAGACACCACCTTCAGTTGCAGCAGCTCCATGACAAGACCACTGCACTTTATGGAAAACCTTTAAGCACTAATGGGAAGCACAACAATTTTGCCATTTACTAAGTGGACAGAAAAAAGTTTACCTCAGCAAATAAAATACAATGTAGTTTTCAAAGAGCTGTTGCTGCCAAGAGCTTAAATTTTAAAACCTACTTTAGATTACAAACACCATTTTTGAAGGTTAAGCTATGAAATCAACTAGTAATGGAAGATGAAATAAAATATAGCCAGAGAATACACTTGTGACTATCCAAACTATGAAACACTTTATTCTACAAATACTGACAATTTCTCCATTACTTAAAAATGTAAACTTGAAGAGGCTTTGAAGATCTTTCTCCAACTGTGGCTGTGTGTCTGAATATTTGTAGGTATGAATTTTCATAGTTTCAGTGATTAATCAAATAACTGACACTTATCTTCAATTCCACCCTTTTGTACAATACATAATAAGCAGTTAAACCATTTTTCTGCTCAGTTTTTCTTCTTTGCAAACAGTTTTCTGAACTATACAAAGAATTCGTTTTCAGAGACTTTTATTTACTTCTAAATCCACTTATAAAAGAACAAATTGTAATATGCCGTCAGTCTTCAGAATTCACCAGTTCAAAGTAACACTTTAGGGTTATTGAAGATACGCTGCTGTTATGCTGTCCAGGATAACATTTATCATTGTCTGTGCTAAAGAACAGACCACATGGGCTGATCAGCCACGGTATCAAATGCACGCAAGCTTTTAGATATTTCTTTTACCGTAGAAGCCTGAGTTCAGCCAGTAAAGTTGGGTTCTGCTGGGCTTTCTCGGGTGTGGGCTGCGAGGCTTGTTCATGCTCCAGTCTCAGACGCTGAATTTCTTGGAGTATCTCTCTATATCAGTGACAGAGGGAAGATTAAAGAGGAATAGGGTCAGCCTTTATACTGCTCTTAAAATACTGTTATAACCCTTCAAATACTGTTATAACCCTTCAAGCACTCTTTCTGTCAGTCTTCATGTATGACTGACACAGACTCAAATCCGAGACAGGTAAGTTAGCGCAGTCCTATGAATTGCTGTAATACACACAGGAAGTTTATTACTTAAGTAATAAGAAGCATGAAATCGCTCGCATGCCATATGCTGGCAAGGTCTCTTCAAAACCTTTTGTGTGGAATGGGCTAAGGGACCGCTCTAAGAGGAAGCTCCGTTTTCAGCATAGCCCGCTCTCACACATATTCCATCAGAAGGGCTCTGAAGGAGCGGCTGGTTGCTGGTTGGCCTCCCACTCACCCTTGCGAGGCTCCTGGCAGGCAGCAGGAGTAAGCCAAGCACCAGCTCCTGGCCGTATCAGCTCACAGTAACAAAGACGAGCTGCCCTGAGGCCTCACAAAGGGAAGGCAAGCAGCTAGCAGCCGCAGCACTGCACGTGCTCCCAGCTGCTGCTGCTGTGGGTAGGAGATGCATCCCTTGCGGCTCAGGACTCATTTATTAACAGAGAAATAAAATCTTTCTGATCTGAGAATGAAGATTACAATCTCTAAATCTCTCCCCCTTGCTCTTTCTTTAAGCTGCTCTCCTTAAGAGGTTTCATAACAGCACTGATTTAGATCTCCCTTATCTGTGATCTTAATGAATAATTTCAAATACCTGCAGGCTCTCTTGGTAGCGTACTAAAACTATGACACTTACATGGTGCAAGGATCAAGGTACACAAACCCTTCAGGAACTGGGACTCCTCCAAATGAACCTTACTAAATATATTTACCTGGTCTGCTGAGGCTGCCTTGGCAATTCTCAAGGCCCAAGGGGTGATGCAAGCCCATGCACCCAGAACAGGGAGACCCGGGTATAGCTGTGAGGCCAGCACAGCACCAGGACCCCAAGGCGACCTACTGGCTGGCTGGGCAATACAGCGTGTTGCTTTTGCAACTGCTCAACAGCTTGCTTTTTAGAACAGCACCCCCTTACTTTCTCTTAGGCAGAGAAACATGAACTTGACATGTGGGTGGTGAAGAAGCAGGTAAGTGCAAATGCAGTATTACAACAGAAACAGTTATCTCTTAACAGCCCCTCTGGAACAAGAGAAGGAAACCAGCTCCTACAGTCCATCTCCTATTTTTTTCAGGCCTCCTAATTTCCTCAGACTCTTTTGTCTTCCAGCAAAAGGAAAAAATCCCCATTTTTCCCAAGTTATGTTTATCCACCCCAACCTTTCAACCTGCCTGCTCTACGACGTAGCTGATTTATTTTCCTGCTGCCACCTGAATGGTTTACCCAGCTGTGATGTTTGCTGGGTTTGAGGACAGCAATACAGATACTCAGTATTGGTTAAGATGATTTTAAGAAGATCAGTTAAAAAGATCAACCTACTCCCTGAGGAATAATAGCACTGCAGCTGCATCAGCATGGTGCTAATTGGTTAATGAGGGAGATACACCCTTCAACAAAAGATCTAGGAAAACAATCTGGTTGATATAATACAAACAGTTAAAAACAACAAAGCATAGGATTAAAGGCTTTTCTCTCCTCAAATGTTTCTCCTTAAACAATACTGATCAAAGCTTGGTTTTTACCTGTTTTTGTTTTCCAGCTCTGCTATCAGCTGTCTTTGTTGTTTATTGGCATCAAAGTTGAAACCCAGGTCTGTTGGTGGGCGAGGCTGGTGGATGGAGAACAGAGAAAAATTAAACACAGTATTCATTACCTGTTAACCACATATGACACTGTTTGGATCCAGTCCCATGTTTCCTGACTGCCACAGTACAATACTAACAGCCCAGATTGCAAAGCTATTAAAAAAGCTGTGCTGAGATGGACTACTGGGGTACATCTGATCACGGTGTCTCAGAAATACTGCTTTAGGACTCATGAAATCATAGGACTCTGGCTATGGGTACCTCTGCCTACGCTATGAATCATCTGTTAACACCATCAGTCTGAGGAATTTTATTTGCCATTTTTTAAAAGACCTTCAGAAAAAAATACAGCATACCTACCTGTTCTTAAAGCACAGACAGGCTTCCCTGGGAAGAGATGCGTTACACCTTCTATCATAAAGTCTTTTAGTGAAACACTGACCTTCCATTATGTCAGTGAGTGAAGAAAAGTTAGAATAACTTATAGCCAGGGTCATGGTACCTATACCACTGCCGAATATCAGAACACACTGCTGACGGCGTGACTAACTCCTGTTCTCCATTTTCTTCTTATAATACACCGGCACAATGTAGTGTCATTAATGCTTAGAAATATTTTGACAGAAATATCTTTACAGCAAGGTCTTCAAACAGCTTCTGCAGCAAGCTGATACCAATTTCTCATGCTTTCTCTAGGTCCAATTTCTCCCCTTCTTCCAATTCATCAACTCAGCAGTGACGCTGGGGTTAAATGAAGTCTTTCAGTGCTGTTAGCTTTTGTGGATTCAGCGTTAACTAAATGTGAATCCAGGTTCACTGCCTCTTTGTGTTTGGCACACTTTTCACCAGCAGCCATCACCACCACTGAGAAAAGCACTGCGCAATTAAACAAGGATTTGTACTTTGTGGGAGAACCTGTTAGCAGCTGGGCTGCAGGATGAAGAAGCCGGTTACAAGGACTAAGAATGGAAAGAGAATTATAGGGTCTTGTCCTGGTTCAGTGCATTTCGCCGGTGGAATCCTAAGATGCTGCTTAGGAGGTCCCACGCAACTCAAAACCATCCTGGCCATCAGACACAAGAAGTTCTCCTTGGGAGAACTTGGAGCTGGGGAGACATCTTTCATTGAGGACAGGTCTCCTTGGCTGAGGAACAAGGCAGTACATAGGGTCTGCTTTTGGCACCGGGTCATTACTGCCTCTGATTTCCTTACTCTGTCTGTCTTTGGCTCCAGCATAGACAGGGTGCACTCATTTTGGCAGTGCAGATGACTACGGCCATGGTGCCATGCTTCTTGCCACATCTTTGGGAAATGGGGTGTCAGTATCCCCAGAAGTGTGCTAATGGAGGAGATGCTGTAAGCGCTGCCAACCCATCCCGCAGCGGCTGTGCGCTGGGACCGGAGCGAGGAGAAGGACCTCGCAGTTCAACTCTGAGCTTGTCACGTTGATGACATTACCACAAGGATGCCTTGGATGTGGCAGAACAGTCCAGAAGTGGGCAAAGGGCGCCTGGTAGTCACCGCACTGCTGGTGCCAGAAGGATGACGGCAGGTACCAAGGCACTACGCAGCAGCTGTGCCGAGCGGCAGATCTCCGGGGCTTTGTCAAGAGCTCCAAGTTTCGGCGCTCTGTTTTTGCCTTTTCATTCTCATTTGATCTCAAGATTTCAGAGATTTTTACCACAACATTTTCAGAAAGACCTCAGGTTGGGTTCCTGGTTTGAGAAAACACTTTCACAACCACTTCCGGAAAGTATTTGGTAGAAATACAGCAGATGGATGAAGAGCTCGGCATCTACTGCTGCTTCCACAAGGTGGACAGTAGCAGCGCCAGGACAGAGGGGGCAGACACTGCTACGCTTTGAGCTGTTTCACTGTGGGTACCTGGACACAACCCTGACTGGACTTCGGCTGAAGCATGGATAGCAGCTCTCTCCTTGGGCGACGCGACACTCACGTGGTGGGGAGGTCTGTATGTGGTAAGTGAGCCTTGCTTGAGTGACACGACTACAAGCTGGTCTTCTGCGCTTTCCCGAGCGATCTGATGGCTAATTCAGGAGTTTCCTAATGACGTGGAAATTGTCAGTGTGAAAGCTGCTTGGTAAGGCAGGGCCCAGGCAAGAAGAACCAAACCAGCTTGAGAGTTAAAATGAACAGTGTGAGAAAATAAAACGTAAGTACCAGAGAAACCTCAGTGCAGAAGCACTGTCCTTGGTGGCAAGGTGAGAAAGGGCCCTCTCCCCCGGCAGTGGCAGGCGCAGGGTGCACACTGCTCCCAGACCAGGCTGGGGGGCAGAGGAGCCAGAAGAGGGCTGTGATGTTCAGGTGGTGCTGGGGCCTCCAGCGCAGCGTAGGCAGCAGCACTGCCACCACGCTGTCCTTTCTGAGGTGACCTCTCTGTGAAACCTCTGTCCTGTGCTGATGACACCTGCTATGACCAGCTGGTTCCCCCAAAACGGTGAGTCACAGAGCTGACGTCCCGTGGTGTCCCCATGTCCTGCTGCCAGCAGCTAGGAGGACAAGCGCAGGTGACGTGCTTCAACTGCAGCCTCCTCTGGGGCTCCTGGGGCTCCATCTGAGGCACAGGAACCTCTGTTCTGCCACGAAGGAGGACTGTGCCTATGAAAACAGCCTTGTCCTTAATCCTTTTCTTCAGAAACCCTGTCCAAAGCCTGAAATCACCCTCATGACCTAAAGTACTCAAGCCCTCAGGAGCAAAGACAAGACTGCAGAGGAACCTGAGCCTGTATTACCACTGTCCCATTTCACTTGCACAGTCTCCGAGGGGAGGAACATCCCACATGCTGCTCGCTCAAATGTCACAAGCTGAGAGGTCATTTGGAAACTGTGCAGTGTGTATTTTGTATGACAATTCAGTATTTTCTTATTTGTTCTATTTCTTCCAAAAGTCCAGTTAAGTTATAAATGTAACTCCATGTCACAGAATTGTTGGAGTTCGAAAAGACCTTTTCAGATGTCTAATACAACACCCTTCTCAAAGCAGAGTCAAGTAGAGTGTGGTACTCAGGACATCATAGAATGATAGAATCACAGAATGGCTTGGGTTGGAAGGGACCTTAAAGATCATCCAGTTCCAACCCAAACCATTCACCTCCCCCCAGCCCAGGCTGCCCCCAGCCCCATCCAGCCTGGCCTTGGGCACCGCCAGGGATGGGGCACCCACAGCTTCTCTGGGCAACCAGTGACCGTGCCTCACCACCTTCATAGTAAATGATTTCTTCCTTACACCTAATCTAAACCTACCCTAATTAGTTTAAAGTCATTACCCCTTGTTCCATCACCCCACTCCCTGACAGAGTCCCTCCCCAGCTCTCCTGCAGCCCCCTTTAGGTACTGGCAGGCCGCTGTAAGGTCTCCTTGGAGCCTTCTCTTCTCCAGGCTGAACAACCCCAACTCCCTCAGCCTGTCTGTAGGAGAGGTGCTCCAGCCCCTGGATCATCTCTGTGCCCTCCTCTGGACTCGTTCTGTGTCCTTGTGCTGGGGACCCCAGAGCTGAACGCAGTAAGCGTACATCGTCCAGCTGTGTTTGAATATCTCCAGGGAAGGAGACTCCACAACCTGTAGGGGCGACCTATTCCAGTGTTTGAGCACCCTTGCCATTTGGAAGCTTTTTCTTCTGTTTAAATGGAATTCAGCTCAAGTCCATTGCCCTTCAGAGGGCACCACTGAAAAAAGCCTGGCTCCATCAGCTGAGTTGCCACCATCATGCAGAAATAGATAATAAGCCTCATATGAGTCTTCTCAAGGCTAAAGAAACCCAGAAAAAAAAATCAGGCTGCCAATTGTTCACCAACATCTAAACCTCCCAAGTTCTCGAATGGCATGTGATGCTCAGCCTGAACATTTGCAAAGGGGATGCCTATGCTGGTGACTTAAAAAGCACCAGGCAGAGGCACTGGAACTTGATCACCCACATTAGCAGATATTTAGTATGACCCCTGACATATTTTTAGCCCAGCCTAGCTATCTCTCTGAGAAATTCTCAGCATGGTTTGGGATTTACCTTAAGCTGAGAACCATCTGCAACAGGTGGTTTGTAGCAGCTGCACTGTTTGGGCGGGTGAGAGAGCTCAGTATTATAGATGCAGGCACTAGAAGTGTTTGATAAGTATGCTATACACAAAGCCTGAGTGTCTATTGTACGCTGAGGAGTGCTCCGATCTTGAGAAATCGCACTTATCTCTCACCTAATCTGTGCTACATTGTGGAGTCAGGAGAAGAAGAGTCTAAATTCTTGCATACCCAGAAAGTAAGAGTATCAGAGCGCCATGGACAGCACTGAGCCTGTTAGAAAAAACAACAGAGGCACAAGTCTAATTGCTAGCACGCTTGTCCAGAAAATGTCTGACAATTCTAAATATATCTGACCTTGACTGGGTAATAAGACACAGCCCCGGTGCCAGCCTCCTTAATGAACAGGCATCCTGGGAGGCCGCACGCTCCATCCTTCCTGCCAGCAGGAGTGCAAGGTGCAGCCTCGCGTCTGAGAGCACCCCTGGGATTTCTATTTGTGCTCTCTGGGTTAGGCTTTATATAAAACAAACAAAAAAAAACAAAAAAACAAAAAAAAAACAAAAACCAACCCATGATGGTCTAATATTAAAAAACTTTAACTGTCCAGGACAAGTAACTTACAATCTTGGAATAAAAACTCTGTTTAAAAAACTGATTGCAGACAACTTAGATATTTCAAGTAGCTGGGGTGTGAAGAAATTCATCAGGGCACTTAGTTTTTCGTACTTACATAAACCCAAAGCAACCTCAGAGCTTTCGTGTTCACCTCCAAAAGCACTACGTTTCTTAAGGCAATGCTCTGGAGGCCAGAACAGGGTATCCATAAAGCTCACATCTGCAAACAATGTACGAAGGAACTAACAACTACAAACCACTCAGCTTAACCTTAGTTCCTGGAGAGAAAACACATAATAGAACTCCTTGGAAGTACTTAGAAGATAGGCTAAGTAACAGTCTACATAGAGTTTTAAGAAGAAATCATGTTACAGCAAACTACTTGCCTTCCATAGTAAAAATATAATCCTGCATATAGGAGAAAAACTATTAATGATACACTTTCACTTCAGCCATACTTCTGACATCCCCTTATGGGTTTTCCAGCTTTTCTCTTATATCTGGTAACATTACATATTTTCATTAATATCATAGAAGATGGAATAAAGTATTTGCTTCACATTTGCAGACTGTATCACACTGTGACAAGCTCATAGGACTTTAGAGGACACAATTAAAATATAAAATCACGTGAGAACTTCTAGAAATGGTTTGAAGAAATAGGTTGCATTCTATCAAGGCAAGTGCAAACTCTCATATTTACTTTTAACCTGTCAATTGTATAAACACCTGCATAAAGGCAGCAGTTCTGCAAAAAAGGATCTGCAAATGAGAGTGGTTTGCAAACCAAACGTGGTCAATAACATCGTGCTTTTGCAGAGTCCTGGAATGGGTTGTTTGAAACAGGGGGTGCTGTGTGCTATAATGCGTGACTTACCCCTGTTCTCTAATCCAGGTGAACTACTGTTTCCAGCCTGAGAGTAATTCAAAAAAAGCTAAGAGCTAACTGGAGCAAACAGGGTGAACAAGAATGACCAGAGGTCTATAAATAATGACAACGAGGAAAGTCTGAAAGACTGAAGAGAGTAAAAGAAGGAGAGGAGACAACGTAAGAAATTTTAAATATACAATGCTTATTGCGAAGAGGAAAGTGATATATTATTCTTCATGTCCCCTGAAGTAGGAGAATGCTTAGTGGGCTCAAACCAAGCAAGGAATAATTATGTTAAGATTCAGGAAAATCATTTTATCGGTAGATGAACTTACAGATTGGAACAAATTGCCTCAATGGACTCCATCTGGAGTGAACTCCATCCACTATTTGTTTTTGTTTTTTTAAATTACTTGGCTAAGCGTCTGCCCAAGAAGGCTCATGCAAAGCTGAACTGGCCCACAGTAGGCAATGCCTGCAGCTAGCCCTCTGTCACTCAAACGCAGCAGCCACCAAGCCAACGGGGCGCTCCAGTTTTTATCGATGCGAGTGCCTGCATGTAAAGCATCTACATCTATAGCATCAAACTATTACTTGCATAGAGATAAGGGGTACGATCAGATTTTAAAAAGCCATGTTCAGCTTTAATTTTCATACTTCAGAGCAAGGCTGTTTGTTTTGCCATTTCTACCCTCTACAGATTCCTCACAGGTCACTGTTCTCTTACAAAGGATGCAAGAGAAAAACTTCCTTTAATCAATAAACAAAGCTAGGTAGCTTTGTTCTCTCTATTTAAATCCATTTTGGAAACGCATCAACTGCTGCTTCCATAGCTGCAACTTTTTTATGAGTATTTTTTCCTGCAGTATTGTAAACAGGAATGTCTCAGAACATATGATAAATAATAATCCTATCTTAAAAAACTTAAAAAAAAAGTCATCTTTCTTCTAAGATACCCTCAGAATGTCCTATAACTCATATTTCTATCAAATCTAAAGATATTAGAGTTCTCTATTTTCAACCTCGTGAATCTAGAATCATCAGCCTAGATCATAGAATGGTTTGGGTTGGAAGGGACCTTAAAGATCATCTAATTCCAACCCCCCCTCATTGGCAGGGACACCTCCCACTAGACCAGGTTGCTCAAAGATACATATATTACAGTTGTTTAAATAAACAACTTCCACTCTCTTCTGTTTTGATTCAAGTCATTTTTTAACTTTCTCCTTTAAAGCCAGAATATCTGACTCCCAGGCACCTTTCTGCTCCCACCACCTCTCCAGCCCTTTGATTAGGTTTTCTCTTTCAGTCTTCCTTTTTTCTCTGTTATAATTCTGGTTACGGGTCTCCTTTCAGACTGATTTATAAACCTCTAAAGACCTGTGAGGAAAACCACATTATTTCACAAAAACTAATAAAATATTTGACCATCACATTGGCAGTAACAAAGAACTGCTTTTAACCACAAACTTTTTTTTTTTTTTTCAGTTCTTTCTATGATGGGAAGAAGTCTTTGTGTTTAGGTTGCAATTTTGGGTGACTTTTCTAGTAGCTCAAGAACTGCATTTATTTCATTTTTTTTCTCTAGCTGCCTAGAGCCTGGTAGTCTTAAAGCAGACAAACTTTGCAGTACCTGCGCAGTATCTGCCATTCTACCCATGAACACACCTGAGATCCAAACAAAGCATGCCGGGCACCTGTATTCACTTTCTCTCACAGATGGGAAGTCATTTAAGTAACCGAGAACCTCCTATCAGTCACTTTGCTCACAGAATCAGTAGTCTCAATCATTCCTTGAGTCACTGCTGATCAATAATCCCCCGGATTGTTTTACAACCTACCCAAGAAATGCCACTATTTTCTCTGTGACAAGCAAGTAGCTTCCTGCAGCCCATAAGGAAAAATGCAGTGTCGCAATGAAAGAATTTACCAGGGACATGGAGACCTGACAGTTTGTCACTACTTTTCTCAAGCCTAGATGACTGCAGACTACTTTACAGAGTGAAGGGCTTAACGAACTTTTGCAGCTGTCTCTGGAAGTCACTGCTCTTCTGAAAACAGCGGATTTCATGGGTGAGGGAAGTATTTTTCAGGGTAGAATGATTCTGAAAAGTGGCTGAGGTGCTGGTGGACGCTGTGTGGGACCTGTTACTGGCCTAAGGGTTTCCAATCAAGTTCATATATGAGCAGTGCATTACACCTCACGCTTGCAAATATTTCAAATGCATGTTCTGAATACTATTAGGAGATAATATTATGTATGATAATAGAAAGTATGAGATATCATTCAAATGTGCAAATATCAACCTGGGTTTCATGCTGGACAGCCTGTATTTCTTCAGTGAATAAATTCCTCCAGAACACAGGGAAGGAAACCTGCCTATAGTCACTGCTCTCATTGCTGCCCAGCATTTTATTATCAACAAATTCTTACTGTCACAGCTTTCAGTAGTGTCTTGGGTACATGGTACAGGATTGCAATGGCAAATGCTATTCTTGTAAATCCAGGAAGTATTTATTAGAGCATTTGCATGTTACTAATAACTACCTAGATGAAAGGTATCTGTCCTCTCTGTGAAATCATATGTGGTTCTTAAATCCTCTGCACTGAAAAATAAAAATAAAAAATAAAAACAAGCAATCCAAAACATTCACTTACTAGTCAGCATTCTTACATTTGCACTCCATCTCGCTGGGCAGGTATGAATGACTTGTGTCTTTCAAGATTTATTGCTGCAATTCCTCTCTTTAAAAAGCCTAGCTGTCTCAGCTCCCTACCTGCCCAGCAGCACTGAGCACCAGGGACATATCCCCTTTCTACACTCAATGTCATTGCACCAGTGTGAGATGTAAGGCCTTCAAAGTTACTACAACAAACCCCCAAACCCTACTTTTAACATTTGTATAAGAAAATGAACAGTTTAGATATTTTGTCCTATGTAGCTTTCTTTCTCCATGAGGAGTAAGTATCTCAGAAAGCGAATGATCCTGACTGTTATGGCATAGACGCAATGTGGAGATCTTTTCTTGGCCCTCTTGGACACAGCCCACAGTTTTCTAACATGGGTTCCTGAGGCACTAATACAGCATAACCAAACCCCAAAATGTTATAGATCCATGCAGAAACAATCTACAAAGTTTATTCAGAGTAAAGGCATTCTGAAGTATGGCAGAGTGTGAAAAGAAAAAAGACTTTTTGATACAGTGAATTGTAACACAGGTCTCCAGTTCTATATCACACAGCAGCAAGACCAAAGCCACAGCTTTTTGAGCTGGAGACTAACATCTTATAAGGAAAAAAGAAAAAAAAAAAGAAAAAAAACGTTTCACAGCTAAGCAAACTCTCCAACATGACTGAAAGTGTGATCACCATCATTTTCTGCTGTCCTGGTGCTCAGCATGAATACTGAACTCTTACAAGTTCTGAGGATCATCAAAATGGCAAGCCCCATCCTCTCCCAGCAGTAAAATTCCTAAGAAGATGATTGTAAAATCTACTTAAAATCCTTAATATCACATAGGAACAGTACAACCTTCTAGCACTGGGCATTAAACTTGAGCACCATGCTGGACTTTCAAGCTGGACTGGTATTCGCCACAAGGAGCCTTCAGACCTCAGCTACAGTACACCTTTTTGGGTGAAAGCAGAGGATTTAATGAGACTTTTTAATCAAGCCCCCAGAAGCCAGTTTGGCAACTGCACTCCTCCATCACCTGGATTTGGAAGAAACTGTCAAAAACCTCTAAAGCTTGCTTCCTGTGGGCATCGGCTTCCCAGTTCCTTAGTGCAAGGACTACACCATGTCATGGAAAGCCTGCACCAGTATTTTACCTGCCCATCACTGTAGTGTCACAGTGTTCTTTGTGATCAAGACAGAAATAGAAACAAGTAACAGAAATGGTTCATATAACTACTGTATCCAGAAGAAAAGAAGTCCAAGAATGAGGCTGTGGATTTATCCTGGAAAGATGTACACCAGAAAATCTGATTTACTTGTTCTTTCTTTATTTAAAAAACATGTATGAAATATTACCTAATGCCTAAAAGAAGAAAAATTAGATGAAGAGAATATTACAAATATTATTTAGGTTGTAGGTACAGTAGATTTAATGAGATGAGATGAGATGATGATAGGCTTTTAGTATTGCTTAATGCTGAGGGAAGAAGAGCAATCACATACTGTTTTCAAAAAAGAGCAATATGCGCAAGAACCTAATTATCATAACTCATCCACATAACTCAACCTAATTACCAACTCATCCATAATTGAGTATTTTCTCATATTTATTAGGTGCTCATGCTTTTCTTAGCAAGGCTGCACAGGTCAGCAGAGCCCTGCTAGGTGCGCGGTGTCTCTGTGTCCCCCTGCTCCTGCTGAGTGCCACGGGGCGCCGCTGGCTGCAGCGGGGCTCTCGCCATCAGTCAGTGGGAAGCAGCAGGCACTTCGGCTCATGGCCCAGACACCGACCTCTGCTTGTAGGAATCAGCCTGCCCAGGTACATCAGCAGAACCCCAGGAGGACCTGGGAGTGTGCTAACAGAGAAAATGGGTGAACAAGAGCTGAGGCAGAGCAGGTGGCAGGAGGTGGGAGAGGAGAAGGAGACATTGGCTTGGCAAGAGGGAGGTAGTGTAGGACACCAATGACAGAGGGCCTAGGGTTGTCTTGTACAAATGGCTGTATATATATGCACTTAGAATCACAAAATCATACATTCACAGAATATCCCGAGTTGGAAGGGACTCACAAGGACCATCGAGTCCAGCTCCTGGCTCCACACAGGTTCCCCAGAAATCAAACCAAGCACCTGAGAGCGTTGTCCAAACGCCTTGAACTCCGGCAGGCTCGGTGCTGTGACCACTGCCCCGGGCAGCCAGTTCCAGGGCCTGGCCACCCGCTCGGTGAAGAACCTTTCCTTAACATCCAACCTGAATCTGCCCTGACACAGCTTCGCGTTGTTCCCTCAGGTCCACTCCTCCTCCCCTGAAATATACTTAACTATCCCTTCCCTTAAAAATCATCTTACGTGCAGGTTTAACTGTATTCAAGTAATATGGCAATATCGAGGTGGGACCTGATGTGTATGTAGAGGGGATTTTGTAACAGAGAGAAGGTGAGCGGGCTGGGGACACCAGAGGTCATTTTCAGTCTCCTGCCTTTGTCAAAAAGATAGCGCTCGATAAGAAATGCCATATCTTTTCTTACCTCAGACTGACCACCTGAGCAGATCAGCAGAGGAAGACAAACAGTTCTGCTCTTAGAAGCAGTGATTTAAATGAAGTTTGGTATTCTTTCTCATAATTTCTTCACTTTATTCATCTAGTCACCTTCTGCTCTTCTCTTTTGCCTTCCATCTAATCGGTCTAGCGTAGCCAGCCAACACTTATTTTAATCCACAGCACTCTGCTGTGACCAAACTAGCAAGCCAAGCATAGCCCTGAGCAACTTAAATTCAATAAAAAGGATTCTGCCCTCTGAAGACTGTTTTGAAGAAAACAGGAGTAACTCAGTCAAAGCTTTTTCTGAGTGAACGCAGACTAAACTGCTGTCTACCAGTGTATAATTGCACTGGTTGCATGCCATGAGCCTCTGCTGCACCACTAAGTAAATTACATGTATCGAGTGACAGATGATGCATTCTCCTTTCTTCTCCTCTCTCCCCATTCATTTTTCTTCTTTAAGAAGAAACAGACTTGGATTTCAAGAATTAACTCTGAGATCCGGCTCAAAATTATTTTGGCCCAGTAAGACTTCAAGCAAAGGCTTTTCCCCTAAAAATGTTAATAGAATGTATTTGTATTCATATTACAAGTGACATTTATTACAGTAACAAGCCTGCAGAAGGCAGCTTTAACATTTTATCTAATTTGAGAAAATGCAGAAACTGATGGACTGAGTCAGATCCATCACCACAAAGTCCACTGTACAATTTCCAGCAGCGATCATTGTCAACCACTTCAAAGAAAAGAATAAACAACTTTGCATTAGGCTGTTGTATGAACAGCTTCTGCATCTGGAATCCTCTTAATTTCTAGCAGTTAGAGCATGTTAAAAAAAAAAAAAAAGCATATTATGTCAGAGAAATAGGGCTGGAGAGGACATCAAGAAGTAATTTTGTTCACATCAGCATATCTCCGATATTCCCAACAGACACTGGTCTATCTTGGTTTTAAAGTCTCCAAATACTCCATGGCTCCTTTATGGCAGTTCGTTCCCAACCTCTACTTTCATTAAGGTCTAGATTCATAGAAAAATATAGGTGAGAAGGGACCTCTGGAGGTTTCCAGTCCTTGTGCTGCTCAGAGTAGGGCCAATTCACAGCAGATTGCTCGAGACCTCTTCCAGCTGAGCTCTGACTATCTCCAAGGACAAAGATTCCACTTCTTCTCTGGACAACCTCTTCAAGTATTTGACTATCATCATGGTGAAATGGTTTTCTTAATATATAGTTGGAATTTCCTTCTTGTAACTACGGCCTGTTGCTTCTCATCCTTTCACTGTGCACCTCTGCTATGTCTGGCTCACCAGCTATCAGCAAACAGCCGTAAGATCCCCCTTTGCTTTCTCTTCTCCATGCTGAACATACCCAGCCCTCTCAGCACCTCCTCCTACATCTTGTAGGACAACCACTAAACATCTTACTGGCCTCTGGGTGTGCTCCACTATGTCCACGTCTCAAACTGTGTAGCGCAGAACCAGACACAGTAGTTCTGATGTGGCCTCATCAGTGCTGAATGGAGGGGAAAAGTCATTCTTGGTCAGAGACCCTTACCGTCCTGGCTGCACTCTTGCCAATAATGTCCTGCACGTGCTTGACTGCTGTGCTGCAAGGGCACACTCCTGGCTCCTTTTGCCCACCAGTGCTTCCAGGTCCTCTTCTGCAAAGCCGCTTCCAGCCCGAGGGCGCTCAGCCTGCAGCACTGCAGGGGGTTACCCTGTCCCGGGTGCAGGACTGGCACGTAGCTCTGTTAAACTGCATGAAGGTGTTCAGAAGACGTGCAGATGTGGTGCTCAGGGATGTGGTTTAATTGTAGACTTGGCAGTGCTGGGTTAGCGGTTGGACTTGATGATGTTAGAGGTCTTTTCCAACCTAAATGATTCTATGATTTTATGGTTGCCAGCTCATTCCTCCAGACTGTCAAGGACTCTTGAGTTAGTACCAAACAATGATATCCTGACATCTGTGTTACCTGTTTTAATAGTTGCTGTGCTAGTTCAAAGCCACCTGACTACTCTGCTGTACTTACCTGCCATAAAGAGTATGTTACATGTGCTACAACATATGTTTACCTTCAGCAGTAAAGACTGGTGCAAACAACCCATTGGGCATCTTTGCTTTGGTCTTATCTCTCCTGACTAATCTTCAGCATCTTGGTCTTCAGAGAGCCCTACTGATTCTGTACTGATTATCCTACTTTTGATGGTATTGAAAATCTTTTTACTATAGACTTCAGCATCCTTTGAGAAGTGCTCTTTTTATTCTCTCCATCTCTGAATTTCCTGTTAACATTTAACCAGACATGTTTACGGGCTTTCTCGTGCGTTTCATTCAGGCAAGCTCTCCATTTCTTTAATGCCATCCTTTCCTTAGGACACCCTCCTTAGCTTTCTTACTGACCCATAAAAACAGTTTTTTGTATGGTTTTGTTTTCTTTTTGAATGTTGACACACAGCTTTCCTGGGCTTCTAATACAGCATTCTTAACAGTCTCCAGGCAGCTTACAGTCTTTCTGTTTTTTTTTTGAATGATCCTTTTAGGATTTTTTCTTATTGTTTCATTTTGACATAGCTCCCTTTCTTGAAACTGAATATCTGCATACTGGATTTATTTGGCAAGCTCCCTCCTGCTGTTAAATCTAAGTGTGTGATGGTTACCAGTACAGATCAGTTAGCACAGCTAATCCCACGTGAACTCACGCTGGTGCACCATGCAGGACTAAATTCAGGAGGGATTCTTTTTGTGGACTGTAAAACTAGTGTTCAAGGAAACATCCTTTATTGCACTCAAATGAGTTTTTGCATCCCCCTCTGAAAAGGTATTGACTTCGTCTCTATGTGGGTAGCTGAAATCTCCCACTGCTACTTACTTGTCCCAAATTTTGCAGCTTGTCTTTTCTCACTTAACATTTCTTGATCACTACCATCATCTAATCAGGGGGGCGGTATTTCTTCTCTATTATTAAGAATTTGGAATTTCAGCTGACAAGGATTCTGCAGTTCTCCTCTTTTTCTGTGATATTTTTATATTGTTACACTGTGTATTACCTTTATGTACAATATCATTCGCTTGCCTGCATGTCCTGCTGTATTGTTCCTGTAAAGCTGGCCGCCATATACCCAATGATTATCTTTCTTTTACTGGGTCTCTGGCTGTTATATAGGGGATGTCATTTGATCTTCCAGATTTCAATTCCATATGGGTAGAAAAAATGATTCCCTATTTTTTTTGCTTTTGAATTTCCCAGCCTCTGAATTGCTCCTCTCTTTGTTTGATATTATAAGAATAATTAAAAAAAAGGTGTGTGGCTGGCAAATCTCCGATACTCCACATCGCACAAGCAATGAACCCTCCCAGGCGAGCCCTGCAGCTGTGGCATGCAGTCCCAGGACTGCAGGTTGTTCCTCCCTGAGCTGCAATGGCCAACTTGGACACCAGTCACACCAGGGCTGGCTAAGGAAGGGTGATCTCCTGTTGGCAAGTAATAATTAGAAGCTGCCATGAAGATGCCATGCATTTGGAAGAGTGCCTAAAACTCTGATTCCTTCAGAATATGAAAAGTATGTCTATTTTGGCTGCTATTTTTTGACTGTGAATTAACACTGGATCTAGTAAATAACCTTAGGTTCTGTGCTGTTGAGCTTTGGACACGACGGAAGCACACTACTGTTACTCTCAGGTCCTTCTTTCTCTACTACATTTCTGTCCCTGATGTCTCCCTATAGGGTAACTTACTTAGATGAAAAGAAAGCAGTGGGTTATCAAAAGTGTTTGAAAGTCTTAATAAACTCTAAACGCTGCTTCCTTTACATCCAAAGAAGTTGCTTCATTTTTGACCTCTTTCAGTACTACTAAGTCCACACAAACAATTTGAGGTGATTTACAGCTTTTTAAATGATTAGGATCTTTCAGAACCCATATTATGACACATTAGTTTTTGTTACTGGAAAAAGTCAAGTCATGAGTAAGAATTCTTCCACCATCTGCCAGATCAAAACTGATTCAGCACTTACTATCTCAATAGTTTTACGTGAAGACTACGTAAAATCCTCTTTTTTCATCTAAAACAGAAAATTTACGCTGTCTTGCTTTAATATTCAACATGAACATAGTTTTAGTGAACTGAATGACTTCAGAAATGCAAATATACTATTTGATTGAGATACTGTGAATTGATAGCTAAAAACATTCTAAAAGTGCAATTCTTTTTTAATTAAAGAGAAATATCTGGTCCCATCTGTACCACGAAGTCAGATCACTGGCTGATCACACCCTGAAGAAAATTACAAGACGGCACAAGCTGACCTTGCTGGAAAGGACTTGAAAGTATTTATACAGCAAGATGTAATGAAAAGATGAATGAAGACACTGATGTTAAAATACTCCTCTTGTGACGCTAATGGGTGGCAGGAAACATAAATTCTGCCATAGCAGTAAGGCAGTTAAGCAAGGTCATTCCTGCTGCCAGAGGCTGTTGAAGGCGAAGCCTGTATGTGATATGCTATCCGGATAATAGCATGTTTTGCCACAGTGACTGCCTATAGCAGCAGCGAGGGAGCCTTTGCTGCATTTTGCTCATAGCTGTTATAGCAGGGCTAACAGGCAGGGCTGCCTGTTATAGCAGGCAGGCAGAGCAGCCAGGTGTTGGAATATGTGTTAAGCAGCACACGCTGTGGCAACGAAGAGGGCAGCTGTAATTTGAGGGATCTCCACTGCTGCTCCGTACACATGGAGGAACAACCCTGTCATCACTGCTCTGCTTTTGTGAGGATAAAGCAACACAAAGACAGATACCTCCCCTGCCATTTAGACTGCAACTATTCTACTGAATTTCTGTAAACTCTTAATTGCCATGATGCTCTGTGGCAAGTTTCTGTTAAAGCAGTATTTATTTTTACCAATTTAAAGCTGGTTGGGTGTTTGTTCTAATTTATTCTATAGTAAGTAACTGCAACCATAAAAATACCTCTCTTTCTGACTTTCAGGTTCTTTCTCACTGGAATAAATATATTCCATAACATTTGTTCCATGATTTGTTTTCCTCAGGTATCTACTTACTCATCTCTTCTCTAGACTAAGTAGGACTGATCGGCTTATTCTCTCGTCTCCCCTGGCCTCGTTTCTCATCATTTGTACTGTCATTTCCTCTTCCCCAGCCGTTTGAGAAAGCAGTTTTGTGCTAGGCTAGGTGAAGAGAACGAGGCAGGCGTGCTGCTCTTGGCATCAAGTGCGTGAAGAAAAGATGACAATTTCAGGGAGCCTACTAACTTTACGCTACTAATTAAACTCTGAAAAACACCTTCCACATATTCCATATGCAGTAAAAATAGATGAATAATAAAACCCAGAGCCGGTTCATTTACTTACTGCATTCCCAGCCTCTGCAGCCAGCCGGGCGGCGTATCTGGCAATCAGCCGGTGCTCCTCGTCCAGCCTGCCGGGGCTGTCCAGGGCGCTGCGGGGAGAAGCCACAACAGCCGTCAGCACCCGTGCCAGGGTAACAGAGGAATGGGGCATTGGTGTTGCAGGGACACAGCTACCCGAAACAGGAGTCATACTGGAAGTAACCTGGGTCATTCCCTTTTTCATTCCTCTTCCAAAGTGGGGGCTGCTCTCGAGACCTTACATCTCGCAGCATTTCCTCCAGGACGCATACGCTCTACTTTTAAATGACTAAAATAATTAATCTTTAATAATTAATAAACTAATATAATTAGTTTTCAACAACTCATAAATACATATAATTAGGAAAAAATCAGTTTGTCTCTGAGGAGGTCCTCTGAAAACCCTTTTGGCTTACCCTAGGTGAAAAGGGTGCCTATATGAATGATGAAGGAGCAAAGCTTCATCCTCGGGGGATCTGGGGTGACAAGTGTCAAAGCAGAACAGTCACCAGGAGGAGGAATGGAGGGATGCATCCTGGCCCAAGCAGAACATCCTCTGTCACTGAACAACATGAACTAAAACGCAACCGTCACTTTGGAAGTCAGCCTGACAAAACCCAACCATGCAAAACACCGTAATTTGAGACTGGGTCCTTCACACCTCAGCTAGCAGAGGACGAAACAACTGCAGCTGCCCTGCATCGCCCCACGCAGACAGCCTGTAGCTGTCTTGGAAATGGTGCTGAAAGGGATGCTAAAAATATTTCCCATAATCATCAGCAACTGTGACAGCACCATCAAGTGACAGACGAAACAGACACGAATACTGAAAAAGGACACGTGGGGTAGAGACAAGAGGTGCCAGGTCCCCGAGATCAGCAGGTGGACAGCAGCACCCAGACCTTCCTCACAGCTAACGTGAGCATCATCCCGTCTGCGTGTGCGGGATGTGATCAGTCTGGGAATCCAGTTAGTGCCGGGAGCACTGACCTAGTTGCTAGCACTCACAAATAACTGCCTTTTAACTATAAACACACGGGACAAACGATAACTTTCAAGCCGCATTAACTGAAATCAGCCCGTGTTAAGATTCACTAGCAATGCAGTTTTGTGGCATAGTGGCTTTGCCACCAAAAAACACCAGTGGAGAGCCACGGGAAAAGCAGCTTCCTAAGACAACATCAGACTGAACTATTCAGCAGTTGCTTGTTGTCTTTTTTTTTTTTGTTGCACAAAAGATTTCCATCACAGTCTCCCTTTAATAGGGAGCCGGTGAATTAGTTATATAAACCAAAACATCATTAGCTGAAAATCAACATTAACGTGGAAATGAGCAATGTGTTTCATGATCACAGCCTTCCGAATGCTATCCTTGATGTTTCATGTGGGATTCATAAATACCTTGTTGGCAGCCTTAAATTACACGGTGCTGTACCTGTACGCATTTGCAATGAAATTCAGGATCAGAATCACACCGCAAAAAAACAGCAGAGAAAAAGAGATACATATCTAACACACAATAAAAGCTACTTTCAGTCCCCATTACCACTTTACAAGATAATTTACATTTCTTTAAGCCTAATTTCACAGATTTATGCTGACATTATTCAAAGAACCAAACCTACGTTATATAAATTATGTTTATATAAAAACACAGACATACCTTTGTAAAGCCAAATTTAACAAATTGAGCTCTTTTGAGACTCAAAGTCAGGCTGTGTTTGAGATGGCACAGAAACAATGCACTGAATTTGACAGATGTACTACTACAATTTACACAGATGGGGTCCAGATTATTATAAATTACAGCACTATGCCTCTGTGTTTGGCCTGCTGGGGATTAATGTGAAGGCACTCGGCTCTCAGCATGCACCAAATAGTGCAAAGGAAGGAACTGGTGAAAGGTGAGATAAAACAGTGGGAAAAGAGAAGTAAAAGAACAAAAAATGGAGTCTTTACACCAGGCTCGGTGATCTCACCTCATGCTAATTTTTTATTTTTTTTTTTTTGTTGAAGGCGAACAATTTTTCCCATCCCACTTGCTGCACTTGATACTGGTTTTGGTCAGATCACCTCTGTAATTTAGTCTGCTCAAGTTTTCCTGCTGTTACAGGAATACAAACCATCCCATCCCATTCACCTTCCCATAAGCTGCTATCTCCTAATACCTCTCTCAGTTCCTGGACCTACTGCCTCCTCTTACCTGAGTGACAATATTAGACAGTAGTTATTGACAATTTCTTACTTTCTCAAGGAAAAGCTGTAATATATATATATATATAGAATCTTTTGCTTTTAGAAATATTTTCTGTCCAGAGAGGAAGTGGAGTTCAGGAAGACCTCCTGAACCTCCTGTGTGCTCACTGACACACAACACAGGTTTAAAGTGGGAGGCTCAAGGCACCCCTGCAACGCACCTCGCTGTAGGACTAACAAGGCATTAAAAACAACCTGAAAAACATTTTGGGATTCTTTACATTGCTCTGTGAAGGAAAATTCACTTCCTTGTAGTTCTCAGGGGGACAGGAAAGGGAGAAAACCGGGAGAATAACCCTGGCTGCAGCCCAGAGCTCAGAAGGGAGGAGCCCAACTACTGGCCAGGGCTGGGGGACTGGTAAAGGGTGCAGGAGATGGTCAGACACGGTGGGAGCTTTGAGATCTTCGGCTCCTTGCAAAACTGCTTCGGAGTTCACGATGCAGAGAAGGGGCAGAGGGCAGCAAGCAGAAGGCTTGGTTTATTCTTCCAGCACTGAGTTGAAGGTCCAAATGTCCCAGGTGCCAACCAGGATGTGAGGAAACAGTCTCAAATTGTGCTAGGGGAGGTTTAGATGGAATATCAGGCAGAATTTTTTCATGGAGAGGGTGGTGAGGTGTTGGAACGGGCTGCCCAGGGCAGCGGTGGAGTCCCCATCCCTGGAGGCATTTAAGAGATGTGTGGACGTGGCTCTGAGGGACATGGCTCAGTGATGGGACTTCGTAGGTAAGGCTGATGGTTGGACGTGGTGACCCTGAATGTTTCTTCCGACCTAGGTGATTCTGTGATTCTAGTGGTGACCCAAGAGTAAGCATCTTGGGGATAGAATTTCTTCAAGGAAAGTGATTTTCTCTTTTCACTCTGCTTTAAAGTCAGTGGTGCTGCAGACAACTGTGGTTTCAGAGAGTCAGTATTTTAAAGGAAACCAAATCAAAGCAGCCACGCATCTAACTAGCCATCTGTCCATCTATAGCAACTGACCAAAAGTAAAACACAGAAATGTGGTGGCCAGCTACTCTGCAGGAAATGCAGAATACAGAATACATAAAAATAATGACACTTCCAGTAGGGCCACTTAATGTTTTTCAGGTGAAAAGCAGAGCTGGCATAGAGGCTCCATGCAGATCACGGAAAGGGGCAGGCGTGCTTAATGAAGGGGAATGTATGTTATGAATGCCCAGATTAAGAAATATGTAACAAGCAACTGTTCAAGTAATAACATAAAGCTCATCAGCTTTGTAAGCTTTCTAACTGTGTGCTGCACAACTCGCTGCACTCTGCAGCTGTCTTTGCCTGTGGCACATCCTTTAGGGTGGGGTTTTCTGTTAATTCTTTGAAAAGCACTTAGCTACCATAATAATACAGTCGCTAGAAAAAAAGAAAAATATATTATTGTAAAATAAATGAAGTCCACTGAGCTCTGTTTGCTATAAGCCTTATGTAGCTTGGATGGACTTTTTGGTTGGAGGACATCAGTGAATTAAATAATTCTTAATACAATGAAAAATCTCAGGGATGGAGCTGGCCATGGCTTAAAGGCTCTCAAAGGCTGGCTGAAGGACGTGAAAAGATACTCAATGATAAAGAGCAAATGTAAGTATACACAACATCAGCGACTGTAAGTGGAAGAAAAATAAGTACAAATTTGCAGTAGGGCTCTTTTTCAAGCATAATTAGTCACTGGGACAGATTTTCAGTGTGATTAGCAGCTTCTCCATCACAGGGCTCTCTGAAAGCCACATCTGTAGAGAGACAAGGTGTTAGGCTCTGCACCGCAGTAACTGGTGTGAAACATCTGAGGAGGTGCTCTGGTGGTCTCTTCTGGTCCCAAAGACCTGGCAGGAGAAGGCCCATGATGAATGTAAGAACAGCAGCGGGGCCAGAAGAGCAGCCCAGCAGCCTGCCTCCAGCAGCAGCCCAGAGCCGCTGCAAACAGGAGAGTACAGGAGAGGAGGCCACTGATGGCTGCTGCAGCAAGCGCTGTCTGACGTGGGACCTACTGGTGTCCCCCTGGTCAGAAACGGGCACGGTCTGCAATGGCTGGCTGGGATGCACTGAGAATCTCCATACAGCCTGCCAAAAGCAGAAAGATACTCTTTCACATGAGATTTTTTTGCCTCTCCCCAACCCCTAAAAAAAAAAAAATCAAAAAAAAGATCAAAAGCAGTGACAAGGGAGTACAGATTTCATCGGGAATGTGGAGAGGCATTTCCTTGTACTGACTTGGAAGACACTCCCATCCACAAAGAGAGCAGGATTAAAACTATTTTCTTTATGTTTGGCTCCTTCAAGGAGTATACTGTTACTCTGGTAACAAGCGAATTTTTTTAATTCAAAGACCTAAATGACTGAAAGCGCTACTCCAGCTGGTTGCAACATGGCCACTATAGGCTACATCCAGTATTTCACTCTGTCCTATACCCTGCACGATGCAGTAACTTCTTTGTATCTCCAAAACTGGTGGTTACAGTAATTGGCTGAAGGTGAGAGTCTGAAACTCCTTGGGTTTGTTGTCTTGTGAACAATATTATGGACTTTCAGTACATAGCTGGTGATAGCAGACAACAGTGACTCACTGTCAAGAAAAAAAAACTGACTTTCTCTCTTGAAAGCCAGAAAGCACTTCATCAAAATGGCAGTAGAATACAAATTTCTACATGACAGAGTGATGAAATACGACTCTAAAAACGTTATCCAGAGGATGACAACGTGGATAAAGCAAGGCCTTTACATATAGCCCCCAGATCACTAAACCTCCTTTTCCCTTCCAGCACAACTCTGGCTCTGTAAAGGTATAATTTAATTAGGTCCAGAAGTGGAATACGGAAAAGTCCCTGGTTATGTCCTGTGATGAAACGGGAGAGCTACATTTTGGGGCTTTAGGGTAAAAGTTCTCTACACAGACACAGATATGAAATACAAATGTGCACAAATACTAAAGCTGAGAGAAAAGAAATGAATTTTTCAAAGCATTAGCGTTCTTTGGAAAGGCACAGAAAGAGACTGCCATATTACGCAGGCCACATTGATGGGATTGAAAGAGCTTGCCTGGTTAGCTCAGTGGGGTGGGACATGGGCCTATGAGTGCATCTGAGGTGGAGAGGTATAACCAACGAGGAGGAGGAAGAACAGTTCGAGCTGCAGAATAACGTCGGCACAAAAACTAAGGGTTTTGAGCTGGCCGTGAAAAAACTTACGGTGGAAATTAGATAGTTTCCTACTGGTGAAAAACGAGATTCCAGAATGGTCAGGAAAGAACATTTACCTTACCCGCCTGGGACGATGTTAACCAGTTTGTGTACGGGGCTCTT
The DNA here is from genome assembly GCF_009769625.2 of Cygnus olor. Classification (NCBI taxonomy): domain Eukaryota; kingdom Metazoa; phylum Chordata; class Aves; order Anseriformes; family Anatidae; genus Cygnus; species Cygnus olor. Next base: position 606,715 of record NC_049171.1, read on the forward strand.
AGCACAGCGAATGCAGCGGGGTGGGACTGGGCACAGTGACCACTTCCCAGCTGGTGTCTTCCCCTCTGCATGCTTGTGCGTGCGTGCACACATACTTGGGTAGTTCCAGAAGATTTCAGGGAACACTGAGTGTATTTCCCTGTGTTTGCTGGCCGAGCCCAAACACCTTTGACTGGAACGTGACTCCCAGAGGAAACAGCATTATTGCACCCCCCCTGCTCCAGGAGCGCTCTCCTAACACTGACCGTGCACCGCTCTGCAGCCGGTTCACATAGGTTGCAATCAGTGCATGCTCATCAGCTAATCGGCTGGCAGCATCCGGGTTGCACTGTAACCTAGTAGTGATGAAGGCAAAAGAGAGCAAACAGAACATAAATACATAAATACGAAAATTAAACATACATATGTAAATACAAAGCAAATAACTAATGAATGTTAACGAAAAACGGTTAAAAATTAAAATAAATAGATGAGTAATTAAAAGTGTAAATATGTTTCAGCAAGTCACACAAACAAAACAGCTCCTGAAGCTAAAGGTTAAAACACAGATTAGGAGAACATTCGGGTACCTAAATGTGCAACGAATACATGTGGAACTTCCCTGAGCCTGCTGCAGGTTCGGGAAAGCTGTACCACCCGTACCCGTCCGACCCAAGGCACTGGGCAGTCCCTGATGGCAGCAGTGACATTTCTACCAGCACCCGTGGTCTTCAGCAAGCCACTGCTGGAACAGATTGCTAAGCACAGCCAAGGCCACTGAGGCTGGGGTGACCTCCTGCCACCTCTGATCCGAGCAGAACTTACCACTGCCTTTCTGCTGTCAGACAGCTCCGAATATAGGCCAAACCACGAGGGTTGCAGCTTTATTACTATGTCTAAAATTAGAACTGGAGGCACCCAGTTTCTTCTCTTCTCTCATGAAACAGGCCACCAAACAACAATACGAGGAAAGTGATACCAAACAAAATAATTAGTGGTTTGTATCAACAGAACTACCGTCCAGCAGGGATTCCTTAAATGACATAGCATTGCTGTTTGTTTGGTTTGAGCACTTATAAAAATAAAGCTGTTTCACTTTTGAATATTTTTATGAATAGAGACTGAGTGCAAGAAATATTTGTCAGACATAACTCCACATAAATAATTATCTGTCTGTATGGTCCAATTAATACACGCTGGTTTCTACCACGCTTGTAATAGCAGCATCTCAATAACCCTGGCAGGACACAACAAAATAATTTTTTTAAATCCCAGGCATTGCACATAAAGGCAGCAACAATCTATTCACAAACCCAAAGAGTGATACACCAATTCTGCTGTGCTAGATCTCTTCCAGATCCACGTCAAGTTTTGCCTACAGACCCCAGTACGATGTCCTGCCACGTGAAATGGCACATGTGTACAGAAAGCACCACTCTGTAGCAGGAGGTGAACAGTCCTGTGCAGATACAAGATCGGGTTGTTACCTAAAAGTCATTCGTGGATGTGCCATTATTTTAACATAATATCCATTTCCTTCTGAAATACGAGAAATTCCATTTTTCATGTCTATGTCAGGTATTCAAGCTGCTCTTTCAACTTACAAACTGCAGTTAATTCCTCCTCCACACATGTCCAGGAACTATTTGTTTCAGAAGCTTTTACAAATATGGCATTTATTGCTTTCAGCATCAATATGCAGATACTATGAAAGCAGAAATCACATTTTTCAGACACACAAACTCTTTTCTTCCCTGTTATGTGCAGCAACATGTCAGAGAAGTCTGCCAGAAGGAGAGTAAGACCTTATGAAAAGGAGACAAAGCAGAATTACCCACATCAACCCCTCTGGGCAAGGAGCAACCTTTGTAATAATGGGTTTGTAATAAGAAAGAGACTTAACATTAACCACTGCACAGAAGAATTTTAAGCAATCTACACTCTGTGAAGGCTGACTACTGGCAAGTACTGAAAAGCTTTATTTTAGATAAGCATTCTAGCTGGCACATAGCTGCAACCACGAGAATTAAGATTCTGAGACCTTTTTCATTACAACTCATCTCGCACATGCTCTTGTGAAAAGGAAAAGCCCAGCAGAAATGACCATGCTGTAAGTTCAAAATGGCTATGGTTTGATGATGGCTATTATAATGATGATTAGCATTCCTGGTTTTGAAAGGTAAAAAAAAAAAAAAAGAGTTAAATTAACATGAGTCTGAGCACTGTTCTTAGCACTTATCTGATTTTTCATTCACATTTCTGAACACAAGGAAGCTTGCTGGTGGTTCTCCATCCCCCTCCAGAACATTGCTATGCAGCCTCCAAACATCAGAAAATCACAGACTGCCAAACTAAGGCACATGCTGGCAGCCTTCTCTCTGCCTCCTCCCAGGACGGCAATATTATACCAGGAACCACACACATGCATGCTGGCTGCTTCACTTCGTTAGGTGCAGCTGCATGGAACGATGGAGAAGGAAAAGAGACAGACTTCGCCCCAAGAGTAAAGACACAGCTCAAACCAGAGTTTTAATTAGAGAAGATCTGGAGGAAGAGGATCCCCAGGGAGGAAGTCCCCTGCCCTGATGAATGCGACACCAGGGGAAGTAGGGGCACCTGGGGAGAACTCACCGCTGTGTTCGCAGGCTGTGCCCCTATGGCCTGGGATGAGCACAGGGATGTTCGGGTGTGCAGGGGTGGGAGCAGGAAAGTCAAGGCACAGGTGGAATGAGCTTGGCAAGGGATGCAAAAAACAACAACAAGGGATTCTCTAGGTACATTGGCCAGCAAAGAAAGGCCAAGGAGAGTGTACCCCCTGCTGATAAATGGCAGAGAACCGGTAACGAGAGACATGGAGAAGGCTGAGGTACTCAACAACTTCTTTGCCTCAGCCTTCACCGCCAGTCAGGCCTCACACGTCTCTGTTTCCCTGAACCTGAAGATGAGGGCTGGGGGAGCCGAGTCCCTCCCGCTGTAAGCAAAGAGCAGGTTGGAGACCACCTGATGAAGCTGAACGAGTACAAGTCTGTGGGGCCCGATGCCATGCCTCCCAGGGTCCCCAGGGAACTGGCTGATGGAGTTGCCGAGCCTCTCTCTAGCCCATTTGAAAAGTCCTGGCAGTCAGGTGAAGTCCCTGGTGACTGGAAAAAGGAAACATCACTCCCACTTTTAAAAAATGGTTGAAAGGAAGACCTGGGGAACTAGAGACCGGTGAGCCTCACCTCTGTGCCTGGGAAGATCATGGAACAGATCCTCCTGGAAGCAATGTTAATGCACATGCAAGACAAGGAGGTGATGTGGGACAGCCACCACGGCTTCACCGAGGGCAAATTGTGCCTGACCGATCTGGCGGCCCTCTGTGATGGAGCAACTGCATGGGAAGTCAGTGACCTCATTGTGGCTTTTTAAATACTTAAAGGGGGCTTGTAAAAAAGACGGAGAGAAACTTTTGCTCAGTGAGATAATGATAGGACAAGGGGAATGGTTTTAAACTACAAGAGGGGAGATTTAGATTAGATGTTAGGCGGAAAGTCTTCACTCCGAGGGTGGTGAGGCACTGGCACAGGTTGCCCAGAGAAGCTGTGGATGCCCCATCCCTGGAGGTGTCCAAGGCCAGGTTGGACGAGGCCCTGAGCAACCTGATCTGGGGGGTGGCATCCCTGCCTATGGCAGGGGGTTGGAACTTGGGGGGGGCTTTGAGGTCCCTTCCAACCCAAACCATTCTGTGATTCTATGACTTTTTACATAGGCAGATAGTGACTGAACAAGGGGAAATGGTTTTAAATTAAAAGCAGGAAGATTTAGATTAGAAGTTAGGAGGAAATCCTTCCCTCTGAGGGCGGTGAGGCCCTGGCGCAGGCTGCCCCGAGGAGCTGTGGGTGCCCCATCCCTGGCAGTGCCCAAGGCCAGGCTGGATGGGGCTGGGGGCAGGGGTCATACCAGGGGAGCTCTGAGGGCCCTGCCATTCACAACCATTCTATGGCTCTATGAACAGCTAAGTGCAGTGGGCAGGAGAAAGCACAGGGCTTAACAGCACCCTGTGAGTTGCACCAGGTATCGTAAAAATTTTCTAGGTATACATGTTGCTTTCATAGAGCAAAAGTATTAAAATATAAATGTAGTGCAGGTAATCCTGCTCTGCAAAACTCATGAACAGACTTGTGGTTCAACAAAAAGCATTACACCTGTATCCACTGTCCTAGCACCCCAGCGGCTGAATGTGCTGCCCTATTTGCAGAGGGCAGCCTGCACTCATCCCCTAGGGCAGAGACATCATGGAAATGCTGGCTGATTATTTGAGGAAAGCAGAATTTAGGTTATGCTGACACGCATCTTCAGCTCTTTTTTCCAAAGGGCTTGCCTTTTACTGAATTCAGATCCTCTGGGAAAGCCTGCAATAACTACAGGCAAGCTTAATTCTTTGCAAACTTCATCAGTATATCACCTCTGGAAAGTCTGTAAAAAGTAATTAGTGCTCATTCAAAGCAGCCGCAGCACAGTGATTTACAGCTGGGCAGCGGTGCAGAGAGCAAAAAGTGGAAGTAATAAGTGTCAGAGCTACTGACAGGACATCACGGACACATCCGTTTTTAGGATATAGGCATATATGCTTTCATGCTGGCCTCAGTCGAGGTGCACAATTATTTGGTATGCCCCTTGGCTCCTCCATCCCACCCAAGTGGGATTAAGTGTACTTAATCCTCAGCCTCTACATTTCTGGTGTTCTGAGGTGTAAGTCACAGAATCATAGAATCAGAGAATCATTTAGGTTGGAAAAGACCCTTAAGATCATCAAGTCCAGCCATCAGCCTAGCACTACCAAGGCCACCAAGACCCTTGGAAGGCGCTAGGTACCCCAATGAACTAGTGCTGTGCTACAAGCGCATGACCCAAGGCATTTCGTTGCTTTGGTTGACAAAAAGCAGCATCGTGGCTCTGCTCATCCCAGCATGGCTCTGTCCCTCCCTGCCACCTCTGGCTCTCTCTGCAGGCCGCCCGGCCAGGCCCCACAGCATGGCACCACGGCGCAGCTCCTGGTCACCAGCCACCAGGACACCCCAGGGACACTCCCACGCTGCTGATTAGGGTTGTGGCAAATTAGGGTGATTAGGTCTTGTCAAGGTCTCTGGCCTTGCCAAATGCAGTTCTGCTCCTTGCTTCTCTCGTCTTTGTTTTCAATGCATCAGATGCGAACGGGCAGCTTTGGAGTAGCCCAAGCCAATCATGAATCCGAACAGGATTTGCTGAGTAACTTTAAGTAAAATGAGAGTAACAAAACCTTAGGAAATTAACGCTGTTTATTCTGACATTTGCAAAATGTTTTACTACCATGCCTGAACAGTAAAAGCTACGGAAACAACAAGATAACCACAGAACTGGCAATAGCAGTGCCCAGAATGGTACCGCATCCCTGCCCTTCCCAGGGGCAGGGCCTACGACTCACCCACACCACGGCAGCCACAGTTTTTAGTTTCTCTTCTGCCAGCAGGGACCTGGAATCACATCTCCTATGTCCTGAGGTCTCCAGCCCTACAAGGCCAGGCTGGATGGAGCTGGGGGCAGGGGTCGGCACTGGGGGGGACGTGCCAGCCCAAACTGCTCCGGGATCCTGGGATTCCCTTGCTAATGAACACAAGGTGGATGTCTGGTCTCCTGGTGAAGCTGTTCCACACAAAACACCGAGGCACTGCCTACACTGAAGAAAATCAGAATGGCTCTGCAGCTTGGCAATTAATTTACTAGATCTGCCAAATGGGAAGGACACCTGGAGGTGTCCAGTCCACCCCTCTCCTCAAAGGGGATATCAAATGGATGAGATGGCAGATTCCTGCCTAAACTCTTCCTAAAGGGTGCTGTTGTCCCCCATAACCTGGTCGAACCGTATCAGCAGAACTTAACAAATCTCTGGACCTGCAGCTTCCACCGCTGACCTGGAATCTCCACTACAGAGAACCAACCCCGGTGCCCCTGCCCTCCCCATGCGGGCACAGCCCTCCCACCGGCCCCTCGCCCCCTAGGGCTGCCCCCGGCGCCCTGCCCCAGCAGACACTTCTCCAGCCACCCCCGAAGGTCACATCAGTGCTGTTGGTCACTTCGGGACTTGCAGTGTGTCTGCAGCCTCCTTAGCATACGCTGTCCTAAAGCACATCGGGTGACAAGTCCCTGCTACCCAAGAGCCAACCGAGTAATTGTCTCAGGTGTGCTAGGTATGGCTCTCCATTTACAGCAACCCCCAGTCACACTATTTGCTCTTTTTGCGGTAATTTTGTTCATTTGCATTCAGCTTCTAATCCATTATAATTCCCCAGATACTGTTCAACAATAGGCCTGTCTAGTCTGCCATTCTCTGCTTCTTATTCATGCTTTTTATTTTATTTTCTGTCGCTTGAAGCTGTCTTTACTCATTTCATCTTATTGATTTACAGGACTGTTCTGAATTAGAAGCTTGCCCTCTGAAGAATTTCCATAGAGTTGGTACAGAATTTATGTACACGTGTTCCCTATTTCATCATGCAAGCTGTCAAGAAATAAACTGAGTAAGGCTGAACTCGGCACAGACCCCTGTGGGATCCTACCTGACACGTGCTCCCTCTTTGGTAGGAAAATATTGATATTTTCTTTCTCCGACTGTGATTTTTCAACTGCTGTTGCACCCACTTAACAGTAGTTTCAACCAGTCCACATTTAACTAGTTTATTTATGAAAATACCATATGGGAGAGTGTCAAAAGCTTTATGAGTCAATGCATTTTAAATTAATGCTTCCCCCTCCTTCCTGAGGCCACCCACCCACCCAGTACCATCCAATTTCCATTCTTTGACACGATTTGTTCTCAACATAGACGCGTCAACTATTTTTATCCCCTGTCTACGTGAGTACGGAATGATTGTTTTATAACATATTCAGGAACCTGAAGGTATTCCTTCTACATTCAGACACTTATTTCAGCAAAAATACTTACATACTTACGCAGCCCAAGCACAGAGAAGCAGCAATGCCGCCTCTTGACACCACCATGCCACCCTCCCTCCTTTCCCCCTTTTTTTGATGAACAAAACAATCCTGGATCAGCTCCTGGACTGCACAGGGAACGTCGCGGCCAGCGGTGCTGGTACAACCACAGGCACAGCTGGCTGTCGCGGGAGCAAGTGGCGGGGGGAGAGGAGCACTTGGGGAGCTCTGCCGCCAGCACAGCCATGGCTGTGTCCCTCTCAGAGTTTCTTTAAAGCCTGAAGTCTGGGAAAGTTCTCTGTCAAAAAAACTCCTTTACCAAACAGCTTTATATTTATCCTACCCTTTGATTCATATCTACATCTTCCAAGACAATTTTTAGACATCCCCCAGCATTACACCTGGCCTTAACTTGGCCGGACAGCAGTCAGACACACCACCAAGGGCTCGTCTTGTTCCACTTTGTTTAAAAACGAATACAAGTCTGGAAGCAGAAACTCATAATTATGCTATATACATAGAATCTTTTAGTTTTCAGAAGATGGTATTCAGGATAAAGTAACACCTATTCATCCCCAAGTTAGCCACAAGCTGTGACTGAATTCTTTAATGTAGCATGAAAATGTAATCTTGCAGCATGTTTCTCACACTTTCCATATAGCGACAGCCACCATACACAAAAACAGACGACACCATGCAAAGCAATAGTCAAAAGGCAGCAAAAAATAAAGCTAACGTGCTCCTTCTGGGGGAGAAAGAGAAGCGAGATTAAGTGGGAAGGAAGAATGAGGTCGGAGGAATGGGCACAAAGCCGCTCTGAGCAGCAGGACGATCCCTCCTGTCCCGCTGTAACTGCGGTGTTAAAGGTTTCGGCTGGGTGCCTGCAGTGGCTGGGGCTGCGGCACGTACCGGCGCCTCGAGGAGCGCGGGGCTTGCAGGGCTGGCTGGCTCCTGTACAGCTGGAGAGGAGAGGAACACCGGCGGGCTGAAGAAAAGAGCCAGAGAACAACCTCTGCTCTCAGGTTATTAGAAAAATGTGTGACCCTTTTTATGACTAATCGTTCCTCCAAGCCATGTAGAGTCTGATGTCTGAAGTGCTGCTTGTCAAGCTTTATGCAGTAACTCTTGGCTCTGCAGCTTTATAAGGAGCTCAATAAATTAATGAAGTATTTAAATGGTGCTTTTGGTGTCTTAAATTAATCTCTCTTCTGAAAACCTACCAGGAAAGCCAAGTAAAATAGACAATCTATTAAAAATCCTGAAATTTACAGCAAGAAATCCCTGCAAGTTTCTAATGTCATGGCTCACAACTTTGCAAATCCTTACAAAATTGCACGCTGCTGCTCTGGCCGCTCAATAAGGGAAGAGGTTTCAGTAAGAGCTGCCAGCACATAATCTAGATGGATCTCTTGTTTTCTGTCACGTTATTTTCCCCCATGATTGATTTAAATAGATGTTAAGGTCAAAAAGGATAATTACCACCACTCTCTGCATAAAACAGAAATGAAATTTAGCACAGTAATTTCTGAATCAAAACCATATTTCTGACTGACCTACAGCACGCTGTTCAGACAGTGATGTAATCTGTCTTAAAGATTTAAAGTCACTGGGAAACCACCACACTACTTGAAAACTCCAAACAGCCTTTTAATTTCTTCAGACCCCTACCCTCCAGCTATCATATGCAGGAAAGATGACGGGACCTATATCTAAGATGAAAATCACACGTTTATGCAGAGAAACATAACAGGGAACCAGTCCAACACCAGCCGCATGCTGGATGCTCATCATTAAGGCAGAGAATACAGGGACAAAAAAAAGCATTACCTGGTAAAACTTGAATTTAAAGCAGATACAGGAAGGGAGGAATGAACAGCCAGCAAAGTGGATTCAGAAAGACAGCAGTAATAAAAGCTGTCTGAATATGTATGCTGCTGCTAAGTTACTTGGGGAAAAAAAAATAAATCAAAATCTTAACGGGCGTAGGGAAGACGGGACTCAGCAAGACCAGTCTAAATGGTCAGTCAGTCTGAAGAGAGTTCTGAATGAGGAGAGTAAGTGTGTCTGTCATGTGTCTGTCCACACATCACCAAACACATGCAAATGTGAAAACCAAAGACTTGAACAAAAATGAAAGCATCAGTATCACAGAGCTGCCAGCAGGGCAGGGGAGGGGATCCTGCCCCTCTGCTCGGCGCTGGTGAGGCCACACCTGGAGTGCTGGGACCAGTCCTGGGCCCCCCTCAGCACAGAGAGAGCTGGGTCCAGCGGGGAGAGCCCAGGCCGGGGCCCCCAGGGTGCTGCCGGGCCCGGAGCCCCCGTGCTGTGAGGAGAGGCTGCGAGAGCTGGGGCTGCTGGGCCTGGAGCAGAGGAGGCTCCGGGGGAGCTCCCCCATGGCCGTCAGTACCCGCAGGGAGGTGCGGAGAGGCCGGAGCCGGGCTCTGCTCAGCGGTGCCCAGGGCCAGGCCCAGAGGCCCCAGGCTCAAAATTTAAAATTCAATCAATACAAAAGAAATACTTTTTGTAATGTGAGGGTGGCAGAACACAGGCACAGGTTGCCTAGAGAGGCTGGAGAGTCTCCATCTGTAGTGAGCTTCAACGTGCAACTGGACATGGTGCTGGGCACCCTGCAGGCATGGGACCAGACAGACTCAGAGGTCCCAGCCTTGGCCAGTCTGTTGTGTCTAGAAAAAAGTAAGCATAGGCAAAATGGAGTAAAAAAAAGAACTGAGGGAGAAATGAAGGATTTGAATGTGATGAGAAAGGTGACAGAGAACAAATCCAAATCCTTAGCTGGAGTGCAATACTTTGGACCTGCTCTGCCTGCTGGGTGTTGCTGATGGGGCCATTTTGTTCCCCGTTCCCCTTCCTTGCACAGCGTTTGTATCAGTGCTACTCTGTTGGACCCAGCAACCCTGTGACAGCAGCTAGATGGCAATAACGTTATTGGAAAACCCATCGTGAACTGGAAGGAAGAAGAACTGGACAGAGAAATATTACTCCAGAGGCAGCACACAAGATAACCTGAAGAAGCACTGCTTGAGAAAGGAAAAAGCTACAGAGAAGATGAAAGTAGCTGAAGTGAGAAGCAGTTTAAAGGTAGACCAAACGTTTCACAGCAGAGGTAGGTTAGAAAACACCATTAAAGCAGCATCAGGATTAAACACAGCTATCTTGCCCGCAGGCCCTGTGTCTCCGTGCCTGTTCCGACACAGCAGCACCACAAGGCACTTGCTGGCTGCCAGGATGAGACTGCGGAGCGCGGTACCTGCAAACCCTCTGTGTTCTGCAATAGCCCCAGACCATCTGCATGCCAACAGCAAGAGAGAAGCATCTTCCGTAGCTGGGTTCCAAAACAAAGATGTCTTTTATATTTTATTCACACACTCTCCTGTTATCTTTAATTTTAAATTATACTCACTTAAGAGTAGTGAATGTATCTCCCAACTATTTCCCTTGCTGATGCCTTCAACCATTTCTTCCACCTCATCAAACTCCCCACACTCTCACCTAAAGCATCTTCATCAAAACCCACATCCCACAGGCTCACAATTGCACCCCAAGGATTTTAAACCACAGGTTAAAAATAAATGCCTATAGGCATCTAGATATCAGTTTAAACAGTAAGTACAGAAACACATGACTTTTTGCTTGAAATTGTTAGACTAATTCATTATGCCGACTCTTGTCCTCATCATTCCTTTCTCTTTGCTGTCCCTTTCTCTTGCGAGTTGTTGTGGGGTATTGCCAAATCTTCCTTGGGCAAGGCTACATGTGAGCTAGGACATCCCTTGTCTCTACCAAGAGATATTTTTTAATCCTTTTCTAGAAAGTCTGTTTTGGTGTTATATAGGTATATATAAGGTGTGATGGGATGCGTTATGAAGCACATTGCAAACATGCATAACCACGTCTTTAGCAGCAATCCAGGTAGTGCCAGCTACCACAGTCTGCCTGTGCTCGTGCTGTTGAACTCCCTCCGAAGCAATGCGGCTGCATGCACACTGTCTGGAAACTGGAAAAGATTTGAATGACTTCTGGTTTGTGCTAGTTTTCAAAATGCACCCAGGGATCGTTTGGGCTAGAGACTGTTAGCCAAGGTCAAAACTCTGTCAGGAGCCATGGCCGAGTTCCAGTGCGCAGGCCCCTGCCCCAGACACAGCCCCAGACCCAGTGGTGCGGCACCGGGGCCCTTAGTGGCCTGTCCCACCCCCTGCTAATGCCCCTCCTGCACCCCCGCGGCCCCTTCGGAGGAGATGGGGCATCCATCGTGCCTCAGGTTCAATGCCACCACTAATCTGCAGTGTGGACAGGAGTGGCAGAGCACCTGCTGCTGCCCACAGGCTGCCAGCTTCCTGTGGCCTAGGCTCTACAGCTAGAACGGCGCTAGGATCTCTAGATGTCACACACCTCTAGAAGCAGAAAATAAGAAAATGAATGTACTACACCTGTCAAAGACAAATGGCAGAACGGACAATAACAGAAGTTTCAGTCACTTTCAGGTGGAATTGCTGACTGGACAGCTAGAAGGAAATGTTGGAGAGATATATATGGACATGGGAACAAAGGAGAAAAAAGGTACATTGGAAACTGTCAGAAGATAAATTAAGCTAGCCAAGCAAATAAAAATCACTCTGGGTTACAGAACTAAACAAACAAACAAAGAACAACATCAATGACAAAGATATCAATGCAGAGCTGATTGCAGGAAGGTTTGTGGAGGTCTGATCAAAAATCTGGAAACTGCTCAGTCATGCACCCATCTGCAAACCCACAGAAGGACAGAACTCAAGATGCTAATCAATGGCACTGGAGACAGCAGACGTAAATAATGACAAGCAAAAAATAAAGATAGAAAGAGGGTGAAGGACTACGAAGAGCAGATAATCAGGGACCTTAGGAGCAGAAGACTGAAAAAAAAAATCCAAATTGGAGTTAGTGGAAATACAATCTCTTAGGAAGGAGGACTGGTTCTGAATATTGTATAGGCATCATATCCCTCTCCACTTTAGTTCTGAAGCTGCAAATAATTTTGTTTTTAGACTGTAAGAACATGATTCTCCTATCCAAATGTAGACGTCTATAGTCTCCAAGCTCCTTAGTCGTAGAAATAAGAAAAAACAGATACAGTATTTTGTTATTATTATAGGTAGCAAATCTAGTGACTTTAATAAGCTAGGTTGTTTAAAAGCACTTATATTTTAAAGGCCCTTTTCAGTCCAAAGGAGAAACTTTTGCCTCCCTGAACACCCGTTACGGGAGGCCTGTGAGCATGAGCAAGCTGAGTGCACTCCCTTTACAGTCAACAGGAAAGAAACAGGCACTGCTGGAGTGCTCTCATCTTAACGGGGACGTCCGCATCGGGGCTGCTCTGTCACACTCCAGAAGAGTTTATTTGTCCACATAAGCTGTGCAGGGAGCCTTCTGCAACTAGCTCAGGAGGAAACGCCTCTGCTGTAGGCAGCCAAGCAGTTGAGATGATTGTCACTCTTACACATTTAGAGGGCTTACAGGGACAACAGACACACACACAAGCCTTTTTAGGAAAAGGCAGAGAATGATCCATCCATCTTTTCACATGCTACATACATCAACGAGAGTAAAATACAATGCAATTAAATTCTAACCGAAACCTGCAAGGTAAAAGATGCTGCGTAACCTGCAGACTGATGATGGCTGCTGAGAAAGCAGCGGAGGTAGTGGGCTATTGAAGAGGGGAATTAACCTAGCTGAGGGACTGGCTGACTGGGAACAGAATTACTGAGGGAAGAACAGTGCACACTGACCACAACAGAAAGAAAAAAATCTATTCCCGAATCATATAAAATAAATTAGCTGAAACACAAAACATATTTAACAGACTTGGCCTAGTCTTACAGAAGAGACATAATCCTCTCCTTTTATTTAGAAAGGTTCATTGGCTGTAAAGATCAGAGAAATACTGTGTTTTGTTGTATCATAGGCAACAAATATAGGCAAGATTGCGTTAAAATTTTCCCTTTGTAAATGTTTCACTTGATAAATGCACCGAACATTTCCCTCCCACATTTGATACAATGCCTTCAAATGTAAACATGCCATTAAATCAGTTTTTTTTTTTTTTTTTTTTTTAAATTTGGACATTTACATTCTGAAAGATGAAAAATAACAAAATTGTAGTATTACATACCTAAATGTGAAAATAATCCAAAGCCACGAGTGACCATAGCTACATATCTGCTGCCAGAACTTCCCACTTAGCAGGAAAAACTTTCTCTGACCTCATTCTGTCTGCAGCATTTTATAGACCACAGAAAGCTCCTTGCCTCTTGCAAAATATAGCTACAGAAGTCCTGGGATCTGCAGAGTTCATTGCCCCTCTGGATATTTTCCCACTGAAAGCAGAGGATGAGGAGGCTGGGAATGAGGAAGGCTTCCCTCGGAGATGTGCACTGACTGGAGAGTAGCATTTGATGAGAGCTCCTTTGGTTTGCTTGTTTTTCAGTTTTTAGTTTATAAAAAAGTGAGCTCAGGCATTAAAATGCCGTTCTTTCAGCTCAGTCTGAGTCCCAACAAAGCAGTTGTCAAACATTGGTTATTTTCATGTTTTTGGCAGAAAGCGATGAGAAACCAGCAGCGATCGCCGTGCCCTGGGGGAGCCGAGGGCTTGCGGGGCAGGCACCCTGCCCGCCACAAGAGTGTCACACCAGGAGCCTGAGATGTGAACAAACACTAGTTTCATGTCACCAGCGTGATGTGGGACTGCCCACAGCCCATAGGGCCACGTCAGTACCCACCTCGCTTATTAAAAATATTACTAGGAAGCACAGGTTCTGCATTAGTTATATCTACCAGAAGCTGTGTGAACAGCAGTGTCCTAACGGGTATCCTTACGAATGTGGATGTTATTAAAAATTGCAGAAGTTTTCTTTTAATAATAAAATAATGTATAGCTATCCAGTTATTAGTCCTTCCAACTTTCTCTTGAAATAAATTCATCCACATTTGCTCCATCTTTTGGGGAAAGAAAGCAAAGTGAACCAAAGACCCTTATTCTTGGATAAGCCTGCTGTCAGAAGCCAGAATATATTAGCTAGAAAGAAGAAAGTTTGATGAAGGTGTAAACATCTGCCAAATGCTCTTCCGAATGGAATGGACGTAGGTAGGATACTGCATTTGCTGCTACTTTGCTACTTCCTCTTTCAGGACGATTTTGTCTCCACAGACAGGCAAACAGTATGCTAGAAGTTACTTCTAACATTTACATCCAAAATTTACTCCAGGTGTATAAACTATTAAGATAGGATATAGGAACAAATAGGTTAATATTAGGAATAAATTTGGCTTTCCAAAAGAAGCCAGCTCTCTGAAATGTGACCAGTTCGACCAGCTTCAGCACGTGAAGATGCAGCTAAGAATGCCAATCGGCTCGCACAAAGAAATCTGTGACCCTGCCGTCTTTTTCTCACGCTGCCAAGATGTGGCCGTGCCTCCAGCCAGGGAAAGGAGACCCTTCCTTTTACATCAGGGATTAACCTAAGCAACAGTAACTAATAAATCTTGGGGGAAATACTGTAACCAGACACATGTGAACTGACAAAATAGAAATACAAGAAATTTTCAAGGGGAAAAAATGTTTCTCCTGCCTTAACTCACTCTATTACTAAGTGCAGGCACCTGTATATTTTCCAGGTTCAAAGGAATGGAGAATACAAAGACAACACAGACATGTGCTTGAAGTCTCTGACAAACTAGACGATAAATGAATCAGCAATGCTTCAGTGTATTCAGTGCTTCAGTCAGTGCATTAAACGTCTTAAATGCTCAGAAATACGGTACCATGCGTGGATGGGCATATGCTGAGACAAGTAGAGTCTTTTTCAAGCTGAAGCAAGAGCCAAGTATTTTAGCTGTCATGCCTACGACTAAGCCCACAAATTCTGCAGCCATATATTTAACTGGCTGTGTGCAGAGGTTATGCAGAAGTTAGTGGATCTTGAAGTGCCCTTCTGTGCAAGGCTAGAAAGAAACCTGGCTACTGGACATATTTTCATGTATAAATATTTGTATCCTAGCGATCAAATCACATCTCTAACTTCCCTAATAAACTAAACAGATAATGCTCTTTTAGCATCGCATTTCCAGCTTTTAGGTATTTCTATAGCTCTCTTCTAATTCATTTTGCAGTGTTTCCATATTCTTTCCAAAATGTGTATACTTGACCTGAGCCAAGGTTTTAGCAGTACCAAGTAAAACGTGGCATGCAGCATTTCTTTAGTATGAGTGGACACAGGCCTGATTAAGATAATCTAAGGTACTTTAGAAGCACTTTTCAGTGTAGTTCAACTCAGTAATGCTATCAGGCAAGCCTTGCAGAGATGGAAATGGTTTGGGCCATACAAATGATACAGTCTGAAATGGCTTTCACTGATCACTCCTTGTAGATCCTCTGCTGAACAATCTGAGAAGCTCTGATGAAGACTTTTACTTCCCATTATGATGTAATTAAAAACAAATACACCCTGATTAGACTTGACAGGTGTACATAGCCACCACAGCTAAGTGTTTTGCAAAGAACAAAGGCACTAAGCAGAGTCTGAATGACAATACCTGTTGTTAGATGTGTTTGGGTCCCACTGCGAGCCTCAGGTACATCCCCATGGGCTTGTTGAGTGGTTATGGAGAAGTGTGCGTTCTGCAAGCTGAGAGCCTGAAGAGCTGGAATGATGGAGGCAAACATTACTACCTGAACCTGAGGCAGCGTTTCCTTTCCCCCCAGGTCCAGGAAAAGATAAATACCCCGATCCTTCTTTGGAATAAGCAAGCACAGAGAGCAGAAGCCTGTTTCCATGAACTCTTGCAGAATCTGCTAGATGAAGTAACCTTTCATAATTTTGGAAGAGGGATCCTTGAAGAGGGATGAGCCATGATCTTGGTAAAAGGCAGGTACTAAAATGGGTACTAAAATGGAGATCACAGACAATGACATCTGCCACAAATTTGCTGCCCATGAGTTCTCATGATGCCTGACAGAAGATGATGCTTGAAAGTATGATGATTTATGGTTTTCTAAAGATCAGTTCTAGAATACCTCTCACTCCTTTATTAAAAAAAAAAATAATGCTCAAAGCCAGAGTGTGTCAGAGCCCTCTGTTGCTGATTCTATCATGTCCTCATTAGTCAAAATACTAGTCTTGGTAGCACTGTTGAAAAGCTATTTATGCTTTGCTTGGTTGCTGCAGTTTCTATAATCTGTATTTCTGGGATTCCTGTGACCAAATCCAGATCTATGCATATCCATGCCCACATCAGAGAAGAGGAAGATTTCATTAGTTGTGTCCCTTTTGGACAGTCTCTGTTCACAAGAGCTATGCGGATCCCTGCAACTCACACAAGCAAAAGAGTATGGGACTAGGACAGCTAAGTGGGCTCAGACTTGGTTGTTAGGTGCAGTTTTGGCCATCCCACATCAAAATAAACACTGAAAGAAGATGAGAAGGATAACAAGCACGATTCAATTTGGAAGGAAAAATTAAGTTGACTTTTAACTAGGATTCTTAGACTAGAAGCAGGTGGCTTCAATAGCATGAAGAACGTGAATTTTAAATCATAAGAGTTTTCTTAAACAGCTCATAATTGAATTGTAGAGCTCATTAGTGGATGCCAGATTTTTGAATTAGTGGTCTCTATAAATGCTATAACTCAGGTAGTGAACCAATGAGTGCTGCAAGATGGGAGTAAGAGCAAAAACCAAGAGCAAAATTTGACTTACTAACTTGACTTAATGACTTACTGCTTATAATCTTACTTAAGCATCTGCTACCTGTCATCATGGGTGACAGGAGCATGAAATTCTTGTACCCTGAGAATACCTCACAATGCAGAGGTCTTGTCATAAGCCAATTAGTATTTACATTAAACATCACTTTACCTACTAATACCTACTTACCCTGAGCTGTCAGTTTTCTTTCCCTTCATTATCCCCCAGAAAAGTGATATTCCACTACTTCTTATCTCAGCAGTGTATTGTAAGGTCTATGTGGCCAAGAAAACAAGTTCAAAGGCCAGGTGGTAATAGCTGGCCCTCTTCTTATTTTGGATTAAAGCCGGGTATGGTATCTTCCTAGCATTTTCTCTGGCGCCTTCTTTATCAGACTAAGGGAAAGGGTAGGCTAGGCCCTGCCCACAGGGGCAGGGAAGAGAACAGGAGAACAGAAGCATAGCTGGCAGATGATGGTGATGTAAAAGACATATCCTGACTGAGTTTCTGGATGTTAGGAAAAAGATGTGTTTCTTTAGGTGAAGTGTACTTTAGGATCAGTATTGGTACTTGGCAGCAAAGCTAATACTGGTTTCATCTTCTCATTTGCTTTTTTTTTAAAATATTTGTTCACATGTGTTTAAACTGAAGAGGCAAATGAAAAACTCATCTGTGGAGGACTGCTTCATGTCCTCCATCAGAGACCACCCTGCAGATATTTTGCAGCAGTCTGTCTCCTGGCATTCTCAAAGAAAGAAACACAGGTACTTGATGTGGGTCATCTTGACTCAAGTTTCACTCTGTCCTCTTCTGGATCAGACGTGATTTTTATATTTAATGCAGAGGAACTAATGGTCACTGGGACTACAGGCCTCCCTGAGACAAAAAGGCACCTACTGTTCCCACAAACCAGCACAGAAACTAATCTTGTACTGGGAAGAGTGAAACATTGGTAAGTCAAACACAGCCTACCATACAGGCGAGATAGTCTTGATGACTGTGGAATTAGAGACTTTTAAAATGTGAATTGTCCAACTTGGATTAGGAAAATGGGAAAAGTTGGTTAAACAAAGAAGTAGAAACTAAAGAACTAGGTGATCACTACCCAAACTAACTGCTACCCTGGGTCAGAACTGGCAGAGGGCTCTACCATTTCATTCTGTAGCACCTCATACAAGAGTGAAGCACCTTATACAAGAGGATGAAGAGGGTGCAGAACCTGGCAGGCACTGCTGCTCATGAAATGTTTCAAGCTTGTGTGCATGCGTGTCCTAAGGCAGGACATGCGTGCCTAAAGCAGGATCTTCTCTGACAGAGATTTGAAGACAATTGTCTGCACCCGAGTGACCAGACTCAGACCTCAGGCAGAGGCTAGAAGTAAAGACAGAATGCAAGAGACCTTGCCCACAAAGTTGCTTACAACCCAATAAATGAGAAAACGTCATGGGTCACGTTGCTAAAGGGCTGTCTACACAAATACTCTGTGAAGCAGACTCTGGGAATTGCGCACCCTCAGCCTCCTCACTTCTAATTCTGCAAAAAGGGAATTTGAAGTCATACACTGTACTGCACATTGTATATAGTTTGTACACACTGAATTGTGTGATTTAGAAACAGATTTTAAAATTCCATCATAGCCAGTTCAAAACTGCACATACAACTCACTTTTTTGTCTTGGAAACCAGAAGGAAAATACACGGACCTTTGCTTAACCCTGTTTGAAAGACTGTTCTTGAAAATGAGGGATTTGTCTTCCTCTTTAGTATTAGCTTGTCATTAAATTTAGGAACATTTTTTCAGTTCAGTTTCTCTTTCCCTGCAGGGAACACTTATTTACAGGTTTGGACAAGTAAAGTCTTCAGTGAACCACCTTGCTATTCTCCCTAGCGTAACTTACCAAGAAAGAAAAGCGCAAATTGATTGAACAGTGTATTTGCGTATTTACATACGTACATTTATACAATAATTTATGTATATAAAAATAAGTAAATGTAAACACAAATTCAACTGTAACATAAATGCCTCTACTAGACGCGGGCAACTCTAAAGAACTTTGGCAGCTAAACAGTTTGGTGTGGAGAACAAGCATTAACAAAGCCAACAAAGTAAACTCATTATGTGAAATGTCTCAAGCAGAAACAGAATTACTCTGCTTTGTAAGCACTGGAGCCTATGATACAACAAGACCAGTCTTTCTCAGAACAGCTTTGAAAGTAATGCTCTATTTAATACGAACAACAAAAATCTCTTTATTTCTGTTTAGATATTTCTTCAGTCGCATTCATAACATCTATTGCAATAAAAGCAAATCACTATTCAGAGAGACCACAAAAAGAAGCACTGCAAACAATTCCTGCTTTAATGGATGTTGTATACATACTTTGAACTAGCAGCGTTATTTGAAACACATTATAAGAGTCCTAGTGACACAAAATCCATATATATATATATTTTTATATATATATATATATATATATATATATATATTTAACCTCTCACAGAAACAAACAATAAACATTGCAAAGCACACGTACCTTTTTGTTGGTGTAGGTGCTCCAGAGGACATGTGGGTCACCATGGTATCGTTCATATTAGTCAGAGGTCGAGGAGGACTAAAATAGAAGTATTTATTCCAGTTAGTGATTTAAAGAACAAAAAGAAAAGAAAAAAACAATAGAAGGGAAAAGGACACCACTGTTTCCTGTGACAATATTAGGTCAAAGAACAGCAGAATTGCTTTGAAGGAAGGTACTGAACTGCTCTATTCTAATTAACTTTCAAATTCACATGTAACTTTAAAATGAAGGTAAAACTAACATTTATGATTAAATAACTGACCTTTGGTATTGTCTAATACTTCAAGCAGACGTAGGAACCATTCAAATTAGGGGAATTATTTGAAACGTTTAAAGAAACGAGGCAATGACTCGTTACAATAAGCCATCAATTATACAACAATCACATACACCACCTGCTTGACTTTTATTTCTAATGAGATAATTTCAAGTTAGTTGGAGGAATCCAACAGAGCACCTCGTGTTCCTTACCACCCTAACCACAAAACCATGGGATGATGTTTCCACATTTGTCATTTTAAAGCCCTAAAAGTTTTCCGAAGGCCGTGCTGATGGGCAGGCAGGGTGTGGGAGGTGAGCGACGTGCCCGGGGCACCCCCAGGCAGCTCTGCTCGAGTCGGGGGGGGCAACCTGCAGGAGCTGCCACCACAGAGTCAGCGTTTGCTGGCATTTAGCCTCCGAGCACACCTACCACCATCCTTTAGAACAAGACTTCCAAAGACGTGCAGAGCTGCCCGTGCGCAGACAGCAGCTCAATTTGCACATTAGACAAAATGTCTCGTACAGGTCGTAATGGAGAAAAACGCCACGCTTTTCTGCATAGTTTTTTTTGAAAACGCAGCCCTAAAATCTTCAGTGTTCTATTTGCCGTCATCTTACCATTCACTGGCACTTAGATTTACTGTTGAGATTAATTCTTGCAAACTGTGTATACTATCCAGCAGCACAGAACACATTTGTCCTAACAGAGCTTTTGCAGTTTTTGGCTTCCCTGACATTCCTGGCGCCTGCTGCAGCGAGCCTGCTTCTGTTCAGGATTTCTGGATGCTAGGAATTGGCTTAAGACTCATTAGCTTACTTCATTCGATAGTTTTCAGAACCCACCAATCTGGAGAACCAAACACGCATATAAGAATCACCTGCTGTCAAAGAGGTAAAATCACAAAGATCATACTCCTCGCAGGTCTTACTGTGTTCTTTCTCCATCTTGGATTAGAGCACAAAAGCACTTCAGTTCTCAATCCCCAATCCAGACAGATTAGCCCAGAAATAATTATGCTGTACGTTCCAATGTTCACGTTGTTCTAAAATACAACATTATACTGAGAAATGGTCTGGTCATAAGATATTTACTGAATCTGCTACTTTGGAAAAGGAACTTCTTACTGTACAAAAAAGCAGAAATGCAATTATAACACACTGGAAACTTGGTAACCTGATGGATGTGACATGCTGTGGTACATCTGGAATCTATTAACGTTGTGAGCGAACATACAAATGCATCCTCTGCTAACAAGAAGGTAATTAACAGTGTCTCTCTCTTTGCCTCTTTATCTCCTTATTTACTTCTCAACTGAGCATCAGAAATGTTCTGCCCACAGCTACAGTTCAAAATTCTTCTTTTTCCCTAAGGATTCACTTACTGACTTTGCATTCTCCTGCTATGCGAATCGGAAAACAGTATGGGCTGCTGTCAGACAAACACCTAAAACAAGGAGCTTTTGCGACAAAACCTGTATTTTTCAGCAACAACTATTGGCTCATGGTTTTTGTGTGCATTACCAACGAAGCAGGCTGTTTGGTTTTGCTTTCCTTGCTTTGGGAGGGAAAAACAGCTTCACTAAACACTGTGCTATCAGACACACAATAAATGCCACCTCATCACTGATAATAATTTTGGGGTATGTAAAATCAACCCTGGGGCATCACATTTCAGCGGAGGGGACAAGCAAGCTCACAGCAAATGTTCCCGAGATGCCCAGGACGAGAGCGTGGCGCTACCAGCACGGCACAATGTGCTCGTGGCCCACGAGATGCATAAACGGATCGCTGTGTTTTCACTTGATGCATTTTACTGTAAGTCACAAATTTTATACGGGAGCACATCTTCCGTTATCCCACAGAAGTTCACCTATGTGGACCTACTATTTTGAGTCTGGATAATTATTTTATTACAACATTGCTTTTAAATGGCTCTTTTAAAAGGAAAGTGGATGTAATTCACCACTCACAATCTGTTTTTGGTATCATTATGAGATATTTCCACATGCTCGTTCCAGTTCTGCAAACACCAGTGTCCTCATTTTTCCAACTAAATCCCCACTAACAGTGATAAAGACAAAGAAAAAAAATTGAACAGTGACATCTGGTTAGAAGATACCTAACTGCACAACTCTGTCTTATTTACCGCATACAATGAAG
This sequence comes from Cygnus olor, assembly GCF_009769625.2. Taxonomy (NCBI): domain Eukaryota; kingdom Metazoa; phylum Chordata; class Aves; order Anseriformes; family Anatidae; genus Cygnus; species Cygnus olor. The sequence goes on from NC_049171.1 coordinate 628,381, forward strand.
CCTGTCCCAGTCCAGACAAATTCTTGAGGCCATTTATACATTTTCAGGGAGCATCTTTTCAGAAATTAGGAACCCTCTTAAGCTGGCACTGTATTTTCTTGTATAACTGTGACAGAAAAATCATACTGGTTGTGACACCAGGAGCAGGCTGTAACCATGTACACAATACCAATGGAGTAGCAAAAGAGCTTCTTTATGAAACTGGGATTGGTTTTATTTTACCAATTTCTGGTTCAAATGGAATATAAGTGAATTCCCCCTCTGAGATGCTCGTGAGAGTTAGCCTATCGACATAAAAAAAGACAAATCAGCTACTGAGGAGAGGTTTTTCTGCCTCACCAGAAAATGCACCTGAGACATGAGAACACCCCAAATCAGAGCTGGTACATAAATTCAGAAAATTACTAAATGGGAACTGTGACTTTTTACTGATGTATGTAGCTTTTACAAAGATCTTTAAATGAACTGAGCACTGAACCTCATCAGAAGGCACAGTAACCACTTGATAAGTAACAAGATTTTGAGAATGGATTAAATACATTCACACCTTTCATACACTCAATATATACATGTAATCTATACGTTTATATTTATATACCAAAATATGACCAAATAAAAATTTTCTTCGTAAATTAGAAAAGCTGCAAAAGAGCTAACCGTTCTCACGGCATGGGTTGGATGCTGCAGGGCAACACATCTCAGAGGCAATCTGAAATGTACCCGCAGCTCTTAACTCGTGGAACTGTTTCAGACTTTGCAAATCACTTTTTTCTTTACTTTTGCCTTACCAGTTGTCTGGCATCACGGGTGGTTTCTTTTGGTTTGGTTTTGTTTGAATGAGCACAGCAATCTTTAAAACTGATATCCTGGTAAACATTTAAAAGCCCACTTGGAGTAAGATCCTTTTCTAAGATGTAGAAGGTATTTTACAAAAAATACCTTCTTGTGTAAGAAGAAAAACCTTCTGGTATCAGCTGGATGCTTCTTGGTATGGAACAGTACTCTGGTGAAACCCCTGCAAGCATCGTGATGTCCCAGAAAGTTTACAACCATAACACAATTCATTATGAGGGGTGGATCTTCTGAAGAGAAGTGAAAATCAGCTCCATGTGGTGAGCACTGTCTAACATTAATGCTGCTTTCTGATGAGTTAACAGAAATAAAAATGAAGGTAGAGTACTACAGGTGAAGGAGATGGAGGAGACTCCACCCTGAGGAAGGGGGAACACGTGAATTGAGGCAGCCGCAGCGCAAGGTGCCCAACTCAGGGAGTAAGGTAACTCCCACCCACCCACAATTTAGTGGAAACATTAAAACAGGTTAAGGGACTTTGAAGTTTATTAAGAACAGCTTACAACTTTATTTTAAAACTTCCGTTTTGTTAGGCTAAATTTTTCATTTTTGAAGTGCCTGGCACTGGGGGTGTATTCGGTCAGCCTAGGGTGCTGCTGGGGAACACAGCAACTACCAGCGGTGCCTGCAGAGGAGCCTTTTGGATACCTGGCAGCTGGCTCTTGAGGTCACCCCAGAAGCCAAGGATCGGACTGATCTTACCAATAGTGCCAGCTTCATTTCACTTAGCAGTATTTCTTCTAACATGCAGGCTCTCCATAAACCATCTCAGAGCTACACTGTTCCTTCCTTTAAACCTCTCCTCCAGTTCTCTTTGTTCATGATGCTCACACGAAGTGACATTATCGAAGCAGCTGGGAGGGCAAGGTCAGCCTGTGTCGGAGAGCATAAATCAAGGCATCACTGATCCTTCCTCTCCTTCCATGTGTGAGGTCCAAGGTGCCTGCCATATAAACTTTTAACAGCTTGAAACACACTACACTGTCCTCTGTGAGACTAAGAATACTCATTTTACTTCGTCCATTACTGGTTAGCACTGACATAGGAGCCAGCTCGTTCGGCTATCCACCACGTCTGAACTGCCGGCCTCTACCCAACCCGACAAAGAACCGAGCGAGGACACAGCAGTGTGCCAGTTCAGAGGATGAGGACTGGTCTTCGCAGCAGTCCTGGGGACAAGTGGCCAGTGATGGACTGCTCCTTTGGCCAGGCGTACACAGAAGAGCTCGCTGTTCTGCATCCTTCTGCTGTCACTGCCTCCGAGTTTAGTTCATTCGGACTCTCCCCTGCGACCTGCACCTTATGCAGCAGTGGAGGCTATCAGAGCATGCATAAATAGTTGAGATCTGTGATGGGCTCAAGAACAGGAATCACAAGAGTCCTCTGCACCCAGCACGTATCTGGGAAAGAAGGAATAAAGTCCTCACAACAATACAGGTGTGTCACCACTTAGAAGCCCTGTTAATTTACTCATCCACCGTATTTTTTTCTACACAAATGTCAGTGTTAATTCTGAAGCTAAAACACCTTCAATCATCTTCAAGGTAACAGAAGTTTGAGTTTTCCATCCCTAGTAGTTTTTTTGTCTTTTTATTTTTTTTCCAAAACACATTTAAGTATGAACATTACCTGTCTCTTCTGCTGTGACCAGCTCCCTCTCTAAGCATCTGGCTACTGCTGGACACAAGATACTGGACTAAACTCTTTGGTGTAATCCAGGATGGATGATATCCTGTTCTTAGATCTTCCCATCATTTTCCTAAACATGTCAACAAACTCTTATGAGTTATTGCCAGAACTCTAATTAAATCAAAGATCTTGACTTCCATCATTAATATTTACCCTTTAATTACCTGCTCCTACCTATAAAAACTAGGAGATCCAGATGTAACTGAAGTTGCTGTCACATCTGTTCTCAGTAATCTTGTCTAAAAATGAGAAATAAGAAATAAATGTGTCAACAGTTTTATTAAGTAGGAAAACCACTATACATTCTGAAGAAAAGCCCAGTTAAGCCTAGGTCTAATTCTTCGTTCAGACTTGGCTGGTGAAGGTCCAGAACAAAACCAGGACAGCTCTCAGGCCCCGGAAGTCTAAAAGCTCAGTAAATAGAAGCAACCAAGTCCTGAGACTTTTTGCTGTGCTGGCCAATCACCCTGCAAAGGGACCTCTAAAAAAAGCAGCAATAAACAAAATTTACCAAACCCTAAACGCTTCTATCTGAGATTGCTGATGCAATCAGCACAGTGACGTATTTGATTCCACCAGCGTACAGAGACTTGGAAAATGCAAAGCTCAGGAAAAGCAATCTATACTCGAGGGTTAAGGGCTGCCACCGCATCCAATTAAAAAAAAAAAAAAAAAAAAAAAAAAGCTCTGTCTGTCAGACCTGGAACCGATGAGTCTGAAGTCAGTGATGGACACCTAGGATTCTGGAAGTAGACATAGTTCATTGTCCCTCAGAAAGGACAATTAAATAGGGTCTGAACGGCCCCATTGATGTCAAGCAGCAGAAGTTCAAAGCATTATCAGCTAAGTTTCTGGCATGGATATGCATTTCCTCCCTCTACTCAATGTTTTGTGTGCCAGAACCAGACAGTATATTGCATATAACAAAAAAAAAAGTCACTTTCAGGTGCACTGATTAGCAGTGTAGTAAACACTAGCATTTGCTTAATTATCTACTAATGTCTGGAATTAAGTTATTCTTTAAATAGGGATGAAAATAGGGATAACTGCATGATATCTGCCAGTCTTTTCTGCTACTACTTTTAAATTGCACTTACTCTATTTACATACATATGAACTGAACAGACATGAAGTCTTGAATATATTTGCTAACTTTACAGGTGAGTTTTGCTCTATAACCTGCGAAGTCCTACACTATAAAGATAGTAACAGATATGAGCCTTTTTGGTACTGCTCAAGAGCCCCACTCGCAGTCCATCCAGGTTGTGTTTCTTTGTGCAAAGAGAACTACAAAGAATTACAACACAGACCTGACCAACACCTGAAGGCAGGCACAAGTCAAAGGTATAAGATGTATAAAAATGAAAAATCATACTTATATTAAATCCCACTACGCTACAGAGACTGGCTGACCATACCCTCTGCCTGTTATTATTCCATTTACAGCCATGCTGACAGAAATTTAAGGAGAGATCTAAAAGAAAACTGTCAGTTTTGTGGATATTTACCTACATATATTTATGTAGGAAAAGGTATGGAGGCATTAAGCACTTCTAGGTGCAAGGCAGGCTGGCACCACAGCTAGCAGACACTAGTCAAGATCTTTATATTAAAGATTTGCATTAACTTGAAGTTTGTTACAAAGGACGAGTACTCAAATCCATATGGAATCCTAGTTCGGTTTATTAATTGGAAAAAAAACAAAACACCATAAATAGCAGTTGATGAAATACAATTGCATGAAACTGTAAACATAAAGTCCCAACTGGCGTGATAGTCCTTTCGTTTCCCTTTGATAAGGTGTCAACCGGAAAAAGCAACAAAGTGAGGTTGATCATTTTCTTGGGCACTTCATTATTTCTCATACTGCAGGTTAGGAAAGAAAAACTCGTTAAAACTCATTAGAATTGTTTGTTTCTAACACCACATGCAGTATTAACTTTTTTTTCCTTATAGTTTCCTACCTCATACTTTCAGGTAAGAAAGACACAGACTGTAAAGTGCAATCTGATTCAATGTAAATCTTGGTCTCTATCGCATGGCATTTCCATGGGAGTAAAGAAATGGCATTTCTTTGCTTAACAACCGTGAGAAGTCCTCTGGGAGATTTCTGCAAACAACCCTGTGAAAACTAATCTCTTTCTACTGTAACCTATCAGGAAGGATTCAAAGCAGCATAAACATGACCTGCTTTTCTCACACCTTATTATTCCTGGAAGGACTATGTCAACACATTTTGGTAATAGTGCAATAACGCACCTCCTCTGCCCTACCTTTGTTCCTCAGGAGAGACCAAAGGGAATTTCCCCAAAGAACAGTCGTGACCGAGGTTACCTGAGGTAAAGCAAAGTCCCTGTCTGCAAGCAGTGCTACCTGGTTTCTCCCATAAAAACAAATGCTGAGATGGTTTAAATCAAGGTTATGCCCCCAGATACACGTTCCTTCTATCCTGTAACAGCAGCCTTTGCTTTCCTTACATACTTTAGCAGTCTGTGCATCACTGCAGTCCAACCACTTGTCCTGACATTTGCTCCAGGACTGCTGTTGGGGTTTGCATGGGAGCACACATCAAACTCTCCAGATCTGAGGCCACGTTGCTGAGGCTGCCGTGCCAGCTCATCATGCTAACAAGAGGGCAGGCACAATTTCAATAATTTCAAGTTTCATTACCTGCTACTACCACCATCTCCTTCCCTCACAACAACCTAAAAGCTATGGGGTGAGCACAGTGCAGTATACTCCCTCCAGGATTGTGTGCACGTGAAATCATTATTTTCCCATTAAAAACACTCGGTGACGCAATGATCAGCACTGCAGCAGCAATAGTTGGTCACGGGTAGGCTGAGATGGCTCCCAACCTGGGGTTCAGAGGGTAGAGACACACATCTGCAGTTATGTCAGGTTTGTGCGGGAGGACCATCAGTTCTGGTACAGGACAGCTAGCTAGGAGAGTAACGTGGAGGAACTCCACCATTACATCAACCTGGCAGAAGCAGTGGTGATTCTGGTACCTCCGCAAGAGGAGAGAGAGTTTTACAGAGGTGTCTGAATAGCTCACCTTGCCAGTGCAGTGTCTGGATGCAAATAAGGAGGAGGTAATGCTGCTCCTGAAGCAAACCGATCTTACCACCCAGAGCAGGTGACATTTTGCTAGTACATTCTGGCACAGCAGTGTGGTGGTTGTGTGTCAGTTGATGCTGGGGTAGTACTGATTTATGAGAACCAACTTTTTTTTTTTTAAGCAAAACTGATAAATGTGTTTTTGACACTCAGAAACTTGCTGGTTTACTTGCCAAAAGGAGCACGCGGAGACTTCATTGAGAAAGGCTGTCATTCTGTATGCAGCAATAGGTTCACAAACACCAGCAGTGAGTGAACCAGAAAGGTAAGACTATGCTTGATGCTAGGTTGATATGTCATTTATTTTGCTGGAACAACGTGGACATCTTTCACACCAAACACGACTATTAGTGGATTGCCTGTGCTTCCTGTTATTCTAGCAGCTCTTGTTTATCCTTACAATGAGGACATACAGGACCTATCGCTACTGTTTTTAAGCTTCCTCTCCAGACAACAATAATCCAAAAGCCAAAGGAGGACACATTCTTCCAGGCTACTGTATAAAGGAGGTTGATGGTTGGTTTTGCTGGTTGACTATAGACCCTACCAAACAGTGGGAGGGGAAGTAAGATACAGCCTGTAAAAACACCTGAACTGCACTTTGTGAATCTTCCATCTACAAGGACCTTCTGTCCAAAAGGTTCCTGTGTCAAGACGAGACCAGGTGCACGTCCAATGCAGTACAAGGGCACTGGGTTGCTAGAAGGAGAACAGGATCTCTCCCCAGCAGGCACGATGCCAGTCCCTGCAACAGGACACAAAGGCACTGCTGTAACTAGGAAAGGAAAGCGCATCCGGGCCCAGTAGCCTGCTGCAGCTACACCAGTCGACTGCCTCCTGCACAGGGATCCTTGGATCTCAGGGACTAAAAGGAAGAGTGGAGAGGGGGGAGCAGGTTAGGGGAAAGCAAGAGAATGGTTATCTTCCTCCCTCACTGGAAGAGGATAAAGCCATTTTACTCTATGCAAAATGCTCCATAAGGATGGCATCAGTAATACAATTGAAATCTTCCCTCTCACATTACAAATTCTCCAAAAATTGTAATAAAAATTTGAGACGTCGTTTACTGACTTGAGGATGAAGAGCTCCAGCACATCTCATTTTCAAACTGTTCCTACTGTTTATATCCGACAAGTCTTCAGAGTGCAGTTTGATGGCCTGATCCGGAGCCAGTTTGGCCCCACTTATATTTAGTGAGTGAAACTGTGCCAGGGAGTCTTCCAAAAATCCAGGAACGTGATCTTCTACACGTGTAAATTGTTAGCAGACCCTAGCACAGTTCTGGCCTGAGTCAAACAGCAATTCCCAACAATTCCTGGGAGAAGAACGAGCCAGGAACTACTCTCAGGAAGCCGTTCAGATGTAGCCCAGCTCTTGTGGAAGGTAAGAAAGATTAATAGCACGGACAGGGCAGTTCTGAGCCAGCTGGCTTCACTGGCAAAAAACAGTCCCAAGTACACTCAATTAACAGTACATGCAGGACTATGACTTGATCTTGAGCTTATTCCTTTGACTTTGCACCTTTGTTTTTTTCTCTGATGTAACAGCCACCAGCATTTCATCAGGAATCTGCCAGAGGACGGTGCTTGGCCAGCAACAAGGACCCAGGCAAAGCCCGGGTGTCAGTGGGAGCAGATGGGAAGGGGCAGGCTCCGTCCTGGCAGACCGCCTCCAGCTAACAGAGGGTTTCTGGCACTGCCTACAGCCTGCTCGGTCACCCCTGGCGTCCCAAAGGTGCCTCCTGCAGCTGGCTGGTCCAGGTCACAGACCCGCTGAGGTTGGAGGGGACCTCTTGACACCACCCAGTCCCAGCTCCCTGCCCAAACTGGACCAGCCACAGCAGGCTGCCCGGTCACGTTTTTAATAGCTCCAAGGGCACAGACTCCACAGCCTCTCCGAGCAACCCATACCTATGTTCACACTTTGTCCCAAATTTGGTCTGCTTTTTGGTCTTACACCACAGGCTCTGCTCACCCTGATCGGGGCTGATCTGCAGACGGGAGCAGCCTGCACAAGTCCACCGTGAGCAGCAAGTCACTACAAACCCACACGTGCTCAGGAGCCAAGCAGTGAGCAAGCAGCTGGGAAGAACAGAACACTCAGGGTTTGTGTACTTCGTGATGGCTTTCAGGCTGCCTTTACACAAGCACTGGCCATTCTCTTCCCTAAGTGTATACGTAAAGACTGTCTAAAAGCGAGACGCAAGCTTTAACCCATAACTCACACGCTAGGCAAGAGAATGTCGTTTTTAGGAACACACTGGCAGGTATTTTGGAGCTTCACGTGCAAATGGCAAGGACTCTGCAGAGGACAACAGACGTAATGTGTGCTAAGTGTGCGATGCAGGCACATGTTCAATTAAAAGGGGAGGGCTGGTGTCAGCAGGCAGGGATATTGTGGAACGCTGCAGATACTGAAGCTTCAGATAGCTGCAGCAGAAGCAGTCTGCAGAGCTACTTTTACATAAGATTAAGTGAAAATGGTTTCAGACTTCTTCCTTAAACATTGCCTTTACTATTCCACTCTGTGCCTGAAAAATTCAACAATTGCTCAGAATCACAGAATCAGATTCATTAAGGTTTGAGAAGCCCTCCAAGATCACCTGGTCCAACCACCCCCCTACCACCAATGTCACCACTAAACCATGTCCCCAAGCACCACGTCCAACCTTTCCTTGAACACCCCCAGGGACGGTGATGCCACCACCTCCCTGGGCAACCCGTCCCAACGCCTGACTGCTCTTTCTGAGTACTTGAGACACTTCTGGAAACTGTGTCAGATATATACGTGTTTTGAAATTCATCAGCCAGGACTTTAGTAGGTCACACCATACATTTCCTAACAGTGAGTACAAGATGGGTGAATTTTCTCTCCAGAGTTCTCTCTACTGAGCAAATTTGTTCTACTACTTAAGGGACAACTCCTTTACTATTATTTGCTGTATAAACTCTTATCCTCTAATTGCTCAGTATCTATCACCAAGTAGGAGGAAATGAATTACTTCTTTTGTACTATGCATTATATATAACTAAGACCATAAAAAGCCCCATTATTTATTATTCAAATCTAAATAATGATCTCCTGCTGCCTTCTCCCTCTGACTACATGCTTGAGTAAGTAGAATATAAGATCAATACATCTGTTCAATAGGAGGCACTGAAGACAGGCCAATGCAGAAAAGGAAAACCTACTTAAAAATGCAATTGCTCATAATGACAACTTAAACTTCACAACAGAAAGCAAAGGGGTGTTAGAATTACCCTTTTCACAGAATTAATAGATTGGGGATGCAAACAGACTTCATCTTGGGAAAATAACAGTAAAGAGCGCGAGGGTTCATGGCAGTCAGCTAAACAAGCATCCCTGGTGTGACGCTGGAGCAGAACAGCCAGATGCAATAACCACGCGCAGAAGTAGGAGAGCAATTTCTGGGAACCGAGAGGGGTTCTGCTGCATTTGGCACTGTACGAACACGAACGGAATTGCATTCAATTTTTGGAACTGCAATTCAGGAGGGAGGTTGAAAATCAGGGATGGTTCACTGAAGAAACACAGAAACAACTAGAAGCTGGAAAACATGCTTTTCACAGAGATAATCCTAACTCCAAACCTCCTACTTAGCAGACAAAATAAGTGGTGATTTGATGGCAACCTACACGCACATTTAACTTATTTGTAATAAAACCAAACAGCAGTACACAGCATGGATATAACAAAATCCAAGGAACAGAAACCAAAATGAACAAGTTCTACTTAGAAATATCCTTGCAGATTTTGAATAACGAGGACAATAAAGCACATGGACTACTTTCACGACCGTGGCAAATTCCGTCTGTTATAAATGTTAATGATTTTTATAAAATACCTGATTTTTTAAAATACATTTTCTGCTTTGCACAGGGAATAATTCGAAGAAATCCCCTGATCTCTGTTGCATTTGCGGTTCTAGTTAAATGACTGTGATGACTCATTTAGGCATCATGAACTCTGGTTAAGGAAATAACTGTAGCAGCATCTGTGTATATGTTTTGAGCTCTTTTGCTCAAAAATGTAAGGGAAAAACTTCACAGCAGAACAAGTTTTGGAAACTTTTGTCTGTCATATACACACACAATGATTGAAGGTAAATCTGTGATACAAAAACCATCAGACTCAGAAGTTGGAATTACCAGCCAAATTCAAGAGGTGAAAGATGCAAATTCAGAGCTACACTTTGGCAGGCAACCAAGGCCAACGTTCTCCAACAGCTAACAACCAACCTAAGAAGCTGCAAGGTAGCGGCTTCTGTCAGAATGACTTATCAATGCAACACGCATTTCCTGCTTTTCCTGCTGCACGTATTTTGAAAAACTATCCTATAAAAGTAGGAATATACTATACTATACCAAGAATACATTATATCTTACCATAAAGGGTGATTTCTTCTTTTGCTTGTTTTTCTAATCTTGGGTAGGAACTGGGATTAAGAAACAAGAAACTAACCCCCTCTCCATAATAATAAGTTTTAAAGTGTCACTCTGCTTTAAATCAGGAAACCACAATATTTAAAATATGCTGTTACAGTGAGAAAATCTTAAAAAGAGTTGAATTGTTGAAATTCTATTTCTATTCTGCAACTATTTAGATTTCTTCAGTTTCAAATGAAAAGGGCTTTCTGTCACACAGGCAGATATTGCTTGGAACTGAATATCTCAATTTTGTCTGATTTGTGCTTTTGCACAAAGTCACTGAAGACCAATTCTAAATTCAGTGCAGCGTGACCTTCATGCAAATGCGAAAAGCAAAAAGTGGGAAAACATTACCTGTTATTTCCATCGTTAAATAGAAAAGGAAGTTTGTTTATTGTAAAAATGCACATTACCTTCAGTAAAGGAGACAGATCTAAGTTTCTGCTACTTGTGCAATTTGTTTTCTTTGTTTTCTGCACATGCAACAAAAGAATACAGATGAAACCTGTACCTGTGGGACAAGCCAGTTCAATGCACAGCTGAAACAAACCTGAGAACGGAAACGTACTTACGGTTATCCCTAAGTGGGGAAGAACCAGTCAAAATTCTCTGTAATCCTTTACTTACCAATCCCCTAAAATACCCAGATCACAGTATTGTTTAAATATTTCTGAAGAATTATGATATCTTAATTCAAATAATGGATATGATTGCAGTTGCGGGAAGGCACTGAACACTGACTTTGCAGACTTCTGTAAAATTCCAAGTGCCAGATGACTGTCAGCAGTTCCTCACTGTAATGTACTACTTTCTGACACTGTATTTGTAAGAAAAAAATTAGGAATTGTTTAAAAATAGCTGCTAACACTCCTCCAATGAGAACACCAAGGGCAAATACATGCACGGATATGCTGAGCCAACATTTTCCTCCTATAGAAAGGGAACATAACTGTAGTAGTAAATTGGATCTCACCACTCCATTCCGGTGCAAATCACGTGAGCAACTTTCCAACAAGGATTACATGTGTATGTTACAGATCGATTACTGTTTTGTTCTCTTCGTTATTTTAATCAGCAGAAAACGGCCAATTTCTGTTCTTATACTACTCAAAAGTGTTGGTTTTATATTTGTGATTAGGAGTGAGAAATGTGGTCTCAGCTTCCCTGGAATATTTTGAGTTTTCTACAAGCCCTTATGGAGCTTTTACATCTGTTTAACTATGACTAATTTTCCTACTAGCACTGAGTAGTAATCCAGCCAAAAGCTATCTTGATGCAAAGGAAGGCATAAAACATAACCCAACTAAGTATAATCTGACAACAATTTAAATCAAAAATCCATAATCCAAAAATAGCAGGTTAAATATTTGCCAAAAGGAAACATTTTAAGCACGTTTGGATGCAATAATGGTTCAGAACTGACTGGTTACCAAAGACGAGATTATCTGCTCCTGTCAGCCAGCCTGGCTTTGCCTGGGCAAGGGGACTAAAGGCTTCACCTTTTTGCTCCATCCTCCGGAGATTTACATTATTTGAGCTGCCGAAACGATGTACAGACTATTTTAATTTTTGATGTAATTTACAAAACAGTTTACAGTGTATGCTTCTGTTAAGATGATCAGGATTAAATGAAACAGACACGATAAAAAGTTAAGAACTAACCACAAATCTGAGAACATACACAAATACCCGAGATTTGACAAAAAGATGTGTACCGCAGGGAACAAATCCCCAAACTCTGTGACAAGAGCCAATGACAGCAGGGGCAGCGTGCTGTTCGCAGCCACTAACGCCCAGCCACGGCCAGGTTTCTGCTGGGGCTGGTTTGGCTGTGTCTCACGTCTCAGGTGGCTGCCCAGCACGGGCACCCGGCTCCACCATCACACACCTCCACTCCCAGTAACCGGGAACACGCAAGTTACTCACCAGGACGAAACGTCACTGTAAGTTCTGCTGCATCTTTACGAAAGGCCCATTAACACCAGCTTGTGTTGTGAACGCAGTGTTCAGTGCGGTATCACTGCTGTTAGGTTTAGGCTGGGTATTAGGAAGAACTTCTTTACCGAAAGGGTTGTTAGGCATTGGAATGGGCTGCCCAGAGAAGTGGCTGAGTCACCATCCCTGGAGGTCTTTAAAAGACATTTAGATGTAGAGCTTAGTGATATGGTTTAGTGGAGGACTTGTTAGTGTTAGGTCAGAGGTTGGACTGGGTGATCTTGGAGGTCTCTTCCAACCTAAGTGATTCTGCATCACAGCCTGGAGGGGCCCGCACCCACCCCGCTCCGTGCCCACACAGCTGTGCCCCGGCACCACAGAGCGCCTGGGGGGGCACCTGAGGAACAGCACCAAGCTGTGGGCACAGGCAGTGCAGGGAGCATGTGGGTTTGGTTTTAAAAAATAGTAACGAAACCAACAACAACCAAACAAACATCCAGCCTTACATTTCACTCCTTCCCCCCTTGAATTAAAGGGCAAAGCACAGCGCTCACTTGGGGAAGTCGGGGCTCAGCAGCAGGGCCGCCCCAGGCCCCGCAGATCCCATGCCTGCCCACCCACAGTGAGGCCCTGGGGGACCTCCGAGCCCTGCTGGGCCCGACCCAGCCCTCTCCTGTCACGGCTGGGTGCTGAGCTCCAGCAATGGCAGCAGACACGCGACTGGTGTGCCACACCAGAAAGCTTCTCCTGCTGACCAGAAGGGAGAAGGGGACCCGCCGGCAGCCCCCTTGCAGCCGCGTGAGGGAAGGGAGCAAGAAAATTGCATGCAGGAGACCAGAAAGAAAGGCAGCGGCTGAAATACAAGCATAGGCACGCAATTCACACAAGTAAAATGCAACCCCCTGTACATTTTGAACTAAAAGAGAACATTAATATACAACTCATAAATTTTAAGTATCAGAGGTGGATGACTGAATCACAGAGCCTGACCTGTATACAGAAATCTTACGTTCCACCCACTTACTCCAGCACTGAGATGAAGGATTTAGGTTTGCCTAAAGCAGAACTCCAGCAGGTTTGGATCTAGGGCACCAAAGAGAAAAGGCCATCGCTGCTTCCCTTGGCTGTTACGTTACTACCTTGGCCATAACGCGCTGACCTGACAATACCGCAGTGCTGAGCCACAGGCAAAAGCAAACACTTTCGTATTAACACTGTGCAGCAATCACTGTAAGATCGATATGCTGTATGAATAAACAAGAAGTAAATACATACATACATACATACATACATATATATATATATATATATATATGTTTATGCAGAATTATAATTAAACTACTTGGAGGTTCTTACTCCTTTTGCTGGATTAACAACCTTCTTAACAACCCTTAACAACCTTCTACCTGCCTGAAACTAAGCAGAGATTTATCTCAACTAGTAACAAATGTGTGTACTTACAGAACAGCACATAAAAATTAAATTAAAAATAAACTTAAGCTCATAAACACACAAAATTTAACAAACTATGACTCTTCGCAAAAACCTTTCTAGATCAGGAATAATGCACTACGAGCACACGGGCTGTGGGGCAATGGATCACTAACACCAGCTGCATGACCATGGAAGGATACCTGAAGACTCCAGCAGCACTCATAAGCTGCTCTATGAGGCTCTTCCTTCCCCATGCAGTGGAAGAAAGCATTTTGGGTAGTTAAGCATGTGAACATTTAAAGGACAAATTAAAGCTAGCGTAAGGTGCAAATTTTTGCCATTGCTTGTAAAGAATGTTCAGCATTTCAATAAAATGCAGTTCATCACCAAACAAACTTGAGGATGCAAAGACGTTTTGTGCAACTGCGCTAAAGAATTGCCAGCTCTGCATCACACGGGAGGCAGTCATGACTTCGGATGTATTACGCTTCTGACAAACACAAAGTAAAATTTACTTGCTGAAAGTTAACTGAAATTCATTAACACAATAACAACCCAGTCTGAGTGATAGGACTCAGATCTGGACCACATTAATGAAAACAGAGGGTAGCTGTGTGAAATGCCTGCTGGGAGAGGATTTTTAAAAGTTTCCTCATGTCCACAGTGACATTTGACAATACTGAAATCCAGAGAAGCAGCCACAGCACAGCTTCTAGGGCTAATATTAGCCCACTGCATTACTCAGGTCAGCAGCTGGGGCAGGACCCAAGCACCACCACATTTCTCCATCTGCTGAAAAAAATGCCTTGAACTACTTTTGACACTGGCTAATACTCTGAGAGCCTCTTCTGAAAATCACTGAAGCTCCTGCTTGCTGTGGACATAGGAGACAAGGTGCACCTCTGGAGAGCCTCCCCACTCCCTCTAACAGCCCACAGCAACAAGTTACAAGGTAAAGATATCTAATTAGATAGCCTCAGTTAATGACCTGCTCTCTGCGTAACTGAAATCAGTTGTGTTCCAGGATGCACACCCTCGGGTGCCACCCCTGATGTGCACAGCTTTTTGCCAGTCAGCACCACTGCAGCCAGGCGCCCTAAGACCACCTCATCTCCAGGAGCCGGGTCACTGCTGATAGCCCAGTGACCTTCACGGACATGAAAGGCTTCAGGTCCCTAAGAAAACCGAGGCAGGACCCAAGACAAAGATAGATTAAAACCCACTTTTCCTTTCTAGGACTATCTACTATTAAAATAACAGTTTTTCACGTCAGACTTAGCTTTCAAAAAAAAGAAATCCTTTGTGTAAGATAACTCCCCTGAGAAGCTGAAAGAGGGAAGGAAGAGAACATAAAACCTGACGGAGTGGCAGCAGCTGCAGGCTCCTTTGCCAGCTCAGGGACGCCAAGTCCTGCACCTCGGACAAGACAACCCCATGCAACCGTACAGGGTGAGCATCTGCTGGCTAGAAAACAGATTTGCACAGGAGGACCTGGGGGTCCTGAGGAGCACAAACGCACGAGCTACAGCAGCAAGGCTGACCACATGCTGTGCTTTGCCAGCAGGAGCAAAACCAGCAGGTGAAGGGAAGCGATTCTTCCTCTCTGGCCCTGTGAGACAGGGCCTGGAGCGCCATGTCCTCCTCTAGGCTCCTCAGGACATGGAAGAGCGAGTGCAGCAGAGGCCACCAAGATGGTCAAGGTCTGAAGCGAGCAGTGTACGAGGAGAGGCTGACGGAGCCGGTTTGTTCAACAAGCAGCAGGTTCAGGGGGGCCTCGCGGCCGCCTGTGACCACCCGCCCTCCGTGCTTGAAGGTAACCTACGGTCCGCTTGAAGTGACCCTGAGCAACGTAATCGAACCTCAGAGGTGGACTGAACTTCTGAGCTGGACCAGAAGACCTCCAGCAAGCTCTCCCAACTAAGTTATTCCAGAATTTTTGAGTATCAGCTTGGCAGAGCAGATATCATAGGCAATTTATACAATGTAAATAACAGCCTACCATGGAAACAAACAGAAAAGATTTCAAAATACAGAAAAACTTTGCTCTGTCATGGAGTATAAGGACAGCCGCAATCAAGACATGCATAGCATCCAGACCTTTCTACTCTGAACGCTTTAATTATAAGTGGGGCCAAAAGGCTTCAGGACAAAAAAAATAAAATCCCATTTACAGGCCCATTAGGCTGAGACAGATGCCAGCCCCACAGATTAAAGGCTATTACAAAATCTGGTGAAGAGCTGCTGTGTGTTAATCCAGATAAACACTTAGCCTGGGCAAAGCAGCAAAATGATACAGAATCAAACATTAGGAAATTGTCCCATCCTCCAAGAACAGCTCAAGAAAGGCATGTATATCTAGTAAGAATCATTCTCCCAGTATGGGATGAAGATCTCTCACACATTAGTTCCTCAGTAGTCTGGAGCCCAATCTGCTACATACACAGGGAATGAATTTCAGTCTAAGGCAATTAAGGAAATGTGCATGGGGTATCCACCAAATGAAACCACTACTGTGGAGATATCTAAAAACATTTCTGTTCTGAATAAACAGCAATCACAACCACTGTAGGAAATACAGAAACATACCTCCTTCACTGGGAATTGAAGGAAAATTCAGTGTACCAGGTGTTGTATTCAAAGAATATGAAAATCTGGGAAAATCTCTATCTTAAACATGCTCGGCTTCATAACCTTTTTATACAATGCAATGTCATCTGTCTTCTGTTAAAAATCTTTATGTTTTTTAAATGCATATTTATGCAATTTTGGTTAAAAATGCCTATACCATTCCTCAGCAGTGACAGAATGAGCATGAAAGTTAAAAATAAGTGATCATATTCCCGAAAAATAAATTCGTACCAAATGCTTATGCATCTTCAGAAAACACAGCAAGTTTCAAAAACCACAAAAAGATAAAAATGACAGGTCACCAACATTTCACAACTGTGTGCAAGCACCTAACCAACGACGGTAATTAAGACATGCTCATCAGTGTTTCACATCACCTTCTGCAACTTCAACTGCCTTCAAATCAGCTCGGCACCTGCGCACGTACGCAGAGGCACGCGCCGAGCCAAGCGCGCACAAACCAAGCGGTGCTGGCTTCGGGAGGGCACTTGCCCACGACAGGGGAACGCTGAGCTCTGCAGCCCGACGGGCAAAAACTTTCAACATTGTGCTTTGTGTGAGAAGGGCTGACCGGCGCTATTAATTAGGCATGCCAATAAAAACCACGGCCATGAAGGATGGGAACTTCAATATCCATGGGAATCGCTTCCAGTACAGAAGTTCAGAGAAACAGATGCTTGTAAATCTTTTAACACGCCCCACAGACTCACCTGTGCACGTGTGCAGGCCCCCATGGACACAGGGGTGCGAGGAGAAGCCTCAGAGCTCCCAACGCAGAAAGCAAGTTTCTCTTGGCTGCGACCCGTACCAGTGGAGGAGGAAGCACTCACACACTGAGAGGTCGTGTGCTCTCCTTACCCACCACTCCCAACTCAGATAAGAGCAATTCTCTCCATCATCTGCTTTATCTTTTCCTCCCCCTTAAGCCTGGAAGGACACCGGGCTGTTCTCCCTCCTGTTCCCGGCAGGCAAAGGGAGGCACCAGGCAGTGATGCAAGGAATGCATGCTGAGGGCACCGGCTCTCTGCTGCCCAGGATGGAGCCCGAGCCCTCCCGCCTCGCTGCTGGCCCTGTCCCTGCCAGGCTCCCGTGGGAGCCCCCCGGCTGCACCGGCACAGCATGGACCCACCTGTGCCTCCTGCAGCGGGCGTGGAGCAGCGTCACCGCGACCTCACCGGGGCTCCGGCATTACAGGGAACGCACGCACGCTTTTGGCTTCCTTTCCTATGGAAAAATGTCCTGAACTCGGAAAACGCGCTGACGGATTATCCTATAGCAGCGGCAGTTCCCACGGCAGCAGCGAACGCAGGCGCGGGCTGGCAGAAGGCAGCAGGGACGCGAGGCGTGCAGAGGCGGCTCTCCGGCGGCTGCTGTAAATCAGAGCAAGCCCCAGCGGCTTCGCTCAGCGCTGCAGGCTTCGGCAGCTCCTCCAGGCAACTTCAGCATTCGGATGCTACAACAATGGCTTAAGCTACTCGGCTCCTACCCTGCGCCTCCTGCTCCTTAATCTCGTTCCATCCCCGCTCCGCTGCCCGTCTGAGGTGCCGCACAGCACGCGGCAGTGCCGGGGACCGCTGCACACGGATGCAGGAATTTGACAAAGTTGGTGGCTTACTGCTAACAAAAGGGTCTGATTGTAAATGAGCTATACAATATAAACAAGGTCTTTCTGAATGCAATAACGTCTGCTAGATGTCAAAACCGTCAGTTCTTTATCTTTGAAATCAAATCATCTTAGGGAATTTTTACAGCTACTGCACAAGATTTAAGACTTTTAACTACGGATGGGAAGTACACAGAAAATTAGCCCTGATAAACTTTGCAGATGAGATAGGTTCATGAAGTAGTAAATAATGATGAAATGGCAATCACTAAGACTAATCCAGATCACTTGCTAAGCTAGGCTTGTTAAAACAAACTATTTTAATAAGGCCAAATATTACGTTATACATCTGTGACATAAACACGCAGACTTCGATTCAGAGAACAGAGCTGCATCTCTGAAAGCAGCGACTACAAAAAGCATCACGGACCGTAGCTGACAATCTGCTGGCAGCAGAGCTGATCTGCTCCTGGAGTACACATACAGAGACGTACGACTGTGTAGATCAGCAGAGAAAGAAAAACAGAACAAGGGCTGGGAATGGAACATAGTTTAAGTGAAAATTTTGAAATATTTAATGTTAAAACAGTTTAACAGCAAGGATGACTACTCAATCAAACAAATTACTATTCAAGAAATGTTGCCTTTATAACCCCTCAAAATCGAGTTCTTTTACGTTAGATTGGCTTTCCCAAATACAAATTACTTGGCTCAGTACGGAAGGAAGGTGGTGACATTTAATGATCAATGAGATGTAGGCAGTAAGAGTGGCTGACTTAATGTTATCTGACCTTAACTTCTATAAAAAGTCATCTTTGATGTATGTTTGCAATAAATACTGGCAATCTAAGCATATTTCTCGTTCCTCTGTGTTCACTGAAATTTTATTTAATATATTTAAGAAGATGATTTGGATCAGCAACCCCCGGTTCTAGGAGAAAGGACCTTTATTTTCGTGGAGTTTTTGGAGGCCACAAAGCTCTTACAGGAAGGTTTTCCAGAAAACTTCCCTACCTGTGAGGAGACCTGGAATTTGTTTGCAGTTTTCACTGCCATCCAGCAGCCTGACAGATCAAGGATGAAGGAGCATAGAGATGCTGCTAATCAGATCTGCTGCTGCTCCCATCCAGAGCAAGGCAGGTTCAGCAGCAAATACTTTACAAAAATGTTCTCTCGAGAACATCACTGCCTCTGTGCCGACAGTAGAGGGGCCATCCCTGCCTAGTCCCATGAAGGTCTGCTTATGGACCCCACCACTGACTCTACTCCACCCTAAAAAACATCCACTAACCCCCACCTTTTGCTTCCCTAACCTTTAACACTTTTCAGTACATCAGAAGACCTTTATTTCAATCGCACAGTAATTTCAGTAAATTCAGTAAATTCACAGTAAATAATTAACTAGTTTCTTTAATAGGCTCTGACAAATTATCCTTTGAAGGGCTTTTTGAAAATCCAAATACCCAAAATCCACTGGATTCCCTTTATCCACAGCCCTCCAGAGAGGACTGGCTCCTGAGCAAGGCTGGATGGGCTTCTCTGAGAGGGGCTGGAAACCCTAAGTAGCCCTGACTCCTGTATATCAAGTTTGTTGTAAACTCGGGTGGATTTGGGCTCCTGAGGGTTTCCATGTAGGCAACAGTGAAGCATTTTGCTTCTGCTCAGCACCACATTGCGCACATTCCCTCTGCCTGCTGACACGAGGGGAGCGTGTTCTTCCTTCTCTAACCCTCAGAGCTTTCTGGCAACTGCAAGATGAAGAAAAGATTTCCACCTAAAGCAGACTCAGTAAATTAGCTGAGGATGTTTTAGCCCCACTGTTTGCACTGCAGAGGCAGTCAGGGCCAAGAAACAGCTTTGCAAGCATATCAGTTTTCAGCTTCCACCTATTTTTCAAGTTTTTCAGTAGAGCTGTTCACAGCAGTAGCAACAAGTAAAGGAAAATGGTTTTGAGAGATCATTGCTCCCCCCGGGGTTTTGGGTTGAAGCAATGAAAGAGCCCCAGGTCGTTGCTGCCTGAGGAGGTGGTCCTGGGGAAACATGGGAACAGTCAATAAATAGTTTTTGAATTGTCACACAGGGTAAAACTCCTGGCAACACACATCTGATGGTCTAAAGCATCTGTAACCCACAAACTGTTATTCTTACCGTAACTCTTCACCAAGATCTTATAAAGGTTATTTTAATGTCCAAAGTTAAGCTCTTCATACGTTATTGTTGCAAAACTTCTGGGAGGAGATATATCCAGGTGTCAAACCCACGTTGGTTCTACCACTACTGAAAGAACCACAGGGTCGCTCTGATTCCTTACAGTAAGCAGGCTATGCAGAACCACGCTCTGTTCTAAATTCATTGATTTCTTCCTTTTTCAAAGAGTTAAACCTATGCTCTTGGTTTCGTTTTGAACTCAGGTTATTTTGCTAGAAACAGAATCCAATTAAAATTTGAACTTAATATGACATGTAAATAAAGTAACGTAACAGGAAGAATTAGAAGTTAGTCTGTAGGCGGCTTTCCCATTTTAGATGGCACTTCTGCACCGCTCTTCCACTGCAAGGAGAAGTGAGAAGGGGTATTTCCTTAACAGCCAGGGCTATGCTGCATGGTGCACACCTGTCCTGGGGGGCATGTGTCAGCCACAGCATCTTCCACACCGCAGAATATTCCCTTCCTGCCTCACTGTATCGAAGGTAAATATTAGCAATACGAGTAACTATTACCAATACAATTACCTGTTCCCCTCTTCCAGGCAGCCTCTGAAAGGCTGAGTCCACCTGACTGCAGTGCCCAGGCCAGGAGGAGCCCCAGCATCCCGAGGAGAGCGGTGCCCTGCCCTGACAGCTGCAGGTCCATGAGGACTGGTTAACATCGGTGCATCGGCTGCGGGTGCCGAAGGCTTACACAGAGGAAGGAGCGAGCTACGGACCAACAGCCTCAGCCTGAGGTTTGCAGCAGGTCACGGTGGACGCGCTTTCCAGCTGAACTGGGGCTATCGGCAGAACTCAGTGCCCCCAGCCCGGGTACCCCCAAGCTCTCTGCCCCCATACGCTGCTGGCCCTGGTGACCATGGCACAGACACCAACACACACACGACAGGCCCCTGGCTATCTAACTTTTGGTAGACCTGACAGTGGTAGCACATATTCTCTTTGAACACTTTGTGGACCCCCGCAAATGCTTTCTCATCACATTTTTACTTAGCTGCTGAAAGATTAAAGCAGCACCCCCACTCTTCCACCATAAGAAATGTGAAGTAATCCTTCGTTCTTTATCTCTCCGTGGCTTTATACACTCGTCACCTGGAGGGACGCGTGGGAGACAACCATCAGGGTGGGACATGCATTTCCTCTCCAGCTGTCACATAGACCATGGCATCATGCCTTAGCACAGAACCACCTTCACCAGCGGCCAAGGAGGTGACACGCCACCTCTCTGGTGAAAACGCTGATTTTTGGAAGAAAGGGAAGAGGAGCAGCTCAGGGCAGCAGCCGCAGCTGCATCTGACACAGCCCATCTGTCACAACAGCAGCATCCAAGCTACAGAGCATCGCCGCATTCAGCAACGGCACCAGGACACCTCTGCTCTATTCGATGGAGTTGTGTCACAGAATGGCCGGGACCTCTGGAGATCATCTGGTCCAACCCCCTGCCAAGCAGGGTCACCCTGAGCACATTGCACATGTTGTGCCACCGAAGGGATCCACCTCAGACAACATTCTGAAATACAGGCTTTAACAGAGAGGTTTTACACGTTGATGGGTCCGGAGCCAGGGGAAACGCTCCAGCGATAATCTGAAATAACACCATGGTGAAGGAAAACTAACGGATTTCTCCCACGAAAACTGCTTCATGTCACATACAATCTCTGCTTTATCAAATATAAACTGACAAGGGGTTTTTTGATGCCTATTAATTTTTTCTGTCATTTAGATGGGGGAGAGACCTTGGAGCCTGTGGATAACAGCAACCATACTCAGGAAACCGAGTATGCCAAAAGCCAAAAAAGAACATGATTCAAGCAGAATCACTCTACAGCAGCCTGAAATCTCACACCTAGGCACAGCTCACAACCTGGGGAGGAGGCAGGGAGAGAGATAGGGGCGCAGAACGCACTGACCTAGCAGGAGGAACAAATTTCCATTTTAACAGTGCTGACCCAGCACAGCTGCAGGGATTCAGGTAAAGAGAGGTAGAGGTACTTACAGAAACATTCACTTATTTTGGGAAATATATGTAAAGCAAATCCGTGATTGCCTGATGGAGCATACATATGATGCTCTTTCAGAAGATTCTGTAAAGTTCCTGACTGGCTACATTAAGATTTTTGCATACATTTTTCATAGATCATAAAATGATAGGGAAATACTGGAGTAAGAGGGTGTCTGTCAAACACAGAACGTAAAAGAGACTGGCATTCTTATAGAACTAAAAAATGCTCTCCTTTGGGTTTTTTAATTTTCAGTGGCAGGTAATTCTGCCACTTTTGAGTTTGCTAACCTATTCTAATCATTACTTACATTCACTATTAAAAACACATTTCTTATTTTTATTCTGAATTTGTCCAGCTTCAACTTCTGGTCAGTGTCTTTTGGATAAGCTTATCTGCTAAAGCTCCCTGGGATTATATTCCATTTCCCCAGGATAGATATTTTTAGAAATATCAAATCATTCCTCAGTGTGTCACACTACCATTACTTGAGCTACTTGAGTGTTTGAATGTAAGGCTACACATCTTCCAATATCTACTCCCAGTCCTTTTAGCATTTTCATTGACCTTTTTCAACCCCTCGGTCTCCCAGCACCCACTCTGACTGTGGGTACTGTCACTGCCAAGTTTTCTGACACGGATCATGCCACCACCGAACAGCAAGGGTGAAGTCTCTTCCTCGTACCCAGATCACAGTAGCCTCCTTGGCTATAAAATTGCCCTGAACTTGCATATTCAGGCGATTATATGCCACGACCTCCAAAATTTTTGGAGTCATTCTTCCCTGCATACTGTCCTTTTAATCTTCATCCAAGGGTTTTCTAATTTGCCTACCTAGCCTACCAGTAGTGATTTTGCATTTTTCCTCCTGGCCATTCAAACAACTGTTACGAGCACAGAAGCCAGGTCTCTGCAGAACTCCACTTGAGAACGCGCCCTGTGCAGCAGTTTCTTTTTTATATTGAGGACACCTAGCTAAACACTGCTTTCAATCTGCTGTATACCTGCTATATTGAGGATTGCTTTCTAAATTATGCAGTGCTCATAATAAATGCATTATTTCAACGGTATCACTTTATTAATCAAAATTAATCTAATCGAAAAGATAGAAACTGAGTCTGACTACACCAAATTGACAAAAGCCTGTGTGTGCTGACTGGCATGAGTTACCTTCTTATTTACTGATCAACAAAATAGCTTATCTACTGCTCAATTATTTTATTCACCATCAAAGTCAGGTTGGTAAACTGAACGTGTCAGAGATTGCCCTGCTTGACTTCATTCAAGGAATGAGATAACGCACGTTTTCCTCCAGCGCTCTGGGAACTTTCCAACTGCTCCAAGACATGGCAACAATCAGCAGCAAGCAGCCAAATTAAGAAATTTTGCACCTCTTTCAGAATGCAGTTTGGACTGAAAATGTAGAGGGTGCAATTCCACAACCTTTTGAATTACCTCTGAGAGATATCAGAGACCATCAGCATATTGCACAATTGCTGCCTTCTCACCAGCCAAACCACAGTCTGAAAACTATTTTCCCGTAACTGCAACCATTACGACTGAACAATTTATCATTTATTATTTTAATGCAAAAACAGGCCAATATCATTCTTACCGGTTTTTATTATTTATACTAATAATATATGGCCATTTCTCTTTCCCTTTTGTAATCCTTTTTTTCAAATTCACCTTCTACACAGCGTAACTCCCAGTTTCCATTCTTTACTAGCAATCTTTGCCTTTTCTCATCCCCTTGAGCAGTATAGCTGTTTATTGCTCCCCTTTCAAGTCTTTTTTTTGCCTGGGGTCGCTTGGCCAAGTATTCTTAAACAGCTCCTAGTTATTAATATTTTTATGTTCACATTATTTACTCAGCTGACGTTGGTTTCAGCTTCGCAAGACAGACTCTTCTAAAGCACTGCTAGATGCTGATGTGTACCTCATTTACATGCAACAAATGTAATCAGGTCACGATCACTTACACCTAAATAACAACTCATTGTAGCCCTGAGCAATTCCTCTTTTGAAGTTGAATTCTCTAGGACAGAATCTCCAACAGATATATCCTTTTTCATGCTTAAAAACTGTTACATCTACTTTTAAGAAATTCCAGTGGTATCGCTTATATAGAAAACCTCAAAGGTGGTACTTTAAAAAAAAAAAACACATTATTTTATTTTTACATTCATTTTAATTAGTGAACCATTTTGTTTTTCTGTGCTTTAGCGGTTGACACAAATACCACATGCCATCTACTTGCCCTGCTCTTGCATCAGACCATTACTGTGCTCTCCCTGTGCCTGCATCAGGCAGTGGTCCCCAGTGCTCGGTCCTTCGGGCGCCCCTCCTGGTTAAGCTGGCAGCAGGCAGCAGACGTCTCCGAGCTGGGACACGGTCCCAGCCCCTGCAGAAGGTGTCACATGCTGTGCCCACCCAGCTCCAAGCCCCAAGCACCCTCCAAGCCCCTGCCGCAGCCCCCAGCAGCTTTCTCCATCACCTTTATATATATTAAAAAATTGTAAAAGTATTGCATTGTACACTCCTAATTATCTCTTGTGAATGTTAGTCGCTGTCAGCTTGGAAGCAGCACAGAAAACCTACACAGAAAAACGTGAATGGATTCATGATGATTCCTGATTTGAGAAAATTTTAAGCACAAAATGATTTTCCTATGAGGCTGAGCAGCACCTCACTACAGAAAATCCAGATTTAAAGCTAAGTGACTCAAACTCCACAACACCTCCCAACCAAGGCACGGAGCTCGCTCTGGTACAGCCTTGTCCCCGGGGATCCACTAAGTCCTGCATTTAGGAGGACACAGCACTGTAGCTCTGAAATGAACAGCTGCCAAATGGACCTTTCTTTTTTTTTTTTTTTTTTAATATATGATTGCAAGTTCACAGAGAAAATCAGAACAGCTATATTCTGTTACATCAAATCCAGCTCCACTCACTGCACAGGACTAAAAGTATAAAAGTTGGGAAGTATTCAGTGATGCAAGAACAGGAGAAAGCAATCACACAGCTAAGCAGAAACTGGTAAATGCTGTTTTTTAAGGAGTTTATCATTGTGACAACTTGTTCATATCAAGTTATGGGTCTTCTACACTTGTTACAAAAGAAAGTCACACGAGAGTTTTACCACACTACAATAAGCTTTACTACTCTCACCTTTCCTGTATTTTCGGCAAGCTAGCCTCCATTTTTTCCTTGCTGACTGTCTCAACTGTTAAAAGGAATGTATGAAACAGCCAAAAACATAAGGCATTAAGAAAGGTCAAAGTAGCACGTCCTAATATTGAACTTCCAGTGGTTATAGGACATTCAGATTTGAGTACTTTGGTTTTCCATTCAGATATTGTGACAACAGAGAAACCACTCAAGAAGAATCTAATATTTATGAGAACTAGAAGAGCATCGACTCCACTTACTCTCAGAACTGCAAATTACTGAACAGTCATGAAAATGTGAGTCTTCCATTTTACATAAATTATATCCCGAGCTGCACCAACAGCAGGGCGAGGGAGGGGATTGTCCCCCTCTGCTCCGCTCTCGTGAGACCCCACCTGGAGCCCCCAGCACCAGAAGGACACGGAAGTATTAGAACAAGTCCAGAGGAGGCCACAGAGATGATCAAGGGGCTGGAGCACCTCTCCTGAGGGAGACCAGGGCTCCAACTGAGGGAGTTGGGGTTGTTCAGCCTGGAGAAGAGAAGGCTCTGGGGAGACCTTACAGCGGCCTGCCAGTACCTAAAGGGGGCTGCAGGAGAGCTGGGGAGGGACTCTGTCACGGAGTGGGGAGATGGGACAAAGGCGGAATGGTTTTACACTAATTAGGGTAGGTTTAGATTAGGTATAAGAAAGAAATTCTTTATCATGAGTGTAGTGAGGCACAGTGCAGGTTGCCCCGAGGAGCTGTGGATGCCCTATCCTTGGCGGTGCCCAAGGCCAGGCTGGATGGGGCTGGGGGCAGGGGTCGTGCCCATGGCAGGGGATTGGAACTAGGTGGGTTTTAAGGTCCCTTCCAACCCAAACCATTCTATCCCTTCCCTTTGCTTCTCTTTCCCCACTCTTCTCTGTAGCACGCGCTTAAATTTAGGTAGATGTGAAGACAGACTTTTTGTCAAGACCGTAGGACATTAAAATAGATCTATTTGGATGCTTACTTTACTAAAATTAAAAGTGCCAGAATTTGAGTATTTTCTCCAGTTTTTTTTTTTTTCAGGAGAAAACTGGCAAATGAGGGAAGCAGACTCATTTCAAGTTGGTTCAAACCAACACCAGTACAATGGTATTTTGTTAGGATCATTCCATCTGTTTGGCAATAAGGTTAGAATGAAAGGCTAGCAACAATACCACTGAGCAGAAAAACACAGCAAGCCTCTCGGTGAGATAAATAAAGTCAATGGTCCCACAGCAACAAGCGAAAACCCCCTAATATTAACCACAAGTAAATATGGCCTTTATTTAACATTGTTTTGTTTACATCATTTTAACCTACAACAAATGGATCAGACTACTTTATCAATGGGGAGATGTGTAAAAGGTAAGATCACTTAGTATTTTGAAAATACTAATAAATGTGAGTAGAATATACACAATATACAGTCAGGCTTTAGTCTAAGTATACATAAACTTATTCTGTATCAATTTTTAGTTAACAAGATACTCTTAACAAAACAGTACGTTTGAAATATTTTTTTCAGAGAAACATGTAAACATTTATAGCATTGCAACCATATAATACTAACCTAAGGGCTTTCCTGCTAGCCAATTCCAAAGTCAAACACAACCACAAAGACCTTGTTTCATAACACCGATTAGCTGAAAGATAGATTAAAGCAGATACTCACACTATATGTGCAAGATCAAGTGGCTTTTCTGGCTGCTCGGGAAATATAGGACGAGGTGGTTCTCTGCTTGGTACACAACCAAGTGATTTACTAATTGCATGGCTCAGCTTCTTTGCAGGCGATTTCTGTTTTTGAAAAGAATGACAAAAGTGAGTTGACTATTACAAAGAGCAGTGAAATATGTGCAATCAGATGACAAAGAAATGTTAAAAAAAGCATAGAGTTCGAAACATTCGTTTACATTATGCCATACTAAGAAATCAGTAAAGAAACTACACAGAGTAGCAAGTTGGTTTTCTTAGCTGGTGGTGGTTTTTTTTTTTTTTTTGGTGTTATAATACTGGAAAATGAAAATAGTTTAACAAAAGTATGTAACTTTAAGAAATAAACCAATTGTCTGGTGTTTCTGTCAGGAACTGACATCCAGTGAAGCAATTTCTTACACTCTCTGATAAGGTTTTCTGAACATAGGTGTTGTATTTTGAGGGGAGGGCAAGGGAAGAAAAAAGGTGGTGCAGAAGCAGGTAAATAACCTGCATGCACAGCCTTACCAATTGTCAGCACTGCGTTCATTTCCAATCTACTAGAATCAATTGAAATTTGGAGCTATGCTTCCTCCTTCCTGTCCTTTGCTAAGGTAATTGTTTTTGAAAGACAACTTCCAATTTTTGTTCGTTATAGGCAAAGCCAAGGTGAAACACAGAGAGATGAACAATCAGTTTATTTTCTTTTACAATTCATTTGATGTGTTAACTCATGTCACAAGAGGAGTAACTATTCTGGGACCAGCTGAGGGCAAAGACCGGATGCAAGTACTGCCAAACACAGAAAAATGGCTTGGGTCATGCACTTAAAATGCTAAGTCCAGTGTTGATTTAAAAAAATAAGTCTTAGAACGTTATTACTTCCACCAAGCTCACCGTGATGTGGGAGGCCAACAAATGCTTTTATCAGAGCTCAGAAGTAACCTGGCAGTACCGTGTTTCTGATCAGGCTCAATAACAGTCCGCGTGCATGCAACATGGTGGCTGACTGCTCCTCCCTGTCACTGCCTGCTGTTCCTACAAGATGTTCCGAAGTGGAATTTGGACCAATTCTGAATGCACATTTAAATTACAATTCAATTTAACACTAATTTAAACGGGAGGCAAGGCTACCCAGAACAAGAGTAACACATTCTCTTGCAGTTATTATAAAAGAGTAACTAACAATTACTAGCAATTACTAACAATGAATTAAACGATTAGTAATTACCAACCAGTGAGCCTCTTCAACTCTGGGCTCCTGGCTTTAGCAAATCAAACAGGCAATAAAGGCTTTTTTGAGTAGAGAACCTATGCATGAGGAAGTTGTTCCCTCTCTGGATTCACACTTTGTAGTAGATTGGGATGTGTTTTAAGTAAAATAGTAATATCAATCAGAAATCAATAAAAAAGATAAAAATCCTCCTTTCAAATTAGAAGACGAGCTGGATGCCTCTGAGAATACAATAGGATACCTAGTTGTTTATTGAAGGTTTATTACCTCCAATTATTTTACAATTCACAGTCAATGCTAACTGAGAACTCTAACTCCAAGCAGCCTCTTGGAATTCATGATGAATGCTTTCTTGGGAAAAAAAATCACTCATGATAGTATTGTTCCTTGAAGTATGCGTCGGTGAAGACTCGATTGGTAGCTGCAGTGGGCTTCTAGTCACGTGCATCTATCGGCACCTCACACTGCTTCACAACACACACTGTGGTCTGCTTCTCATACTAAGAGCGTACTGTTTCAAAAATTAACCCAGTTATTCAATCTATTGCAGGCTAATTCCTTTCAGATTCTGGAATTCTTATTCACCAGCCCACAGACCCAACCTGTGAAGCAGCAGGATGCACGTTGAAGGCCATGGAGTGCAAGCCACCCAACAACCTTCAGACACCAGGGGACAGGGGTAATTCAATCGTCCCGATATGTCTCTGCCTCTTGCAGGCAAAGTCTCTCCCTGTCCAAGTAGTGCTGCACAAATCTCCTGATGTGCACACAAATTCTTATCACCTCTCATTAGGAAGGGCTTCAGTAAGAAGGATGCCGAGATAATTAACTGCTTCAGGTGAAAGCCTCCTATAGGGAGCTCTGTAAAACTGTGTTCAGAAGCACTTCAGCTTGCTAATTCACTAAATAGACAGTGCTAAAAAAGACTTGCTAATAGGGTTTCATGTGTTGAGAAAACCTGGTAGATAGCAATCAACAGATTGCAAATACAGTTCAAGCGCACGGTGCTCTCACCACGGAAGGTACAGATGATCATCAGCCTTTAATTATTTTGAAAGCTGACAAAAAATCACAATCCAATCTTTATATTACTTCCTACTAAGCCCACAGCAAAATTCAAGTTATGCACTATTAATTTTGTTATCAAATAAATGTGATGATACCAAAAGTAAAATTCTGTTTTTCCTAAATTTCAACATTCTTCATGTTAAAATTTTCCACGTATGTTTATCTCCAAATTTGTTCCCCACTTCTGTGTATTTCCTACTTCACTCTTTTGCTGTGTTTATCTTTTGGTTTCTGCACAGACCATCCATTATCACAGTGTCTTTTCTGTGACCTCTTCTTCGCAGTATTTTAGGCTATTTTAAAAGTGTTTTTCCATTGTGGTAACAAACACCATATCCTATTGTGCTAGCCCACCATTTGTATTGTCAAACACTCACAATGCTGTCTAGAATGCAGAAATATCGAGCCACTGCTGCAGCTTCACTTTCCGAAATTATACAGGGAAGATAATTTCTATTGATCCCAACTTTTGGATAATGCTTCTCAGTGCAGCTGAGAGTGAAAAGAGCACGGCATGCTGAGTGAGCACGCTACATCCTGGGCAAGTATGCCTCTCATGGATACTTGGCTGCCCTGAAAAATAACACATGCCTCAACTAGCTGAGTTCTACTTTAGAAATATCTAATAAAAACTGCCTCTCTCATCATCGTCCCCAGTCTTCACCTTCTGTCTGATGTCTTCCACAGGCA